>NW_017731628.1:1735627-1759993 GCF_001890085.2 Hipposideros armiger
TCTCTCTCCCCCCTCCCCCTACTCTCTCTTTCTTTTTTCTTTCTTTGTTCTTTCCCCCCCACCCTTGTCTCTTAGATTTTTGTCCTAGCACTAGGACAAATGAATATAAAGGAAAAAAGTCTATGCCAAAAAGAAAAAAATCTGTAGATGCTTTGAGCCATAATAAATGTTAAATCTTTGGGATGAGGAAAAATTGAGTCCCTCTGTAGTATTCTGCAGAATTTACATGGGGGGATGTAAAAAGGAGGTGGAATAGGAAAGTCACATCAAGGTCATTTACTATATCTACCAAGTTTGAATCAGGGACAAAAATCAGACAGTCAAAAATATTTGTATTCAAAGACTTAGAGATTTGTCTAAGAGTAGAATGTGAATATTGAATATGCTTTGTTTACTTCATAAGGGATCTAGACATATGTGTGAGGAGGTATTGATTGTATGTTCTTGGACTTCAAGCAAGAAGGGTGCAAGACCAATTTTGAATCATAATCCCTAGGATACAGAAAGTCACTCAGAAAATGTGAAAAAAATTATTCATGGTACAAATATTTATAATAATTAAAAGCAGAGGCTTATAAATGATGCAGGACTCCAATGCTTATACCAAACAATTAGAAATCATTTCCTCAAATACATTTGATGACCAAGAAAATAATGTTTACAATGGCCAACAAAGCAACATGGACATTTAAGAAAATGTGAAACGTAATGAAAATTTCAAATAGAATCAAGCACTCTTACGCTATTACTCATTTCATAGTCAAAGACGAGTGAATAAGAGTGCAGTGAAGAGAAAGAAGGGTTAAAAATTCAGGGTAGGTCAGGAAAACCATTGATCCACTCCTAAGTCATAATCCTACTGTTAACTCAGTACCTGGCCTGCGCTAGGTACTATTCACGGCACTGACATGGCAGAGAGAATCGGAAACGTTGTTATTATGAGGTTATGTCCTAATACAGGTAGACAGTGAGCCCATCAACAGAAACAGTAAAATATTTCAAATATCAAGAAATGCCAGAGGGAGGCCGGAGATGGGATGGAGGCGACTACAGAGGGATCAGGTAAAGCTGTCCGTAGGAATGGACATCTGTGCCGAGGTCTGAATGGTGTGAAGGCGTGATCCACGCAGCCACCTGCAGAAAAGTCCGGGCAAAGGGAGCCACGCGCGACGACGAAGAGATGGGAATGTGAAGGGGTGCTTGAGGGGCAGAGAGGCTGGGATGGCTGGGGCACGGAGAACGCGTCCCGCGGTTCGGAAGTGAAGAGACAAAAACCCACAAACTTGATTTTCTCAGGCTGCAGTAGCCTTGTCCTGAACAATGAGATGATGACTACTGGGTGGAGATTTTGGGAAAATGATTCTTTTCCAGATTAAAAGTCACAGACTCAGCTGGCACGCAGCACTTTCATCTTTTGCTGTTTCTCTTCCTTACTGCTTGGAATATAGACACGGTGCTCGGAGATAGAGCAGCCATTTTGCATCTGTGAGGACAAAAGCCCCAAGCAGAGGACAGCAGAGCAGGAGGCCAGACAGAGTTGGTTCCTTAGTGACTACGTTGAGCAGCTGACCAGCCTTCGACCTTGAGACTGTTCCATGGGGAAAAAATAATAAGGCTTTTGCTTGGTTAGGTTTAAAGTGCTTACATCTGCTTTGAGTGTTACATTTTTTAAGCTAAGGTGGCTGGGTTTCTAACTCAAGCAGCTGAAAGTGAAAGTGGTCAGGGGGGCCAGATTGCGTAGGGCTTATTTGCCACAGTAAAGATTTTTGCATTTTATTCTAATTGCAACAGGAAGCCTTTAGATGGTTTTAAGCAAAAGAGTGATATAATCTGGTTTATTCTTGGAGCATATTCTGTTGGCTGTATGTAAATTAGATAGCAGAGAGGCAAGATGGAACTGGAGAGAACAGTCAGAGGCTGCTGCAAGAGATGATGTTCCTTCCATTTGTTTCACGACAAATATTTTGGTATAGTTACAACTTCAAACATCAGATGTTGTAATAGTATTATTAGCTAGGCTGTTTGACAAACTCCTCCATGCCTGGAATATAGGATTAGGGGCTACTCTTTGTAGCAAACACTTAAAGGACTTGTCGGCAGTACAGGGGTACTGGGGTGTCTCCTTTGAGCTTGCAGATGTTTAGATGATGAGTTAATTAGTGGTTTTGTACTCTGCCTCCCTGCCTGATGTAGCTCACCCTCACCATTGTAAATCTCCCTCCACCTTATTTTTGTCTCCTTTTTGTTTTCCTTGCTAGGGATCATTAAAACATTAGCCAGAGCTGTCTGCCAAACTAATTGAAGGCCACCTGCCTTAAGAATCATCCTAATGAGGGACTCGGAAAATTGATCAAATTGGGTTTCTTAACTGCCTGTGAATTGCTTTTAGCTTGGGAATTAAAATAAGGACCAAAATAAAATGATAACACATATTTAACTCTCAAATTATGGATTAGAAAGTTGTTTTTCCCTACTTATCTAGGCTGCAGAGGAAAATAAGTATTTTCAAGCAATAATATAATCTTCATTTTCGTATTATTTTTATTATTATTATTGGTCAATAGAAGTAAGATTTTGTTGAAGTAATATTTCACTTATAAATACCTAATTACAAATATTTGATTTTAAGTTTAAGGAAAAATAATCTGTATGACAAAAACGTGAAAACAATGGGTAGAAGACTTAAACTGAATAATATGTAGTACCCTACATAATATGTCTTGAAAGTAGAAAAGATGGATTGTACACATTTGCTACATATTTTGGCGATACAAAAAATGACAACTCCAAAAAAATTTTATTTTAATTATAAATAAGAACTATATTTTCAATGGATACAAGAAGCCTTAAGTATTTACGTCTAAATTTATATGCAGCATTTTGATCCTTGAGAACTCTTGGGTTCAAGTCTGTCGGTGTAGACTTTGAGGGGTGGGGCCACTGCTTACTCCTGCCGGGTCACTCAGGAGTCGAGACTTGTTTCCTGAATGAATAAGGAAATAAGCGCGGATATGGAGAAGGACCTGAGCGGGGTGGTGGGGCTGGTTAGACGGAGGCCAGAGCTTGCTCCCTTCCCCTGGGTTGCTCTCGTATTATTCTTTCGTCTCTTCCCGTCAGTCTTATGCTCTGACCTTTATCTGACTTTCAGCAACATTAATTCATGGGACATTTTGTTCAGTTTTTGCCCCAATATTTTCATATTTCTCTCTATAAAATCCATGAAAACAGACCTCCACATAAATCTTTAGTCGATTTTACTTTTATGTGGATTTGGCAGTGCTACATCACCTTTTCCGTTTTTAAAGCATCCACGCTTGTTTTTGTCTTTACTTTTTTGAAACACAGGGCACATGTGCAGTGGATTAGGATTTAACCAGGATTTTGTGGGCCCAGTTGCCATAGATGAAAGGCAAATAGTTGTTAAAGACTGCTGTAAACTAGATTTCCTCCAAATTGACACTTTTACAAAGAAAGTAATATATGTTCAATAACTTCCCAAGCAAAATCACTACATATGTTCTTTGTTTTTGTTTGAATCTTAAAATGGAGCCTCAAGTCATTGTTAGCCTGTCACATATGAGGCAGTTCTCTGTGAACGTCTGGACTCCTTATGTAACAATAAGGAAGATACTATATCCAAATCTTGTCATCTTGTCAAGTCATTTCTTCTGCTCTTATTTATCTAATGTGTATATGTATATATATATATATATATGTTCCCATTTATATTATGTTTTCTTTTTTGAAAAAAATTCTGTGTTTAATTATTGAATGCTGAAAACGAGATGATTTGAACTTAAGATATTTTATTTCTCATGATAGCTTCATAAATTAAATGGAGTCATAGGGTCCACGATTATTGGGATGTCGGAAAAGTCATGACGTATTTTTTTTATGTTTTTCATTGCAAAAATGCGTGATGAGTTTTCCGGCAACCCAATAGATAAAACTTAGTCAACACATGAACAGACTTTTGAACACTCGCTCAGTCTTCATCTTGAGGACGTTCTTCAGTGACGGGGTAGTAGTTCTGAGTGTGATGTGCGTGGGAAAGGTTCCGTCCATCCTGGTTAGCCTCAGGCAGTCCCACTTAGTACCTGTGTCTCAGCGTAATTTTCTACAACATTCATCTTCACTCTGCAAAATGTCCTGTCTTTGATGACAACTTATATAGCCATCCTATTTACAGACAACGTTTTTATCAACAACTAAATGTCAGAAGAGGTACTTAGAAAGGTGTGGGTAACTCAAGCCTAGGATAGGATAGCTCAAAACACATCAGAATTAAAACTTAAAGATCTTGATGAGCTGGACAGATGGGATCAAATAGAAAAGATAAAATGTACTAGGGTTTACTAGGGCATGGGGGTGGATTACCTTTAGATCCCCCAAAGTGATTAAGTGCAATATGAGGGAAGTCTAGCTTAAAAGCTGTTCATTCCAAAAAGACGTGGAGATCTTAATTAGCCAGAGGCTGGCATGCTGTTTGCAACAGTGCGATGCGGCTAATTGCACGGCGCGGCGGGGAAGGTGGTGCTGCTATTGTTGGAATAGCGTCTAGACCTGCACTGTCCACCGGCACTGTCTGCAGTGACGGAACAGTCCCTCTCTGTGTTGTTTGGGATAGTAGTCACCAGCCACATGTGGCTAATGAGCTCTGGAAATGTGGCTAGTGAGACTGAGGAGCCGAGGTTTAATTTTATTTAACTTTCATTAATGTGAGCTTAAAACTGAATAGTCACATGTTGGTGGTGGTTACTGTGTCAGACTGTGGGTTCAGAAATCTCAGTGGGGGTCGGGGTTGGCACATTGGGGGAATCAGGATCGAAGGGCATTTGATTCAACTGAACAAAATGTTACTGAACATTCAGCTATGTGCAAAGCACTGTGGTAGACACGCTAGGGTATCCAAAAGCAAGTAAGGATATCTGTGCAAGTACAGATCTTATAATGTCCCACTGAAACCAACGGGAACACAAGTAAATAAATCATTAGTGCTGGTATTACAATATAAAGTCTGTTTTATGAGAATCTAGAGGATGGAGAATGAATACCAACCTATGGATTTGAGAAGGTTTGGTGAAAGAGGTGGACTTTGGAGAGTAGACACACTTAGACAGAAATCAGCATTTAGATGCAAAAGGCCAGGGTGAGGAAAGCACAGGAATGGAGAGAAGGCTGTGTTGGTGTGTGTGCTGCACTGGAGAGAATATTGTGGGCGAGAAAGCTTGTTTGGAAGCAGATGGTGGAGAAGCTAATGTCAGTCTAAAAACTTTGGGCTTTGTTCTCTCAGCAATGAAGTAATTGTTTCTAAGTTGGGGATTGATGTATCAGACCCGTCTTTTGCAGGGGCACACATCATGGGGTGATTGGAAGTGAGGGAGCAACTGCTCGCAGGGTAACCGTGGAGTAGGGGCCATGGGCATCAGATGAGGGTTACTAGAGTAGAGGCGAACGGGAGGCCATGCTGCCTTTCTTTATACAGAAGAGCTGTTACAACAAAAGGAATGAGAATTACTTTATGCAGCACTAGAGGACCAAAATAGGGTGGCAAATATATGAAGGCAGATTTTGGATCAATAAAATGAGTCAATTTTAGTAATGAGAGCTTCCACAAATGGAACAGATACCTTATAAAATGGTGAGGAAGCCCTCGACCACCCAAGCCAAGGATTTTGTGCTGGGATGTTATAAGAGAGAGTCCAACTGGTTTCCAGATTTTGAGATTTCAAGGAGTGGTCAAAACAGAGTTCCTAACTTTTAATTGTGCCAAGTAAAAATATGAAATACCTCCATCCTAATCATCTAGTATTATCGTTATTTAATATGAAAAAGGCCACTGCAACACTCCCTGTTCCCCAAATAGGAAGAACACAATTTTAAAATAAGGAATGCCCTGTTCTCTTGGGGAGGCCAGTTAGCTCACGTGGTTAGAGTACAGTGCTCATAACACCAAGGTTGCCGGTTTGATCCCCGCATGAGCTGCACCCTCCACAACTAGATTGAAGACAACTAACTACTTGACTTGGAGCTGATGGGTCCTGGAAAAACACACTGTTTCCCAATAAAATTTCTTAAAAAAACAGAATGGCCCATTCTCAAGAAAAGATATTGGCCGCCCTGATTTCACCCCTCACCTCTCTCCCCACGATGTGTCCTGTGTCTTTGAGAACTTCAGCCTCCCTCTTCTCCTCTGTAGCCAATACTAATAAGCAGTAATTAGTGTTTGTTTAACTCTGAGAGGCCGCTAATGTGGTCCTGCAGCTCAGGTCATTATTATTTCTCAAATTTAGATTGGGAAGATCATCATTGTTGAAACAGTATTAGGATAAGCCTCCAGGAATTTGAAAGAACAGTTACAGAAGTGAGATGGCGGTGTAGGTACATACAGAATGGTGTAACAATTAGTACAAGTGTCATTTAGCGATATAAAGCCTCCAGAAATAGTAAAAAGAGAGAAGTACCAGCCACAAATAGTTTCCAGAGGGCAAGACTTTCCATTTCTTTATTATCATAAATAGTGAAGCTTCACTGATGCATATTTTATCACAGCCCTCTTGCCTTATGTGATCTGACGTTTCTGAGCGAATCCCCAGGGACCACAGGTACTGATATGGATAATCAAGAATTCCTTTTATGCACCTCTCACCACCACCACAGCTCACACTGAAATTAGCATCGTTCACAATGAAATACTAGCACTGTTACAGACAGACATGACAGCTGGAGAGAGGGGCCTGTTTACCCAGCTATTCTTCACATCCTCAGCTTATTATGCCTTTTTTTTCTTTTAAATAACATTATTATTATTATTATTATTATTATTATTATTATTAGTTTCAGGTGTACAAAACAATGCAATAGTTATCCTTTTCACCCCTCACAAAGTGACAACCCCCCTCCCCCATCCACTGGCCCCCACCCCCGATATCATATCTATTACAATTCCATTGACTCCATTCCCACACTCTATTCCACATCCCATGTCTATATATGTATTAAATTATAGTTGACATATAATATTATTCAACGTTTATTCAGGTGTGTACTGTACGTTCCTGATTGATTATTTTGCACAGTGATTATCATTTGAATAGAGGCATCGAGAAGCTGTTCTCAAATGGGGGTTGGAGATGCAGAAGGCCAAAGACCAAAAAATCACCCTAATAAGCGTCTACTTGAAACTAGAATCATTTATTCTCTTAAAACATGTCTTAATAAGATGTTTTTTTCTCTTTTGCATAGTTTGAAACATTACTTTCCATTGTAGAACCATTTTGAGAGGAGCTGCTACTCAACATGTATTGAGTATCTCTATGTCACAGGAACTGTGCTAGATGCTTCTACATGATATCTCATGGCCATATCACTCCTATGACATAGGAAATAGGAATATATTTTAATGAAAGATGTCAAGTTACTTGGCCAAAGTCACACAGCTTGTGACATAGATTTAGGCAAACCTACTGCTTTTTTTTTTTAAGCTGAGCCATCCTGCCACCTATTGGCAGCTCAGTGGCAGCTCAGATCAGGCCGGGAATTGAACCACTGTTGCTCAGAGCTCAAACTCTTGAGCTAGAAACCTGCTGCTTTTTAAACTACCTCATACCACCTACATTTTTTAAAAATTTGATTTTGCGTTATTTTTGTTTGATAGAGGTAACACAGAGGCAGACACACATAGCCCCTATCTTCTTCTGATATTTGCAGTTAGCATTTATTGTGCTTCCTATGTGCTAGGGAAGGTGCAAAATGCTTTAGACAGAAAATCAAATGTAATTCTTTTGGGATCAGCATTATTACCCCCACTTTTCAAATGAGTGAACTTAGAGAGCATAACTTGTCCAAGAATTTAAGTAACTTTCTCAGGAAGAGTCAGGAACAGTGATTTGAAGCCAGACTCCAACATCTGATGGCTAACCCCCAACCAGTGCTCTGGCAGCCAGCCATCAGATGGGGGGGAGTGACACCCACATCCACAGAAAGCGGGCTGGGTTATGACAGGGGTTCTCAGTGTGTGACCCTGGGGCCAGCAGCATCGGCCGTACTCAGATTGTCTGATTCCTGAGAAAATGCACTTAAACATTATACAGCACTGCTGGGTTATATCTCCTGGGATTTGTTAAGGAGTTTGCATTTCTTGTCATACCTAAAGTGGAATTGCTGAGAATTATTTTGGTGCTCTCCCACCCCCATCCTCCATCCCCCATCCCTAATGCTGCTGAACTGGATGAGTTCACCTAAGCACCAAGACGCTTCTTGGTAGTGAAGAAAAAATTGGGAGCTGTGTCAGAGACTGACCAGGTGCTAATGAGAGTCGCATTTCCTCTTCCTGGGCACACAGGAAGACTACATTTCCCAGCTTGCTGTTAGTTTGGGGCCATATGGTAGGGTTTTGGTCAATGAAAGGCAGTTGGAAGTGATATACACCATTTTCATTACTAACTACAAAACATTCTGAAAGATCCTCCACACTTTCCATTTTTGCTCCTCTGCCAACTTTGAGCAAAGATTTCTGCCCCTACGGGAGGGAGAGCCGCAAGATTATCAGCTTGAATTCCTGGGACACTGTTTAGAGGGAAAATGTTCAGAAGGACCACCTGACATGAAGCTAAACTGTGATGTGAGCAAGCAATAGACTACCATTGTGTTAAAGCACTGACATTTGGTGTTTTTCTTATAGAAGTTAGCAGATCTTATCCTACATACTGTTTACAGTAGTGGCCTTGAGCCCTCACTGGCACCGTTTCTCTAGCCAGTGCACAAGCTCCAGTCAGCCACCTACGGTCCTTTGGATTGAAGAAGGAATTGGGCACATTCACCTCCATCTGCATGACTATCTGACATATCAACTCAGGACCCCTGAGGTACAGTCTTGTTAGAAAGTTAAGGGTCCTGGTAGGAGAAGAGAATGGAGGGTTGGAGACCACCAATAATTTTATGCTAGGAATTTAAACAAAAATGACAAGGGCCAGAACATAAAGCAGCAGATTGGAGAGAAAAATCTAGATTCTTTGGATAGCTCTGAAGACTAGACAGCAATAGACATTGCTAAGCAATGTGAAATGCAGTGGCCATCTAAGCAGCACAGAGGCACTCTGGCAGGGAGAAGGGGACAGATGGGGTGCACTGTACTGTGCCAGTGAGAGCAATGGCATGGGGTCCTGAAATCCAGGTTAGTCAGCTGCTCTGAGCACTGGGAAGGTCACTAAACTTGGGATTCGAACAGCACTTGGGATCCCTTAGTGCTTCAGCCAATCTAAACGTGACAAATACATTAACCACTAAGCTTTATTGGTTGCAATGTCACTGCTATGGACTGAATATATGTATCCCCCTTAAATTATCATGTTGAGGCCTTAACCTCCATTATGGCTGTATTTGGAATAAGGAAGTAATTAAGGTTAAATAAGGTCATAAGTGTGGGGCCCTTATTGGTAGGATTAATGTCTTTAAAAGAAGAGACACCAGATCTCTCCCTCTCCTTGCCCTCTCCCTTCTCTCTGTCCCTCCCTCCCTCCCTCCCTCTCACATTCCCTCTCCCTCTCTTCCTCTCACCTCCCTCTACCATGGGTGCGCACACACACACACACACACACACCTCTCTCTCTCTCTCTCTCTCTCTCTCTCTCTCTCTCTCAAAGAAGTCTTGTGAGCGCGCTTTGAGAAGGAGGCTGTATCAACCCAAGGGACACCCTTACTAGGCACTAATGCTCTTGGCACCTTGCTCTTGGCCTTCCAGTCTCCAGAACTGAGAGAAATGAATTTCTGTTGTTTTAGCCACCCAGCCTGTGCTATTTGTTAACGGCATCCTGAGCAGACGGATATGCCATCTTTGCCCTGATTCTCTCCAGTCATCCATTTAAGTCTTCAGCTCATGTTAGCCTGTAGAGATATAAACTAAATTACATTGTGGCAAGCTATAATGTGAGATTGAGCACAACCTCCAATTTTGATATTATTCTTCTTTTATCACATGCATGTGGCAATTCAGAGATTTATATATAGCACTTTGTCCTAATTTGGGATGTTGCTGCATTTGGTTTTTTGTCTTGGTTTGGAGAGAGATGGCTAGAATGAGTATGTTCGGATTCTCAGTGCAGAACCTCCCGGTGCTGAACCTGTAGCTATCCATGGAAAAATAATTGTTACTGTACTGTGTAGGCATGAGTCTCTAAAAAGCACATGCTAACGACTATGAAAAGGGCACACTTCTTTACATGACAAACACAGAGTGGAGTCATTATGGGATCCGTAGGAAACATTTATTAAGGACTCAAATTCCTTCCAGAATACCCTATTTCCTGGACGTCTCATATTCATACATCTCACCCCGGGAAGACACATTCAGAGAACAACTGAGCTTTAGGTTCAACTTGTAAATGAGTATTTCAAACTGCTAACAGTTAACGAATTTCTCTAGTTTTCCCCAGGAAAGTGCCAAATTCCAGGACCTAAATCCACCTGTTCACATGGATTTGGGTTGGATTTGTTAGGAGGAGGCGGATAGTGGAAGTCAAACAGAAGATTTTTTAGCTGGTAGGGCACAGAGAACTGATTTGCCAAACTGGCACCTGGTGCCTGGAATTCCAAGGTGGAAACCATGATTAGCTGTTCTGGTAATTACTGATGTTTCTCACAGCTACTCCTAAAGTGTACACATTTCAACCCCTACAGTCTTCAACCTTTAAAGCACAGCCCACATGCCATTTAAAAATAAGTTTACGTTCCCCAACATATCACTAAGCTACACGTAGTTTCCCAGGAATAAACATAAAATGTCGTTATTCATATTTTTAAAAAGCTGAAAACTTGTTCTTTTCCACACAGTTCTGCCCTACCGTTCCCTCCCTACACCCTCCCTAACTCTTTTTGCCTCTCTCAGCTCTAGCTGTGCTCTCTGGCCCTCTGCCTGCCATCTTGGCACCCCCCTGCTTCCCGACATCGCAGTGACCAGCCGGAGTTCCCACTTTCTGTGTCTGTGTAGATCAGACAACGAGCTGATGGGGATGCGACTTAGAATAGCCCCAGCCCTGAGCTGACACAGCAGAACATTTCAGGGGCATCACAAAGCACCAGACCCTTGGCATCGATGAGGCCCCACCATTCAGAGTGGGGGACTCTGTGCCACAGAAAAGGAGCACACCTGTTTCTGCTTTGAAGAAATTATGACTCAGTTGTGGGGAGAGAAAATATGCATCGGAGACAACCACCATCACTGGTGACAACACCATCTCATTTAGAGAAGAACATCAGAGTCTTGAGGGCAGGGCTGAGAAATCGCTGGCTAACTGAGGTCTCGTTCAGGAAGAGAAGTTTTGAGCTGTCTTTTGGGGAAAAAAGGGATCAGAAATAGCTCGAAAGAAATGTGGTTTCCTCAAGAAGTATGGGTGACATGAGCAAGGCTATGGCAGAAACAGTTCCTAAGAGTGAGAGTAAGAAAACTGACTTTTTTGGCACGGAAAGTCCATCCTTTTATTTACAAACACTTGTTGAGACCTAAAATGTTCCAGTGGACCAAAGGAATAATATGAAATCAATTGTAGCCAGGAGGGCTGTTGGCAGATGGCACTGAGAACATGAAGTAGCACACGTAAAACTGATTTGCAGAGGGCTCTGTACACCAGGGGACCTTTATTGCTGTGGTTATCAACTAATGAAGCTGCACTGGGTTCTTTGGATGCATAGAACACTAGAGGGAGGACAACTGATACTAACTGGAGACAAATACATCATGAATTTTAAGAAAACATGAGCAAAAGGTCCATCTGAAAAGGAAGAAGAGTGTTGTCTATGAATTTCTCACAATCTATAAAGAGCTACATGGGAGTTTCCCGTCCTAAATTATAAGGAGAAAACTCTAGATTATCCTGGAGGGAGGCCATGTGGGGAAAGGGGCGAGAGGAGATAAGACATAATGTGGCTGCTCCAAGGAAAATCATTATTTCAAGTTTATTGACAGCATCTCATCTCCTTAATTATAGCTTTGTTGACAGTTATTCACATTGCATGCATAGAATCCTTTTGAAAGAATTCATATCCCAATTTGCCTTGGGACCAGAGAAACGCTTGAGAGACGGTATTTTTGTTTGTGTGTTCTTGATAATGATAAACAGTCTGGGGGCTGTTAGACCCGGGGCTGTGTTACTGGGGCAGACATTTCCTGGGTTAACCTTCTCAGCACCTCCTCCCGATCTCTGCGCCCTCCCCCCTTATGTTTATAATATCATAGGTGCTCTAAGGGAACAGAAAGCAAGAATTCAACAGGTGAACCGGCAGAAAGTAAGCCCAGCTCTGATCTGGTGAGTATGGCCCACCAGCACCTCAGGACAAGTAGGGAGAGCTAAGCTAAGAGAGGAGAGGGGACAAGAGAAATTTCCAAGCTTGGGCATCTGGACTTCAATTATCAGACATCCTTATCTTTACAGATATTGAATGGCTAGATCCCTGGGCTTACCTGTATTCAATTCAAAGGCCATTTACAATTTATATAATCCTTCTATTCTCTCAATTAGTGTAGGTAATGATCATTGAATTAAATTATGCAATTAACCTCATATCTACCTGTGTTTTTTTTTTTTCTGAAGCCTCAAAGAGAAAATGTGTGTGTCAAACTTGTATTTTATTTTAGTATTTTGGTGTTCCTTGAAAAATTCTACTTATACTCATAAATAAAGAATACTTGTCAGAAGCTATACTTTTCAATTTTTTGGGGGGTGGGGGCTTCTTCCATAAATTGTTTATTGTTCAATATGGCTATGACTTTTCAGTGCAGTTACTTACTTTTGATGCCTTCAGTTCAGCTTAAATATTTTTTTTATGCAGCACCAAGTGTATGAAAGGTTTCCTTTTATCTCAAAGATGCAAGAGGTATATTTGGCACATTCTATAGGACATGCATAATGGTGGGGTTGGGATGGAGAAGGGAAGGTAACAGATTTCTTTGCTTAAAGGCTGCATATCATAATGAAATGAACTTTTAATAATGACATACTTCCTCTCTCCCCTTATGATAAATAAGGCCATGCCTTAGTGGTCATTCCTTTTCACCTCTATATATCACTTCCTCCTGCCCCAGTTATTCAGATTCCTTAGCCATTGACTTCTAAAGGTGCCATCACTTAAGGCCATTTGCGTTTTCAGAACTATGATCCTGAATGGCTTTTGACACACATTGACTCAGAGTTTGGAAGTCCAAGGTCAAGACACTGGCAGTAGCACTTGCCTTGTACATTTCTCAGTTCTCATAGGATGAATCTTTCTCAGGTCGATTCCTAATTTATTCTGTCCAAATCCCTGGAATAACCTATCAGATCCCACATTCTGGGTAGCTCACATACGATTGAAGAGTGCTTTCATGACTTTACACTCAGTGCTTCTTGGAGTTAGATGTTTCCCGTGACATTTAGGAGATATCTTGGTTCTTGATTTAGAACATTTTCATAAAGTATATTGAGAACACCCTTTTTAGAAAGGTTTCCAGTATGGAGTAATGTAAAAGCATAGGAAGAAATCTGTGACTAAAACATCAGTGGCTGATCTCCATTCTACTTCATAAGGTCATATAAATGTCCTTCCAGCCACAGGTTGACATGGCGCAGTGGTACCCTGATGAGTCAGTGTTATGGTAAGAGGCTCAGCAAGGAAGTTGTTTTAGACAGGTGTCTGGGCAGGCTGTGAACATACAGCAGGCCCATGACCATTTCTTTAGCAGTAGATGGTCCCATTCATTGACAGATAAAGAACACACATTTTGGCAAAGCGTCTGCCTTTTGGCAACATGGCTGCCCCACAGAGAGCTGCCTGTACAAGATGCCATTTTAAATCCTGTGATAAGTGTTTGGGCTTTTCCTGCAGCTGCCTGGATGCTTTGCAAGGAGGATAAACATGGAAATGGACTTCCATAAGCGTTGAAGTGCATGTAAGCACCAGGGCAGCTTTAAGTTTAGAAAGCAAATGCCGACCTGTGTTTTATGTCTTTTGCTGATTATTGTCTGGAATGGCGAGCATGAAGCAGCACTGCCTAAGAATAAGAAGACACTAGATTAAATTTGCGAAGTTTAAGTGATCTTCCATTAAATCAGAGTGATAAATAGGCCGAATCCAGTGCTCTGTGGTGGAATGGTTTAGAGCTTTTCAGCGTCTTTTTGGCACTGAAGTAATAAAAGCAGACAAAGTAGTTTTAACAATCAGTTTGGTTTTATGAAGTATCTAACAACATGATCATAAAACATAAGATAAAGATAATCCTGATCAGAAGAGAGCACAATCCCTAATGATATAATTGTCTAAACATCTCAACCGTTAGACTTCCCTGAATTTGTGGAAATGGAAATTATCACTCTTGTTTTCACGCTGGCACTCTCAGTCAGCCTCGAGACCTGGGTTCTAGATCCCTCATTTACAGAATAGTGTATGAGATTTCATTATCAACCTTTCTTCTCTAGATTTAAAAAAACGACAACCTCTAAAAATTTTACTTGAAGTCAACTCATAGCTATTTGCACTATTTGAAGGGCACGATATCATGGATAATAGAAAACTGCAAATAATTTAAAAAATGATGTATTTTAATCTTTGGAAAATGTTTTAGGTATCTGCATTTAGATAGCTGTATGTGTATGTCTCAAACTCTAGGAATTGCCAACATTCAAAACAGAATGGTGTATCCTGCGGAAAGGCTGTGGTGGTGTACTGTAGTGGTTATGAAATGGACTTTGGAACTTTGGACTGACTGAGGTTCAAATAGTAAGACTGGAGGTCCTAGCTGTGTGACCTTGGACTTAACTTGTCACTTCTCTGTGACTCAGTTTCCTCAGTTACAAAATTGCATGGGGTTCTTATCAGGAATAGATGGGATAATGCTGGTGAAGTGCGTGACACAGTGGTTGGCACATAGGAAGTGACTCTTACTCCATATGGCATACAGTAAGATTCCCTCCTGCTTATTTCTAGTTTATTTACCCCTATGGCTCTGAATAAGTGGATTAGAGAAAACACAGATTGTGCTTTCATTAACAGAATTACACAGAGTAGTTTACAAAGCCAAACATCCTTATAAAGAGTTCACATACACCCGGGACTAGAAAGCACCCAGGAGAACCTCTGATCATTTCCTCCATCTGCCTGGGCTCGGATTCCCATAGGCCAGTCATCTGCGTGTTCCCCTCTGAAGACTGAGAGCTCACTGCTCCCCAGGGGAGCCTGCTCCAATGTAGGACAGTCCATCATTAGGAAGCTCATTATTAGTGCTGGGATAAAATTTGCTTCTCTGTAGTTTCCAGTGCTCCACAGCAATGCAGAATACATTTAATTTCTGTGTTACTTAGAGATATTCCAGATACTTGAAGATGACTATTATGGTCCCTCTAAGTCTTTTCTATGTCAGGTCTGCCATTTTGAACACCTTCGACCATTCCTGTCATCTGCCATGTTTTTGAGCCCCTCATAGGCCAGTGACTGGCTTCAGACACAACTCCAGGACACCTCAGGTGCACCCTGACCAAACAAAGCAAAGCCGGGGCTGACATCCCTGGAGAGGGTGGGTGTCAAGTGGTCTGAGCCTGTGTCCCAGCTCTGCCTCTGCTTGGCTGAGTGAGAACTGGGGCACACCACTCAACCTCCACGTGGTTTGTTGTCCTCACTGGCATTTGTTCATGTTCAGTTTCATCTCTTTAGATCTGGCCCATCCTATCAACCTTTCTCATTCCATTTCCTCACCTAATGTATTTTTAGACCTTCATTACATTTATAAACATGATTGGCATACCATTATGTGCACATCCATGCCACTGATTAAAGCAAAAGGTAATACATGTCAAGTCCAAACAGAGGCCTATGGCCATATTCAAAACCTGTGCTAGGCTAACCGTAATGCCATTTACTTATAAAGAAGAATTTGATGAGCACTGGCTCTGTGCTGGGCACAGTGCTGGGTTTAGTGAGATAAAGATGAGCAAGAGCGTCCCACCGCTGCCTTCCTGGAGCCCAGATCCCGTGGGCAACCTATTCATTGGCATTTGGAGGTACCATGGCTTAACATTTTTGAACCATTGTATGTCTTTGTTGGCACAAATGTATAATCACAGCAATCTCTTAATTACCCTGTTTGACCTCCAAAGGAAGCTAGTAGGAAAACTCCTGATATTAATGAAGGCATGTGGACTTAATAATATTTTCTCCCAGAGTTTTTTCTTATATATATATATATATATATATATATGTATGTATGTTTTACAAATCATCTATAGTGTGGCTCACATAACTAGGAGAATTATCTATGTCATTGTTTGAAAAATGGATGACCGATCTGTAAATTGAAAGTATGTGCGTTAATAAGCAGTATATGGAGGTTAAACTTTGCTCTGTGGCAGTGGTTCTCGGTCAGTGGTGAGTTTGCTCCCCAGGAGACAAGGGACAGTATCTGGAGACATTTTTGGTGATCACAACTGAGAGGATGCTACAGGCATCTAGTGGGCAGAGATCAGGGATATTGCTAAACATCCTACGATGTACAGGACAGCTCCTTTCTCACTTTTCCCATAAAGAATTAAGAGTTATCTGGCCCAAAATGTCAGTAGTGCCAAGGTTAGGAACCCCTGCTGGAGGGGAGGCAGTGTGACTGCATGGCAGGACTACAAATGTGGGAGCTAGAGAGGCCTGGGTGTGAAACCTGTCCATGGTGACCACTTCACCCTGGGCCTCAGTGTCCACATCAGCGACATGAAGATGGTAATGCCACTGACTTCACACAGAGGCTGAAAGGCTGAATGGGGTCACACGTGTGAAACGCTTACACAATGTCTGACACAGAGGCAGGACTGTACATGGTGGTTATTTTTATTGCTCTGTTTGCCTTCTCTCTGAATGCTACACATTTTAATTGACAAAAGCAAACTAGATAGATGTATCCAAAGAGATGGACAGCGCTTCTTGTATCATGAAGAAATCTGCTGTTTTCCTGTGTTTAAAGAACAGCCCTCAGCAGTTCCATCTCCAAATGTTCACCAGCCCTGGGAATCGGATGGTAGCCTCGGTGCTAGCTGCCTGAAATTTTCCACCAAGATGCTGAACTGCCAAATGGATTAATTCTGTAATGACTACTCGAGGATTTTATTTCAAATACAAGTATGCCTCAGATTTTTAGACTGAAATAAATGTTCCCAGTATTATGGAGATGAGAACATGGGCTAAGGGTAAAGCTAGATACAGCTACAGCACTTCAAAACTACAATGTTAATGAGCATGTATTTTGATTGCTAGATACAATTTGTAGTGATAATGAAGGCACACAAAATGTTACTAGATATTTATTTATAAGATGAGCAGCCTTGGGAATTCTTGCCAGTATGTGCAGAGTATGGGCATAAATTTAGATCCTTATTTAATATCTAAAAAATATCTTAAAAGCCATATTCTCAAGTGTGGCTTGTTCTTTGAATTGTGTGATGATGGTGCCTTTGCAAATTCGTACTCTAGATGAGACCTCAGGTGCAAGTCATCAAGAGGTTTGAAAAAGAGAGCTGGGAACTTGTATTGTTTCTTGTATTAGAAGATGAAGATGGGGCACACTGAGGGCCTGTGTGGGTGGGCACAGAGCTTGTAACGCCCATTGGTGTTTCCCCCTCACCCCCGCCCCGACCTTAAAAAGTGATAAGTAGGTGATACTGCCCACTCTGCGTGTCTCATGGGAAATATTTGTGTGGAAAAAGATCTTAGATGCGAATATTGAGTGTTCATTTCCATCTGTTTTGATATTCTTATCAGTGCTCATAATCTTTCAAATTAAAAAACATGTATTTTGGTTGCCTTTAGAAATTACTTCTAGATGAAATGTCTTTAGCCAATTTCTAATTAAATTGCTAAATGAAATTACTTCTGTTGGTTTAAAAACAAATTATGGTAAGTTCATCGATTATTCATATCTACAAATTAACCCAAATTAGGACTCGATAAGGGTTCAAAAATATCGACTTTATAAAATGTAACAAAGTGGAAACGAATACGATATAAAATGTATATTATTCCTTCAGGAAAATATTATGTATACAGTAGCTTTAGCCACTGACTTTATAAATACTTATGCCCAGGTGCACACACTTAAAATGTCTATCCATCAATTTGAATAAGCTACTATTTAATCAACTGTGTTTTGATTTATTGCTGGAAAGTGGAAACCAAAGTTTGCTTCCATCCAAAGACATCAGCTAGAGAACAAGAATGCTGCATTGCACATCTTTCTATGCGATGCTGACCACAACAACCTTAACTCTAATCCCAATAAACAACTCTCTCTGGGAACAAGGTGTAATTGAATCTTCATTCTAATTCTATCCTGGTTTTCTCTTGACTACTAGCTCCCAATTATGCCAATATATGTGCGGTTCCCTAGGAAAACACTCAGACTACCTTGTTTGTTCAACTAAGGTCAGACCTAAAAGAAACTAAACAACAGGCTGATGATGTACCTATAGATTTTAGTTCCCAATGAGCACCTGTTTTCCATTTTGGTGGAAGGTCCACATAGCTTATTTCAGTTGTAAATCAGGTGCAGGACCAGGTAAGTGTAAGTGTATTGGCCGCAAGTAATTTCAAAGTGAGGTATAAAGGATTAGGTTTCCGTCCAGTTGGCCAAATGTCCAACAACTTCTATGACAACCAGATGTAGCCATTGCCATGGAATGCAATTATTATTTTATTAATTACCCTTTAATTAGTTGATACAGCAGAGAACATGCAGCCATTTAGTCATAATTGGTCTAACATTTGTACTTCAAAGGTGGGTTCTGTGTGACAACTTGTGAATAATAACCATTTGGTGAAATACCATGTTCATTATGAAGACATAGTGTGTATTTTAAACCACTTATATGTGCATAAACACACTCACTATTTAGGTAAAACTAAAAAAAAAAAGTCTTTAAAGTTTTCCCACTCTCTTACCTCCCTCATGGCCACACCAGATTACTGCCAATAACTATTGCTGTCTGTCACAGGCATATCTTGTCAGTGTAGAGAGAATTTAAAGTAACAAAGACCATTCAGGTATTTGACTTAAACTATAAATTCCTTTAATTTGGAAATTCCATGAATTCAATTTTATTTTCTCTATAAAAAAATCAAATCAACACCTATTTATTGAGCATTTCTTATGTGTAAGGTCCCAGCTAGGAGCTAAAGAACTATAAAGAGATATCTCTTCCATGTAAGATACTCCTTTACTCTTCACATGGTCATGGCATTCTAAACTTTTGATTAGATTGTCAAACATTCTTAGAAATAGCAAAGATACCCCCATTTCAGGCAATGCTGGGTATGTCTTTAACATTTGTACTTTTCATGGCATTTTACATGACCCGCTCTTCCTGCTTTGGAAGAAAAAATGAGTGATACCATTCTAACTTTACTTGGCATATTTTTAAAAGAGCCAGCTTATACCTTTCCTTACTCCTTTATTGTAGTTACTCACTGATGGATTTCCATACCAAATGTTCTCTCTTTTATGATTCCTTAAACTTAAAAAATATTACACATACCTTGAGGGGAATTGGATCATTTCTATTTTGCATTGCATTTGAGTAATACTTTGAGTTGAATGTTCTGAGGATTCTAAAATTAAGTTAATCCATATGTAATTAAGGAACGTTCTTAACTAGACAATCCTGGTTAGCAGGAGATTGACAGATTATTCTGAAAAACTATCTAGCAAACCATGAATAGCAATTAAATGATAAAAGGCTAAATTTCTTTTGAAAATGGGTTGTTGCCATAATCTAATGTGGCAATATGATTTTTTTTATTTTTAATTGCTGTAGACAATTCTGCAAAGTAGAAATTTGTCTCCTGAAAGCTGGAGAGTTCCATAATTTGGTACCACTTACACTTTTTAACACTTCAGTAAGTATTCTGCCCATGCCATCCCTTTTGATTCATGATGAATAAAAGAAAGGAAAGGTTAGTAAAGATAGTTTTGTACCTTTTAAACACATCGAGACAAAATGAATATCTTGCAGAAACAAGTATTTCTCTTTATGAGACTTTATGAGCTTAGGTAATTTAGTATGCTTTTTTTTTTAAAAAAAATAACATAGTGCTTTTATTCCCAGAACAATTATACTTAACACTGACACTTAAAGACGTTCCTTTTTTAATTCAAATAATGAGAAGTTGCTCCACATTCCAGGTCGATGTGGGGATTCAGGGAGGGTTTAAACATAATGAATACATGCTTCTTCCTTTCCCCCTCCCAGACACCATGTTCTTAGTGCTCTGTATAGTCCCTTAGTCATTTCTTCATTTGCACAAGTCATTTCAGAAAGAATTTATGACAGTGCCATCTTTTAGTAAATAACAATAAGCCACAGTTTACTGCCTACAACAACTGTAGATGCTCAGCTGTTAAAATCACCTTTATCACTTAAAATACGTTTTTCTTTTGTCTCTAAATTAGTATGACAATATAAAGGAGGCTGTTTCTGCAATTAAACGTGAAAGATTAATCACAAGGCAATTTGTAAAAATAATTAAATGTCAAAAATGGAATATTTACTTCTTAAACCTTACTTACAACACTGTGAAAAGAGTGTTGGAGAAATGCAAAAATCTGGTGTTATTTGCATATAGTTTGACTTGACACTAAGGTTTGCACCTAATGAAACTCTGTTGCTTAATACTAGAATTTCATAAATCATTCATTCTTACTATAGTTTCCCATGCTGTTTTTAGAAGATGAGGAATTTTGTCCATATCCAGGGTAGAACCTGGAGGGGAAAAAATGACAGCAATGGGTCCAGGCCTTCACTGTTCTGGGACTATAGAATGCCTTTTTTTTTCCCCCCCTGAAAACTACCAGGATTTTCCAAAGTAGCATCCAAGTGAAACAAGATAAAGCTGATGTGTTACTTTTCAGTTTTCCCCTTGCTCTTATTTTTGCTGCTCTGTACTACTGATTGCAACGCCACCAGATCAGAATGAACAATTAACTGTCTAATTATTCTAGTCACACCAGCCCACAATGAAATCTTTATTCCGTGTTTACAGCAATCTTTGGCAGAGGCTGTCTTGCTGTTTCTAAACTAAGAAGAACTGCCCTTTGGCTCCTCTCTGCATCAGCTGCCTTGGTTTCAGCCTTAGATGCCAATAATCAGACTTCTTTTTCTTCCAAAGTGGACTTTTTTTTTTTTAGCGTGAAAAGACCTATTCTCATCACTCGCCATATATTCTGGTTGATTTATGTTCTAGCCACTGCAGCTCTTCCTTCCGTATCTCTCTACATTTTTTCCTCTCTCCATAGAAGACCACCAGGCAAACCCCCATTCTAAGTCCAAAACTGTAAAAAACGCTTAACCAAACAGTGAGGGAAAGAAAAATACAGCTACTGGTTGATGGGTAGAAGGAAGTCAAGGAAATCCCTCCTGGTTTTTCTAAACTGCTAATTTTCTAGCTCAAAGGCAGTCAATAACTTCTCCGCTAGGGGAAAACATGTTCACTTTTCAGTGGCTTTTTTGATTACTTCCAACTATTTACTTAAATTCTCCAACAGCTGCATGTCTTTGAGAAGCTTCAGAACTTGGGGAATATTTACAAATATATAAGGGGCTGGGAGACTACGTGTGAATCTCTTTGACATGGCAGGGGAAAACTATTGCACTGTACAGACAGGGATAGCCAAGTTAACACCAGTCCAAAGATAAGATGAAGGCAATGCCTTTACCAAAGGGGAGAGGAAAACCACCTCGGTTAGTCCTCTTTTTACCACCTGATGGAGTCGCTGTCTTGGATCTGAGAGTAGATGACAGACAGCCAGTGCTGGGTCCCATTGCCCTGCACCGCTCAGCTGTTTTTTTCTCCAAGAGCATTTTCCTGCTTTGCAAGGATGATGGCATCTTTCTTCCCATTCCAATCCCAAACCCTATGTGACGGTTCCCCTAACAACCCTCTGATCCTGCCTCTCAGCCCCCACACTTACTGCATCCACATTGCCTTGCCTGTGAGAACTGGGTCATAAAATCGTACAGGGCAGAGAGGTAGCAGGGGGCGTTTCAGTCGTAGAAACGCTGATTAAATTCCCGGGCAACTCTTCCCCACATGAAAGATAATTTTTCTACAACTATGCACACGCATGTCAAGAATGCTAAGTCATTTTTATGTTTGTACTTTCCTTTTCCATTTTAATTTTACACTGCCACATGGTAAAATTTTAGCACACATGCTAAAAATGCATCTCCTTAACCTGCAGTGTAGCAAACTTTCCACGAAACATTGAAGAACGCACATTTTATAGACTATCCTTTCCCAGGATGTTCAAAGGATTTTTTTCTTTGGATACAAAATTAGATCATCTCAGACAACTGTCCTATTAGAAAGGCATGGCTCCTCGTGCATTGGCAAATAGGGGACATCAGCGCTGGGAAGGGAAGGTCGCGCCAAAGTCAGTGGCAACAGCCTAAGTAGACTCCGAGAGCTTGCTTCCAATCTTTATCACTTCCCGCTCGCTTGCTCTTATTTGCCTCTCCTTTTTTTTTTTTCTGACAGGAAGGAATGTGGCCAGCAAGGAGGCTCGACCTCTGTCCTATCCTGGCCCACCTCTGACAGGCTGCTCTCCCACACGCTTGCCCTGTGTTCTGCATCAGCAGCTGGCCAACCTGTGCCCTGGCAGAGCTCTGACTGGGGGCCCAGCCACGACCAGGCAGCCGCAGGTGCCCTTACGGCTGCCTCCGGGGTTGGGAACGTGCCCAGTGGGGCCGGGAGGGGCACACTAAGAGAAGGAAGAAAATGTCCGGGTTGTCTAACACATGAGAGGGAAAAGCTGGGTCAAAGGTGCGCTGCGAGATTGGCAACGCTCCCACGGTTCCCGAGCCAGATCAGGCGGAGGAAGGTGATCCCATAGGAATGGACTGTTCATCAATGGCGTTGGTGCGAGCGCACGAACAGTTGCTACTTTTGTTGTTTTTACTGTTCTTAGGTAGATCCAGTTCCTTAGCGGGGTCCCTGACACCGTCACAGCTCTGAGGGGGTAATTTCTTTTGGTGAAGAGATACCTCACAGACTGGAGGGGGTCTGGGGACATTTTATTTGGGGAGGGGCAGACTCAGTTTCCAGGCGACCTATTAATAATCAGAAGACAAAATCCTTCCTGGCGTTCGTGCCAGTAACAACATCGACAGCATTAATAGTAATAATAATGGCTATGATAATGAAACAGTCAACTCCGAATCCACCAGGCGACCGGCCCCCTAGTGCTCAGCTGCCAGCCTGCTTACTCCCTGCCTGGCCTCAGCAGAAAAAAAGGCTCTGGCGCTGCCCTCCAGGTTCCAGCCCCCACCCCGCCCCCAGGTGGATGGCCAGGCAGTGGTTCCTGCTTCAGCCTAAGTCTAGCACCCGGTCTCTCCTGTTGCTAAGGGCAGGTTGGGACTCCTCAGTAGCATTTTCTTAACAAATCTGCAACTTTCATCGGCTCTGACCCTCTCGCCGCCCCCTCACCCTCGTCCTCCCGCCACGGCAACTACGATGTGCGAAGCCCAAACCACCTGCGCGCAATCCAGCAATTCAGAGCTTTCCCTGGGAGTGTCAGGGCCCGGAGAAAGGAAATCCGGGGAGTTGGCGATGTCCGGCGGGCGGCGGGGACACAAGTCACCACCACATCCTTCTCCCAGGCCCGAGCTCGGGTTGGGGCGCTGCGCGCGGACTGGAACCAGCCCCATAGGCACCCGCGCCTCCCCAGAGCCTCGGTCTCTTGACCCCCTTTCCGGCGCGCATCCCTGCGCGAGGGACGCAGTCAACCCTCTTCCAGCCTCAGCCGGAGGGAGGCGCCACCGCCTGCAGGGCAAGCAAGGGCAAAGCCGGGCCAGGCGACCCCGCGAGCCGCGCTCCTGCCCGTCTCCGTTCTCCCGAGCGCGCAGCTCATGCTGCCAGCGCTCTGCGTCCTCCACCAGCCCCGCTGCGCCCCAGCTTCCCTTTCCCAGAGCGCAGCTCCCCAGCCCAGGCAGTCCCTTCTCGTCCCCTTCCTCCCAAAGTCCGGGGAAGTCCAACTCCGACCAGTCCGCAGGCTTGCCGCGGCGGCTGGCAGTTGCGGGGAGAGCGCGTCGCGGAGCGGTACCGCGCGCAGCGCCTTGGGGTGAGTTCTGGAGGCAGCGAGCTCCAGGCGCCCTGCGCCGGATGCTGGGAGCCTGAGGACAGATGCGCGGGGCCCCGCCCCAGCCTTCTGCTTTACCTGGCAGGCCTGGCGACTCTCCGGGGACGCTGGGTCCAGACTTCTCCGGGGCAGGCGTCCAGCTCACCTCGCCGCCTCCCCGCTGGGCGGCCGGTATCCCGCCGGGTCCCTTCGCCCCTGCTCACGGCACTGCCCCCGCCCCCCCACCCCCCTAC
>NW_017731628.1:1760333-1770946 GCF_001890085.2 Hipposideros armiger
GCTAATGTCGGCGAAGTAAACTGAATTAGCCAATTGGTGCCAGGAATGTGCGCTCCCTCCTTCTGAGGATCTGCCTGGAACCCCACCAGATGAAAGCAATTAGCGTCCGGTTGGCACCCTGTAGTTTAGAACAGTGAGGGGCAAAAATGGGTTAATTCTTTAAATGCAGTTTAGATACTGCATTTAAATGTTTAAACTCCTCTATTGGCTGGGAGAGTAAGGAAATGTGAAGAGGGAGAGAGAGGAAAGGGGGTAGATAGAACCAGGAGGGGCGTATCAACCCCCAAACTCCCCAGAAGTTGAACTGACTTATTCTGCATAGATTATAGATTCTGGAAGAGGCAGTTAATGAGAGCAGAAAAAGATAGGCAAACGGGATCCGAAAGGAAGTGGATATCAACCGAGGTTTAACCTTGACCTTGAGGATGCAGAGAACGCTAATAATTTTCAAGACGAGGGGTGAGGAGAGATGGCAGAGGGAGAAGGAAACCTTCATCACCTTAGATTTCCTGCTTTTGTCATCATAGCCAAACTGTAGAGCTTTAGGACTTTGGGTGAAGTAGGGACGGAGCAGAGGTACATGAAAGGTCAGAAGTCTCAGAGGAGGAAGCTGAAGTGAAGACAGCATCCCAGTTTACACTGTGACGGGGCCATTCTAGAAGGCAATTCTGACTCTAGTCCAGGCGCCTCTGCTCTGGGGTCAAACAGACAAGGTCGACAGGAGAGACAGCCTCTCTGGTCCTGCCTCCTGCCCTAGAATGCCAAGTTCTCCATAGTTATTGATTATAACTCGGCTTTAGCCAGTGGGTAGAGAGGGACTCAGCCCAGTTCTGTATCCATATTTCCCTTTATAATCATCATGTGTGGTGCTTTTAAGATTGCCTCCCCCATCACTGATTTCCTAAATACAGAAAGTTATTTTGATTGAATTGCTCGGTTACTAAATGATCGACTTGTGCTTGTGGCCAAATGATGTGTGTATAAAACAACTGATAAAACTATGTGTTTAAGTAACTGATAAAAAGCCCCAAACATGTGCCAATTGAAATAAATATCCTGGTTAAGGCAATGGTGCCATATTTGAATAGGTATTAGCAAGGCTTAGAATTGGAGCTCACAGTTATAACAGAAATTATTAATATTAGAGCAGCTGATGTTTATTGAGAACTTGTTATGTGACACACATGCATTACGAGGCATCTCATTTAATCTTTCCAACTACTGCTATATTCACGTCTATTATTATTTCCCCATTTTGGTAGATGAGGAAGGTGAGGCTCAGAAAGTAAGTAGTGTGAACAGGTCACCTAGCTCATAAGTGGTGGGGGTGACCTTTGACCTAGCACAGCCTAATTAATGCTTCCTTATCAAAAAGAGAGCCAGTCTCTTGATGTTTTGTTGAAGTGACTTACTTGTCCTCGAGGGCTAATTTTTTATTTAAATTTAAAGGAAAAAAATGATTTTTTGGGGGTGGATGGTATGATTAATTTTGTGTCAACGTGATTGGGCCAAAGGGTGCCTGCATATCTGGTCAAACATTATTGAGGGTGTTTCTGAATGAGGTTAACATTTAAATTGGTGGGCTAAGTAAAGCACATTGCTCTTTCCAATGTGGGTGGGCCTCATCTAATTAGTTGAAGGCTTGAATAGCACAAACAGGCCAGCCCTCTCCTGAGTTAGAGAAAATCCTCCTGCCTGACACCTTAGAAATGGGACATCAGCTCTGTAGATATTGGACTTGTCCACCTCAATAACTGCATAAGCCAGTTCCTTATTATGTATCTATGTCCTATCAGTTCTGTTTGTTTGGAGAACCCTGACTAATACAGATAGAGGCGTTCAGTAAATACTATTATTTGAGAATTTCCCATGAAGGTCTGAATATTTTCATCTCCCAACACATTGTCTGATACATAGTACATAATAAATATACTTTTCCTACTTAAGATTTTTCAGACTTATTTATTATTAATAAGGGAGGAACAATTTTATATATATGACATCATCACATTTAAATGAAATTTTATCTTTGAAGAACTGTAAAGTGGATTATAGTAGATTGGCTGAAAGAAAGATTTGTAGATATCACGAGGGGAGACATTTTAGTACTCCAATTTTAGGGGTAAAAATGGTCAGGTGAAGTCTCTGAATTCAACAGTTGTTGAGTACCTCCTAAATGCAAGGCACATTTCTATTGAAATATTTTCTACTGAAGTTCCCAGTTAAATCACCTAAAACAGTTGAGGATCTGCCATACTTTATTCTCTGAAATTTTGGGTAGTTTAGAAACCCTTTGTAAAAAAAAAGTATATCGTGTT
Source organism: Hipposideros armiger (assembly GCF_001890085.2). Classification (NCBI taxonomy): domain Eukaryota; kingdom Metazoa; phylum Chordata; class Mammalia; order Chiroptera; family Hipposideridae; genus Hipposideros; species Hipposideros armiger. Next base: position 1,762,652 of record NW_017731628.1, read on the forward strand.
TTATCCCTGTATTAAATATTTAAGATGTTCCCTATCACAGTCCTTCTCTTACACTGCTCTGACGGATCCTTCTTTTATGGAGAGTATCCTCTTAGGATTTACAAGCAACGTTTCACAGAAAAGTCTTCAGATGTTGGGATGTTTATATGTATGAACAGGTTAACAGGATTCGAGGGCCCATGAAATGTTATTAGGACCGGTGCTTTATATATGTGCTCCAGAGTTTCAGTGGGCAGTGGGGGGTGGGGGTGGGGTGGGAATGGGGTGAGGGACGCCAGAGTCTGAGGTGGGCCACAACCCTGAGTAGGCAAGCCAGTCACCTGCGGAGGAAACCAAGACAGCACCTCTGTAAGTGCCAATAATGATGATGCCATATTTCCTGGGTGCTTTGCGGCTTACACATTGCTCTCCCTATGCTGTCTCATTCCACTGTCTGGTAACCCTAGGAATCAGCATTGTTATCCATATTTAATTGATGAAGAATGTCAAGGTCACAGAGTTTCATAATACTCGGAGCTCCTCCGAGGTACAGATAGAACAGGGACTTCAATTCAGTGACAAAGTCACCTCCTTAGGGAAGCCATCTTGGACTTCTCCCTCTAACACCCCATTCCCACATGCACATCTTCTCCAGTAGAAATACAATCCCTTTCTTTGTGCTCCCCTCGGATTTCTCAGACGCATAAAGAAATAATTAGAACACAATGTGTTGTCTCTGCCACTAACCAAAAGCAACCTCAAGTGAGGAATCTGTCTTAATCATTTTTGTATTCCCAAATTTAGCTTAGTGGGGGACACTCAGAAAGCCCACTAGCACCACTTCTGCATTTTCAAAAAATGTGTCCCTTTACTGGGCTACTAGGATTCAATGAAATAGTTAGCAGGCACTTTGGAAATTTAGAAACACCGTGTAATGATATTATTATTATTAATAATATTATTATTATTGTTCAAAAGTAGATTTAGGAATAACTATAATAATTTTCACCTTGACCTCTGGCTGATAAATTGTATGAGTGAGAAAGTGGTTTGATAATTTTTATGTCAGCTACTGTTATTTAGGGCATGGGTGGATAACACTTGCTCAAATAATAATCATCAGGTTAACAGTAATACTAAACTGGCCCATTGAGCAAGAAGGTATTAGTCTGAGAAAGGTGAGTGAGTGTGTGTGCACGTGTGTGTGTGCGCGCGTGCGTGCGTGTGTGCATGTGCACAATCTTTCTGCAGTTTAAGATTGTTTTCTGTGGATGGGCAGCGTCAGCTGCTGGCATAGCTGTGTTTCTCTGGGAAGATTTGCTTTTGTCCTATGGGATGACCTTTATTAAGATTCCCCCAAGGTCACCCAGTTAACGGCAGAGCTGGAGCTCCTGACCCTTGTTCAAAGCTAATTTCACTGCCTGACGCTGACCCCATACAGTGTGGTTTATGGTTTTACAATTGAGATGAGCGATAAGCAGCTCAATACCTCGTTATAATTAGTCTCCTGAGTCAGCTAATACACTTGTAATGCAATTTCGTGATCTAGATTATTCAGTATTATCCATTCAAGATATTTTTGGATTTGTAATGATAATTATTTAGTAGAACTGATGACGGTGACACACTACCAACACTTTGCGGCTTCATAGCTTGTCTTTACCATAAATATTCATAACGGAACAGTTGTTTTGGTTAAAAATATATGCACACACATTCACGAAAATGGGACTTCTGTGGATCTCTAGATTCGTTATTTTCCGTAGCATTGATGTACTGGTCAGGTTTTACTAAGGCCATTTGTAGTTCCGTTGCCGTGCTTTTGTTTTTGTGTAACGTGTACATTCATTCCGTTCTTTGAATTTGTGGGTTAATCAGTGCCTTTCAGTCATTCTCAGAAGAAATTAGTTCCCTCACTGTGGATGTCTGTGAATTCCTGCCTGTTTTATTGTGTTGGTGAATGCAGAGGAGAAAAATGCTCCCCACCACTGGTCCCCTACAAAAAGAACTAGCTGTAGAAATTGACAAATTCTGGGAGTTGACACTGCTGATCGAATCAGTTGAATCTGACAAACTTGAATACACTGTCCTTGCTACAGGCTATGCTATGTGCTTATTGTAGGTGTTTCAAAGAGAACTAAAGCCAGTGACTGCTCTCAAGGGGTTTATAATCTGGGAGACGGGCCTTACTAGTTAGCGAAGTAACGGATCTGAGGCAGCAGTAGGTAGTTTCTACTCAAGGATCAAAAGTGAAGTGCTGTGGGAGCCCTGAGCAGAGAGAGGTTATTCCCAATGGCGAACGGACAGGAGAATGTTCGTGGAAGGAGTGATGATGGGTCTGGGTTCTGGGGAATGGATATTATTTGGATATGGGGGAAAGGGCAAGAGTGACCATCAGGGGTCAGAGGTAGAGACTTGGGAGAGCACAGCCTGATGGTGAGGGACAGATGTGATTGCAATCAGCCCAAGTACACATGACATGAAAAGGAGACAACACGGGAAAGGTAGGGAGCCCAGAGGGCCTCGGATACCAGGTAGAGAAATGGATATGTTATTCCATAGGCAATGAAGGTGTTGCTTTTGAGCCAGGGAGTGACACAACTACAGCTGTTTTTATATTCGAGTGTGGAATGTTTCCGAGGAGGGAGACTGCAGGCAGGGGGACCAGCTGGGAGGTTTGCAGCCGCTGATGCGAGATGTGGTAATAGCCTGAACCAGGATTGTGGGCCCAGGACTCAAAAGGGGAGTAGAGAGAGAGAAGTATCAGTGTCTGTATCAACATTACATTGAAATAATGTCTTTTTCTGCTTGTCCTAGATGCTGCCGTCTCAACAACTCTCCCTCTCCCTCCCTCTCCCTCTCTCCCCACCCCGTCTACCTCTACCTCAATCTCTCTCACACATGCGCACCCATGAACACTTAAAAGTGCACACACAGAAGCTCACACATGCACACAAATACACGTGCACACACATACGCACACCTGCACATGCACACACACGCTTGCACATGTACATACGCAGCATACCCACAATGAGGTCCTCCAGGGCAGGGTTCGTATTGTTTTCTTGGTGTTGTAGCACCTAGCACAGTGACAGGCATCGTGTTGGCACTAGATAATTGTCTGCAGAATGGAATAGAAAACAAAGGACGTGGGGCATCAGAGAAAATGAGGAATTGCAAAATACTGAGCCTGCCTAGTGTTGAACTTTGCTAGGCCAACTACAAAAATTCTCCTGTGTGTCTTATTCAGTGGCATTGGGAAAATGAGCATGTCTGGAGTTGAACATGACTTCTGATGATAGGAATGTGAGATGAAAAATTTTGATGAAGCCGGTGGTGGGCACAGCTGGAAAACCTCATGGCTAGAACATATCTCCTCTGAGGTCTGAAAAAAACTTCTCATGTGAACGTCAGGACATGTTATCAAGGTTTCCTTTTGATCATGGAGAAGGTGTGGTGGACAGAATAATTGTCCTGCAAAGACATCCACGTCCTAATCCCCAGAGCCTGAGGCTATGTTAGGTTACAAGGCAAAGGGGCATTTGGGGTGCTCGTCAGCTGACATTCTACTAGGGGGACTACCTTGGGTCATCTGGTGGGCTCAACAGAGTCACAAGGGTCCTTAAAAGTGGAAAAGTGAGACAAGAGGCAGAGGCAGAGCAATGCCTCGTGAGGACCCTTCTGGCCATTACTGGGTTTGAAGATGGCGGGAGGGGCCATGAGCCACGGCATGAGAATAGCCTGTAGGAACTGGAAAAGGCCAGGAAACATTCTCCCTGAGAGCCTCCAGAGGGGGAACACAGCTCTCCGACACCCTGGTTTTATCCCAGTGACCTCCAAAATGATAAGATAATAAATTGGTGCTGTTTTAAGCCACTAAATTTGTGGTAATCTGTTACAGAAGCAATAGAACACTAATACAGAAGGATAACCAACAGGCTTTCTATTTTGGATTTTATTATTATATGTTAGGGTCCATAACACATCCCAAACTGCATGAGCTATGGTTGTGTGATGTCCCAGATTCAACTCTAGAAATATGTTTTGTTATAAAATTCCAAATCTTGGTCTGAATATAATGTCCACGACCACGTTAGTGGTGTGAAGGCAGACTGTATGTTCTTTGATTATGTCACACTGTGTGCAGTGAGGAGGCCGATGGTTTTAAATTAAGCTCCCTATGCAGTCCCTTAGCCAGTACTCCTAGATAGGACACCAGCATCTCAGGAGTTGTGAAACACAGCATGAAGGCACAAAAATCACAACGTGTGTTTATAACCTTATTGAGTCACCCAATTTGTGCTTTACTGAAACAAAACAATATTAAAAAATTTGTATAGTTCACTGTAAAGTGGCATATCTTTTGGAAGAATGTGTTTAAATAATTTCTTTTTTTACTTGCATTATTGGTATTTGTATTACAGGTACCATGTGAGATGATTTCATAATTCAAAGATGATTAATAATATTAAATGTGTCTTCATATAAAAAAAAATGGGGCCGGCCTCATGGCTCATTGGTTAAGAGCTGGCTTGGGACGCCAGAGGGCCCTGGTTCGGATCCCACATATGAGGGCCAGTGACTGCCCTCTACAGCTAAGATGCTGAACAACAGCTCAACCTAGAGCTGGGCTGCCATGAGTCGCCAGCGACGGTGCAGGCTGCAGCCCCTGTTGCAGTGGGTTGCCATGGGCTACCGTGTGTAGCCAGCAGCCAGCGTGAGCGGCCTTCCAGAAACCCGCGACTGACCTGCCTCGCCCAGGAAGAGTGCAATGATGGTGCCAACTTGGGCCAGTGAAGCAACGTCCTCCACAACTAGACTGAAGAACAAAACGACAGCAACTTGTCTGTTCCCCTTCCCCCAAATTCCCCAGCGCTGTTCTAATTCCCCAATAAAAAAATCTTTAAAAAAATGTAAGCTGTCAGTAACTGAGTAGGGAGTCCTGTGTTTTAGCAACATACAGATTTGGCCTATTCTTTAGTTTTGATGCTTTATCAAAGAATAGAATAAATGGCAGACAAATGTTTGAAATATATTCCCTGTTAAACTCCCAAGCACACTCAGCATGGTACACGTGCATAATGATCACTCCTTATTCATAACAAAGCCTTGAAAAGCTGGGCAAGGTACGTGTTACTGAAAAATACACTAATTCCTAAAATGGGCATGGACTATAAATTAAGTTTTGAACATGAGCCTCTGGTAAGTGAGTCCTGACATGCAGATAGAATTGCTGCAGTTTTTGATATTCAGCTATAGCAAATGTTAAGAGAACGTAAAGCAGCCTAAAAATAAAGTATAAAGTAGGATGACTAATTTTATGGAGAGAGGTTTTGCAGATGAAGGGAACTCAATGTGCAAGTCCCTTTGTAAGTAAAAACTATCTGTTATTCTTGACTTTATTCTGAAATCCTTATGGCAACAAATAATTGCAAGAAACAGCTCTAAAAATGCATATTGATAACCTATGAAAGGCAAGTTTGTAGAAGATTTAAATTAGAGGATTAGTACTGTATATTAGTGGAAAATTAATAGCCACTCATTACATATTTTTCTCTTGTTGAAAAGCCTAAGAAAGTGAAAGTGGAGTCTAGGGGCTAAGAAGGCTGCCAAGTCTCACAGTCTGAGCTTGAACCTTGGCTCAGCTATTCGCCAGTGACCTTGAGCAAGTTATTTAACCTTGTGCCTGCATTCCCTCATCTGTAAAGTGGGTATAAATAGTACAACCTACTTCGTAGGGTTTTTATGAAGATTAAATTAGATAATCCATGATAGTCGCTTCCCACCATCTGGCACCTAGTAAGCATATATTAAAGGTTAGCTGCCATTATTAATAAAAGAGTTATAAATATTCATGTGTTTCTATGCTTTTTAATATCTTTGTCAGGAAAGGGGATTGAAATATTTTCAATATTATTTGTCCTATTCTTAATATAATAACATCACAGAATTTTGAATATGTAAGGGATCTTAGAGATGGTTAAATCCAGCCTTCTCATTTTATTATTGAGAAAACTGAGTTATAGTGAGTCAAGGGAACTTGCCCAAAGTCACACCATTTTCCCTCTCCATGTGCATACGTGGATTTGTGAAACAAATCAAATTTATAGAACCCATTAGTCAGATTCTTGCTCTTGCATGAGAGGGTGGGTGGGGCAAGCTTTGTCAGTATGGGGTGTTCAGAGGGGAGACGGACAAAAGAATGGAAATTGGAATGTTTTTCACGTGACAGTGATAGGTGGGCACTGAGCCATCCTATTGAGAATATTTGGAAAGGGCCCCTTTTTTTTTCTTACAGAAAAAGTGGTGGGGGTTTTGAATTTATCTGTGTTTCTGCTCACCTTAGGCAAGTTCCTGCATTTTCCCATCTTAATCGGACATCTGATCAGACTACCTCCCAGGGTGGTCAGGAGCTCAAAACAGACTTAGCTGTGGGAGATGTACCCGTTAAGAGGTTGCAGATATTACTTCAATCACCAAAGTGGCCTGAGAAGTAGACAAAGGCAGTTAGAGATAGAGGTGGGTCTGATTTTTGCAGTCTCTTGGGATCAGTCATCTGCATGGGCGCCTGTTGTGAAACAGAGGCTTTTGAAAATGACTTTTTAGCCTGGTTGGAGTCCATGATGGTGGGAGGTTGGAAGAGAAGAGACGCAAAATATGGAAGAGCTACATGAGGGTGGAAAGGGTGAGGATTAAGAGAATAAGAAAAAGGAAGGGAATGATTGCAATCCTGACGGCAGCTTTGTCTATTTTGCCTTTCGTATAGTTTATAGATGGGAAGGAACAGAATAAATAGAGAAGTAAAGAAAATCGAAGTTTGTGGAAGAGAATGAGAGCCCCATAAACGTGTCGTCAAAAGCACATTTGTTGCGAGAATTCTTTTTACAAGGGACAGGAACAGCTGTTCAGCAAGAAATTACATGACTGGGCACCCTGACTATCAGTTCAATTAGGATGTACCCAAGGGAAATATTTTTCAGTAAACCAAATTCTTCCCAGTAAGAAGTTTGAGATCAATACAGAAAATGGATTTATTTTGGTGATCTTGTAGGAGTAAAGGGGACAGGACTCTTAAAAGAAATTTGTTGAGATTTTACTGAGCATGTTTAAGATAAAAAATTCTCACTATTCTTTCCAGAAATAAAACAGTGGGATTGAGCAATTGGGGCTTCTTTTGGGATGGTGATATTTTTGGAAAAGGAAAACGTATTTGGGGATATAGAAGGATACCCCAGGGAAGATGCAGTGAAACCACATCCCAGGAATTTTTCATCTAAAGATCAAAGAAGGACTACAGTTTGTACATGACAGAGCTGATGATGTTGACACCATTGGTAATGACTAGCATTTACTGCCTGTTTACTGTGGTCCAGGGACTATAACTAATATTTGCATACATTATATCATTTAAATTGCATCACCACAATTTAAGGTGGCTACTATCATTATCCCCACAGATGAGGACCGTGAGGTTTAGAGAAGGTAACTGATTTATCAGAGTCTAAAGACGAATGGATTATAGGGGCAGTTTAAGAAATTATTCCAGTAAATATGCTGTTAGCGGAAGTCTCTCAGGTGTGGAGAACAAGGGCAGAGCAATGATCTCTTTATGTAGCTGGTGTGGGGGCTCTGTGAGGAGAGGGGCGAATCCTGCCGCTGTCTGGAGGGCCGTCCAGAAGGAACAGGACAGGACAGAGCTGGTGCCATTTGCCCTTACCGGTGCAAGCGCGCCACCTAGAGGTGGAAGATGAGATAGCATGAGGGGCCACAGAAAACGCGAGGGAAAAATAAAATACAGAGTTGATTGCGGGGGGGAAGAGAGTAGTGAAGGGTAGAAAACACCATAGAAACGAGCCAGAAGAGCTGTCAGCAACAGTGCATTACGAAGCTCCTGCTGACCAAATGAGATGAGAGTCGATTGCCTCCGAAAGGGCAGGTCCACAGAGCGGGAAGTCCAGGGGGACCTTCAGCGGCAGTGATCTGGAGAGACCCAAGACAATGAGAATGGTTAATCTGTAGAACGTGGGACCCTAACCCCAGGAGCAAGAATAAAGCACAAGATATGCCCTAGAGTAAACAGGAGAAGAGCTAGGAGGCGTTGGGATCTAAGAAAGGCCCCCTTTGTCACAACCTGTAAGGCAGGTGACTCTGGCAGGTAGGAAGGTCTTGAGGCTGCCTCCTGGGGGCTAAGGTGTGGAATAAAGACGGGTCACTCGGGCTTTCCCGCGTATTAGAAATTCCATGTGTGGTTTTCCACTTGTCAGTGGGGTTAGGGTTATGATGAGGGAGGGGCTGCTTAGGTTTGGGGTTAGG
>NW_017731628.1:1773434-1777823 GCF_001890085.2 Hipposideros armiger
TTTGCGTGGTGGCTTGCCGATAGGCAAACTTTGGCTCCTCCTTTGAAAAATATTTCCTAACATCTGAATGAATACTGCTCCTTCCTTTCCTTTAAAGATAATAGCCAAATTAATTTGTAGAATCAGGAAATTTTAGTTAAGATTTATGGTGGAGGATTAAATTCACTTTAGTATATATTGAAATGAAAAGATAGAAGCGAAAGCTGCATTTATAAAGATCGTGCAAGGGTAGACCATGTGTTAACTGAGCAAGAGAGAGGATGCTTACAAGACGGAGATGAAACTAAAGCCTGTCCAAGAAGAAATTCCTTTGTATAGGAAAACAATGCGGGAATTAGGTCATGAACAACAAATCGAAGAAGAAGTAAGGCGTGAGTTTATATGTAGGATGCGGGGCTGGAGGAGGAGGTCGAGCAATGGCAAATCCACCTGATCTGCAAGAAGAAAAGGGGGTGCTTGACTGGAGAGGAAACCCAATAGATGAAATGGGACTGACGGAGAGAATGTGAATAACGAAGTACTTTGACGAACTGTTTCCAGAGCAGGAAGAGCTACGCCCTGAGATGAAAGGATGCGGAGGAATGACAGAAGAAAGACCAAAGGCGTGAAGCAGTTGATGGACAAGAAACCTTCAACTTCTGCGACTAGGAAAGAGGAAGATGCTTTCAGGAGAGGGGGTTCAGCTGGACCTTGTCACCCTGACTCGGGCTCCTTGAGAGATGTCTGCTGTTTGGGGTTCTCGCGGTCACCCCCCTGTTTTCACTGGTTCAGCCCAGCTCACTTCATAAAGTCAAGCCCGGAGAGTCCAGGCTTATAGGACAGATGCAGTCACCAAGAGAGAACAGGCTAAGAGGGCCCGAGTCTGCAAAGAATTGTGTGTGTGTGTGTGTGTGTGTGTGTTTTAAAGGAAGCCCCTTAGTTTCCTGTCATTGAAACAGTTCTACAAAGATGGTTATTGAGAATATCTTTTGAAATATTTACTCGCAGCTCAAAGTTAGCAATGTGATCGAGTTCTTAGGGATGGCGAACAATTCTAATGAAGAGGGCTTCTTTGAGCATCTTTGAAGCCTGGCTGAACAAATGTTCAGAGTTCTTTCAGGCACGTGGGAGAGACGTGGGATGACCAGTAAAGAGAAGGAGGAGGAGGCAGGAACTAAAACTTGATTTCACGGATATTTTGAATGCTGATTATATTGGGTTGTTGGAAAAGTCATGACGTATTTTTTCTATGTTTTTCGTCGCAAAAGTGCGTCATGACTTTTCCGACAAGCCAACAGACTATGCGGGAGAATTCTGCCTACTGGAAAGCTTGGCAGTGCCAAAGGGTGTTAAACAGGTTTCTAACTACTTCTACAGATCCTTCGTGGCAGAAGACAGATGACGGATTTGGTCTTAGGGAGAAAAAGAAGGAAAGGTACCAAAGGAGGGAAATTTATTAGGTTTAGACTGAGAACAACTTTTGGATCCAGCAAACACAGTTGTTTTTTTCTTTTTTCTCCTTTAAGCTGTGGATGCCAGCCAAGTTACTGTAATGTATGAAGCGTCTACACAGAAGTGAAAGGCATCCATTATTACTCTCAATGGTGGAGAGAAAAAAAATGCAGGAATAATAGGTGTGTCACAGCCCTTGTCATATTGTGGATTTTAGATTTTTTTTTAGGGTAAAAAAAAAAAACAGGGAGATGACCAGTCATCTCATTTAAGGCTGGTAGATTGTAAAGATGGGAGAGAAACATCAGGTGGCCTACACCCCACCTTAACATAGGCAGACCATGCCCCACTGGTAACCAGAACAAAAAGAGTCAGTATTTGAAATGTCAGAATTATGCCAGGAAAACCAACTGTGACCCCCAAAGAGAAAAATCCTAAAACTATAAGAAAATGGAAAGTATTAAACATGTATTCAGCAAGGGCAAGGACAGTAAGCATTGGGGCATGTAGTTTAGAGTGGCAAAAAAATGAAACAGAAATGGAAGTAAAGATGTAGAAAAAATAGATTGGACATTCACAAGCCATTATTAGGAAACACCTGTTAAATATTGTTTTTATGAAAATTTTATGTTGTACCTATGGAAAATCCAGGCAAATTTAATGACACATTTTGTTACAGGCTATAAGCAGTGGTGAGTTGCTACTGGATTTTGTATGATTCTCTGTTAGGAGAGTGGGAGGTGGTAACTGGGGGGCAAGCTTCTTGTTTCGCCTGCCTGGTGGAAAGAGGTGTCTGTAGGAGAACAAATGTTTTGGAAAGCAGGAAGAGATAGATGACTACAGGGATGTGGTGAGGGAGATGATGGAATGGGGGATGAAGGCTGAGTTTCTTACAGGGAAAACCAGCAACGTTTCATAAGAAAGTGCCAGGGAAGATTTGTACTCAGAGGACAGAAATTGAGGGATTTAGAATGAGAGCATTCAGATCCCTCCTTAAAAAGCTTCAGGAAATAGGAAGGCCCGGGCAGAGTATCAGTGTTCTGTGCAATGCTTTCTACAGCAGGCTTCTGCATAAAGCCAACAGAATATCCCTGAGAAGTTTCCATTCACTCAGGACAAAAGTCAGGAGGAAGTGACAACACATTTTGTCTCCCCTAATATCATTCAGCAAAAAAGTTTTGGCATCAAGCGGACAAGATTATCAGGGAAAGTCGAGGCAAGTAGAAGTAACCAAAGAAGGTTTTTTTCCAAGAGAAAAGAGCAATAAGACAAGATTTGAGGTGATAACATTGCTTTAGCCTGGCATGGCTTAAATGTGGCAGAATATGAGTGATGTATGAGACTCCAAAAGTACTAATAGGATGGATAAACCAAATAGAAAAATAAAAATAAAACAAGTGATGATTTAAACAAAATGGGATGTGAGCATATTGAGTTTGTAAGAAATCGATATGGCGTATTTCTAGAACTACAGTTTTGGGAAAATATGCATCTATAAATTATATATGAATTATTTTTATAATTTATTCAGTGATAGGAAATTCAGGGAGGCATTTAAATAAAAAACCTTGTAAATATGAGGAATTCTCTTATATTTGGAATTACGGGATTCTAGTCATCCTGTATGGCTCTCCTCATGGTAATATTTCTATGGTTAGATATGCTAGAAAGTAAGATTTTCTAACCATAGTTTTAATTGGGCTCCTCTGAAGGCTCAGGTATGTTCTAGGATGACTGGAAGTGCAGCATGCCTTTCNTTTTTTTAGCTGAGCCATCCTGCCACCTGTTGGCAGCTTAGCAGCAACTCAGCTCGGGCTGGGCATCGAACTGCTGTTGCTCAGAGCTCAAACTCTTGAGCAAACTCAAGACCAACTGAGCCACTGGGCCGGTCCTCCAAGAACTGTTTTAAGAGAGTCGCGTGCAGTAACTTGTGTATTCTTCCCCGCCATCGTACAGGGGAAGCCATTAGTATCCTTCATAAGAACGAGGGCATCAGAGATGCCTAGGCAGTAAGAGGTAAACAGGAATTTGAGCCCAAGTTTTCTGATTCCAGAGCCTATGCCCTCTGCCGCTCCACCGCCCTGCTTCTCAGCACGCATCTATGCATCTATTTACAGGCCAGAATAAATTACCAAAGTGATGAATGAGCCCTCAGAATTGACAGACATATGTATAACAAAAAGTATAAATTTTGGCTGCAAAGCGAGCAGGGGTCCTTTTGGCCCTATCTATCTTATTCTTGTTCTTGGTTGCATTTTCAGGGTGATTGTATTATCAATAGCTGCACAGCAAATTATCTCAAACTTAGTGGCCTACAACAACAGTAATTATTTTAGTTTCTATGTATCAGGGAGCCAGAAATGGCTTAGCTGAGTGGTTCTGGCTCAGAGTCTCTGCTGAGGTGAGGGTTAAGCTGTTGGCGGCGGCGGCAGTCACCCCAAGGCTCTCTTGGGGGAGTATTTGTTCCCAAGCTCACTCCATGGCCACTGACAGGCCCTGCTACGTCACCACATGGGTGTCTCCACAATCTGCCTGACATGGCATCTGGCTTCCACCAGATGGAGTGATTCAAGAGAGACATCAAGAGACAGAGCTCCAGATAGAAGTGGCATCTTTTTTATAACCTAACCTCCCTCACTTTTGCCATATTCTCTTCGTTAGAAGCAAGATGCCAAATTAAGCCCACACTCAAGGGAGAGAATTACACAAGGGCTTGAATATCAGAAGGTGGGGTCATTGGCAAACATCTTGTCTACCTCCACGGTCATGCCTCTTTCTTAGTAATCAGTCTTCTTTCTGTGTCTTCAACTCCACTCTCCTCTTTTTCTCATTCTACATTGATGGTAGCCTTTTACGCTCCTTTAACAGCTTCCCTCTTTGCTCCGTCCTTATATGTCTTTTCCCCCACACATGTCATATGCTCCCTAGTCAATATCCTGCGTGCCCGTGTCTTCAAAC
>NW_017731628.1:1781778-1900788 GCF_001890085.2 Hipposideros armiger
ATAAATAGAAAAAAATGAGTGACCATTTCTATAACTCATACTGTATCTATGTCAAGCCAAAATAACAAACAACAACAAAATCCTGCCAACCAGTTATTTCATTTATATGACACACAGACTATGGTTGACTAATTGTTTTTTCCCCCATGAATTGGTGAAATCTTTAGGTATCATATGGAGAATATTTTTGGGTTCACTTGGAAATGCACTTTAGTGGTTGGATTATGCCCAAAAAAACAAAACAAAAAACAAAACCAAAACACTAGAACTTGGCTGCTTCATTAATATAGCGAGTAGTAATGCATGTGAAGAAAAGGCACTGGGCTGCAGTGGGGACAGCCTATTTGTCAGAGCAGTTCAATAGTTGAAAAGTAGAGCATTGCAGGAAGACACTGTCTCCAGGAGGATGGGCCTCGGGTGATATGAACAGGAGGAAACTGGCATGTTTGTGACTCCCGGTAAGTGTAGGGGGCTCCTAGACAGCCTGGTCCGTGGGGGGTGAGCGGGCATATGCCCCTGCTGCTGTTATCACTAAACCAGCTCTGCCCTGGCGCCGGCAGAGCCCAGGCCTGCAGCATGGCTGTAAGATGAAGAGCTCCCTGGAAGAGTCCTGGGCTGCTCACCCTGGGATGGCTGTTGGCTGTGCGTGTCGCTCTGGTCTCAGGGCTGTTTGGTAATTGGGGGCGCCGCCTAACACACCCATCGGTGGCCTGCTGAGTCAGGCCACAGCCGGAAATGCATGCTCAGCACGTGGAGGCACCGTGCTCCCATACTGGAGGATGTGAAATGCAGCGACAGCACTTTCCTTCGCCAGTAGTGTGAGCTACAGACAGGGCAGGAGACTGGGAAGCGTGTCCAGTCTCACCCAGACCAGGCCCTGCCGTGCAGATCCTCTGTCACCATCAGGTATCCGTTCTGACTGGACTTTGTCACTTGGATTGTACCTCCTGGCCTGATTGGAAAAGGCCAGATCTTGTTTATTTTGTCTGTTTTTTAAGAGGGAAATAGAGAAAAAGAAAGAAAAACTGGAAGGAAATCTTTTCAATAATCTGAAGTTCAGTGTGGAAATGCAAGGATGATAGCAACGACTACAGAGCTCCACAGAAGCCAAAATTTTAATGTAATTCCTCCAAAAAAGTAATCATTCAAAATCCTTTTCAGGAGATAGGATTTGGGGTGTTTAGGCAAAAGAGTCTCCAACCTTTAAGAATAAAGGGTTACCATGATAAGAAGAGAAACAACAAATAATGCGTATGATTAATAAATTAGTTAATATTGTTTTACTCTATACCCTTGAAACATCGCCAGTTGGTGTACGTGTCTTGCCGGTGAAGCCGGGGAACGGGATGTTACAGCACCCACCACTGCCCAGCAGTGACTGTCCTACATTGTTTGTGTTCTGTCTCAGAGAGCGAGGCAAGGATTTTTCATTAAATGCATCATTTACAGCTCGCTGCAATGGTTCCACAAAGTCAATACATATTCTTAACAGAAAGCAAAGAAAGAAGCATGTGAAAGAAAAAGCGAGACAGGGTATGGGCCCAGCAGCTGTCAGGCGCCCTGGGCGTGCGTCCATCCATCCCCGGCTCACTGCCAGCAGCTCCGATGGAAGCAAAGAGGAAGGGCTTGTGTCCGCATGTCTATCTTCCCTGATCGGGGTTCCCGCGAGGGTGGGGCTCTGGATCTTGGGAAATAGTGGGCAAGTACAGTTTGGGGAGAAGTTAATAGATCAGCTGGGATGTTCCTATCATATTTTAATCCCAAAAGTGAGAGGAAATATTTACTGAAATGGAATAAAACGACCATGAAGGACCTTCCTCTTCCCCAGCAACTAGCAGATCCTGCTGAAAGGGGAAGCAAGGTGAATTCAGGGTGAAATCCCCTTCTCAGGGGTAATTTGGACACCAGTCCATGAACATTCGTAATAGTTTAAGCTGATATTTTATGAGTGAAGTTGCCTTAACTGGTTATAGATCTTGAAAATGATGCCATGTATCCATTAGTAACTCAAGTGGTAATTCACTTATTTCACAATTTCTGATTCCATATTATATGTCAGACACTGTGTGAGGTAACAGTGATAAAAATAAATAAGAAACAGTCACTTTCCTCAAGAAACTGAAGGTCGAGCTAGTGGGTTATCATCAGGCCAAGGCCATAGCAAGTGGGCACGTGTCAAGAACTCCTGACAAATAACTGCATTAAGGTCAGCGTAATTCTGTTTACAAAGGCATAGTTATATTAGGAACACAGGAAATCCAATTCGTCAAAGAATTACATCTCAATAGAAAGAAAACTCACCTGGGATCATAATTATTATTTTACTTTACATAGGCTGGTCTATCTATAAAAATAAAACCAACAGTTTGCTTCTATAAAGAATTTAAAAAATTTTAACGTTTTTTAAGTGCACCGTGTTATTAATGTGGCAAGCTAAGTAAGTTAGTCATGTGTTCAAGGAGAGGAGAAATGAGTGATCTTCATGGAAATTTGTCCATACACTTGCGTCAATTCCTACTCTTTTAGTCTTCAGGTTTGTTTTGTTTTGTTTTTTGTTTTTGTTTTTTACTTTGGTTGCTTCAAGAATCTGTGCTTGTGAAGGAATCCCAAATATGTCTATAGTGAAAAAAATACTTCCTAGGATCGTTTATTTTGAGGGCAGTTTTCCCCCTTTTTTCAATAGCTTTTAGTAGCGTAGCAAACAGTGTGAATGAACAAACCCATGGAGTGGTTAAGGAGGGAGAGAGGGTATCAGGAGAGCATTATTTTAAAATAAAAATTACTCACCAGCACTTACTTTTTCGACCTGTGTTCCAGCCCCAGCAGCCAAGATATCAGCGTGTGTCTAGGAGAAATTGGGTTTTACAGGTGCCTTCCATGCTTTCTGTGGGTTTCCGGGAATTTACTAGAAACTCGAGGGAATGCTTTGGTGAGTTGCCTCTCTGATCTGAAATAAAAACAAAGGGGTTAGGATTCACGGAGGGGGGCGATGTGGGGAGATGTGGCTGCTGGCGGCTGCCTGTCTTTTTAGTCTGTTTCTTTGTACTCTTGTGCTCAGGGCCGCAATTATGGCTAGAACAACCATTTTTGAGCTGGCATGCACGCTGACTTGGCATAACCCAATGCCATTTAAATCTCTGCACTTGCCGAAGCAGATCCAAATGTTTTTGTAAAAGAATTTCCCATTTGGACATAGATTTTTAGTCTTAGTTTTTCCTTCTCTTTTCTATGATTTTTGTTATTGTTGTTGCAAATCTATTATTTCACCTGCTATCTGCAGTCTTTGGTGGAAGATGGTAATAAGCATGATTGAAGGTGAGAGAAGGACAAGAGGAAGTAGAGTTTGATTATTTTATAAAAGTCATGGGAAATATAGAAGGGATGCTGTTGTTTGTGGAGCTACTTAGAATAATTGTCTAATGTCTTCTGAGATTCAAATATGGCTTTTAGAGTTTGTCATTTGGCTTAAACCATTCAATGCAGAATTTCATTTCTATGTTTCTTAACTATGAAATGATCAAATCCACAGAAACAGAGCTGCTCTGCTGTCACTAAATTATGTATTTCTCATTTGAAAAGCTTTCTAAGTTGACTGTAAATAAATTAACTCTAGTTTTGAATAAATGAAGACTTTTTGTTGGTGCTCTCAAGGTACCTATTTGTTTTCATTGTTTTCATGATGTCTTCTCAGGTAAAAACTTTACATCTAAAACATTTTATTTACCTAAATTAATGTTATCTTTTCAAGTAAGGTATTTTAGTCACAATAACATTGTGGGCTTTTCCTGCGTAATTAAAACTTATGCATATTTTATGCACATAGAAAGTTTAAAATGTAAAAATGATATACAAATAGTAAGAACAAGAAGAATAGTGCCAGATTTATAATAGGAGCTTAATAAATATCTATTGAATGAATTAATACATGATAATGATGGACATTTTCAATTATTAAATAGGTGACAGACACTGTGCTAAATATCTTTTTAAAGAGAACTTTATTGGGATATAATTTGCATATTACAAATCACTCATTAAAATGTACAATTCAGTGGTTTTTAGTATATTCGCAGATATGTGCAAGCACCGTCACAGTCAATTTTAGAACATTTTTATCACCTGAGAAGAAACCTCGCTCCCTTTAGCTACACCCTTCCTCTCCCATCAGCCCTACTGCCAGCCCTGAGCAACCACTAATCTACCTTCTGTTTCATAGATTTCCCTATTCTGAACTTTCATATGAAGGATTAGATAGTATGCTGTCTTTGTGACTGGTGTCGTTCACTTAGTGTAATGTTTTGAGACCAATCTAAATTGTAGCATGTATCAATACTTTGTGCTAAGTACGTTATAGTTACACACAGTGAATTACCACAGCAGCCTTCAGAGGCAGGTTCTTTTGTATTTCCATTTAACCTATGAACAGAATAAGCCTCACAATAATCAGGTGACTTGCCTAAGTTCACCCAGCTGATAAATTCCAGAACCAGCACTCCTAGCCATTCCTCTGCTGGCAAGAAGCTTTTTAGTGTTAGGCAGTTTGAGACTTTGATGTCCTACCAAAGACTGATGCAGAAAAGGGCCTGAGGTATTCCCTGTGGTCATTGGAGCTGTCTTGGGGGAGAGAGGGGCCATCATGGGGTCCCTTGGTGCTGGCTGAGCCTTCATTCAGGAAATGTGAACTGTGTCCCAGGTGCCTTTTGGAGCACAGGTTACGGTGAGGAGAACTTAAATAAACAGGCACTAACATAGTGGTAGATGCTTCTCAGGATTAAAGTCAGAAATGTCCTGGGGGCACTGAAAGTAAACCCACTGGGAATACAGAGCCCTGCGTGGCTGTCAGGGTTATGTGGAGAGCAGTGTGAGGAGGAAGGGAATGGTTCCCACCGGTACAGGAATGACCTCCCCGTGCCTCCTCCAAAATCCAGTCTCACACATGCAGTCAGGTCGTGTGGCCCTCTTTCACCAAAATGAAGCATGTTAGCTTCTATAGTCTCCCTCAAATTCTCCTTTTGTGCTTTTCTTTTGCCTTGTAGGTCACTTGCTGATTTAAACCTCATTTCACTTGTGTGAGATAGTAGGTCAGGACAGGGCGGGAAAGACTCACGTGTGGCTTCTCTTTAGTGTAACTCTGTGACGGACCTGTAATGCCTGGTCAGTGTTACGTGTTGAGTGGATTAAAGAACTAAATAATCGAGGTGGCGTAGGACAGTCCTGGAATATCGTCGTGGGCTGTAGAGGGAGAGGGCCATCTCCTCACTCCGAGATCTCTGCAACTCGGAAGGGTGTGCTGAAACGTCCCCTCCCCAGTCCACTTTGCCTTCAAGGAGCACCATGCCCGCTAGACCTGTGTGGTGGGCCGCGTCCAGGGTTGTGCTCTGGTAGACTGTCCTAGGGCTCCCGAGTTCCACGTGACATGTTTATATGGCAAATGAGTCTCGAAAGTGGAGATGTACTTGTGATCTTGCCCACACCAACAAGCCAGTTCTTGGCAGTAGAGGGCTGATTGTGCACTTAATTAATTCAGCAAAGCGCCCCTGGGCACCTGTCTTGTGGCAGCACAATTCCAGGCATGTGGGGCACATTGGTGAGCTAATGATCCCCATTCTCGTGGAGCTGATACTCTAGTTCTTTATGCCATGGCCCCATTTTTACTCCCTTTTTTATATTCTGGTGAGTATGTATTTTTTAGGCATTTTACTGATAATTAGAATCTCCATCAGAGGGAAAGTTGGGCCGGTTAAAAAGAATTGAATTCATTTTGCTATTTCAGTTTTGTTAAAAAGGAAATTATATGGAGTTGTGGTTTCACCTAATAGACAAAATGCTGTTTTTACATTATGCTCATATTTCAATTATCTATGCTAACCCTCATGCCTATTTCCATGGATAACTTAGAGCTGGCTTCACTTCTGGGGCTTATTCTGAATGGGCTTCATTTTTGTTTTGCTTCAATGTCACTGTCAAAAAAGAATTGGGAGATTTCCTCAACACATAAAGAGAGAAGGGATATATTTTGTAGTCCTTTTCTTCAGAAGGATGATCTAGATAAATTTGTACATATTTTATTTTTACCCATCACAGCACAGCACAACACAAGCTACTTCAATTACCTCAGCAACAAGCTAGCAATGCAACTTTATCATTTCAATTTTTCATCTTTTCTCTTTGACTTGATGTGTGTTCTATGCAGTATATCAGCAAAATCTCATCAACCCCAGCCTCCTATGGGCTAATAAATCTCAGTCACAAATTAATCTCACACAAAATGAAAAAAGGAAGATCGCAACAGGCAAAAAGCTAATGGCCATGGCCAGTCACCACTGTATTTTCCAAAATAAATACTCCCAAGCTGTGCCATGGACGTTTCAGATTCTTCTACCAATGTCAAGCTGTTAGCACATTGGACTGTTGCATTTATTTCTTTTACCCCATGGGGGCAATATGACCGTTGGGTAAGTGCTTATTCAACCAATCAAGTCATCCGTGTCTCAGTCACATTGGTGATCATTATTCACATAGCTTAAAAAGATGACTATGTTCCTTAATGAACTTGGATCTTTGGTTGTATCAGTCTTTATTTTAATGTAAGAATTGGATACATTTCTGTCATTAGGATGGAACTGTCCCTTCAAACACCTAGACAGACCCAGTGTCCACTCCCATGGTGGCCTTAGTCCTCTCACCCTTCATTGAGGAGCACAAAATGTGTTTCCTCTCTCTTTATGTGTTTACTGTCTGCTGTAAAAAGCCTCCAAGCAAGAGCCAACATCATCATGTATAAAGAAACAGAAAGTCATATTTTGCACTCATGGAAAACCACTAAATGTCAGAGGAAATAGAAAAAAAAAAGGATCTGGATTGTTTGTTTCTTTTTTCTCAGTGTTCAAAGCAGAGGCCAATGCTATATGACAGTACTACAAATGAGGACATTAAAATATAGCTTTGATTGTGCCAAATGTGTTTCTTTAAACATACATGATCTCTGGAGAATTTTACCAAATAAGTGTGCTACAAATGTCATCTAGCCAAGGGCACAGGGTTACCTTTTAAATAAATCTTAAACCAGAGTCACCAAAATGCAGAGCTTATTTATAACACATCTGTGTTTAAAAAGTGTGAAGTGGGTTTTGTCACAGTGTACTATGATGATTGTCACTCAAAGGAAAATAAGACCCAAACACATTCTTTAAAATACTGGGGAAATCTGGAACCTAATTAAAATGATATGACATTGGGGGGGGCACACTCAGGTTTGTTAAAAATTTTTGAAGTCACTAATTAAAAATAAAAATCATTAAAATATAAACACATGGTGTTTTCTTTCTTTATTTTATTTATTTATTTTTAAAAAGATTTTTACTGGGGAATTGGGGAAGGAGAACAGACAAGTCACTGTCCTTTTGTTCTTCAGTCTAGTTGTGGAAGACGTCGCTTCACTGGCCCATGTTGGTATTATCATTGTGCTCTTCCTGGGTGAGGCAGTCACTTGCTGGCCATTGGACAGTGGCTTACGGCAGCTCATGAAAGCTCACGCCTACTGCCGGCCAGCCCCACTGCAGCCCCACTGCAGCCTATGTTGTTGTTGGTGACTCATGGCAGCCCACCTCCAGGTGGAGCTGTTGTTCACCATCTTAGCTGTAGAGGGCGCAGCATCACTGGCCCACGTGGGAGCTGAACCGGTGGCCCTGCTGCTCAGAGCTTGAGCTCCCAAGCCAACTCTTAAGCAGTGAGCCACTCAGCCGGCCCATTCTTTATTGTTTTTGGTTCAGTACGAGAAGCCATCAGATTAAGTTCTCTTCCTCAAGTATTGAGGGTTAACACCTGCAGTTAAATTTTCTGCTATTTATTTCTTTAGTTCTTCCATTAATTGCAAAAAAGAATTCAGAGGTGGTTCAAAGGAGATGGGGTGCTGGTGTCACAGAGAGCCATCGACACAGTTCTTGTTCGTTTTGCCCTGCCTTTGTTCATTCTCTCTCTCAGTGACCACCAGCTCTTTGTATCTTCTTTCTTGTGGCACCTTGGATCCCTTCTTTTAACTTGATAAAGACTGAGAGTAAAGATGTTTAGACATTTTGAGGAACAATGGCAATAGATACCTGATAAAGCCAAAGAACCCGTGAGAAAAGCAGCCTTGCAAAACACAGATGACTCTAGGGCCAAAATGTCAACAACCGTGGCTGATGGAGTGGCTCCACCTTTAGTCCCAAGATATGAACCTATAGTTCCACAGGATTTTTTAATTCATTTTTTTGGTCCTTTCTTTTTGATTGGCTATTTTCCTTTCAAAACTGAAATTTGAGGTCTGAAATAACAAATGGGCTAGGGATTTCTTTTGACAAAGCAGAACTTCACATTCTTACTGCCACTGGACCAGGGGCCAGATGAAGGGCTTTCCTTTCTCAGGGAAATTCCAGGGGCCTTTCTGTTAGATTTCTCCAGGTGCCCCTCCTGCCCATGTGTGCTTATAATTCAACAAAACAAAGATACAGGAAACTTATCTAGGATATTGATGTCATTCACCCATTGTTTTTTCATTTAGATTATTTCAGATTTTTAACTGATACATGTAGAAATTCTGTAATTAAAAATTTTTTATATAAATATTTTTACATACTTAGGTTTCTTTGGGATTAATTTCTAAAATTAACTAGCAGGATGAATAAAGGATACAAATATATTTTACTTTTATACATTCTGCCAAAATCCCATTCGGAAAAATCTGTAGATATTTATTCTTTCAACAGCAATATACAGAAATGTGTCTTTAATATTTTTTGTTCTGAAAACTCACCAAAAACTCAATAGAAACAAGAAAGTGAAGAAGAGGGATGAAATTATGCCTTTTTTGTTGTACAAAATTTATAAAAGCTAGAGGCCAAGGAACTCATTTTTTATGAAGTTTTCAAGGATTCCTCTGTGAAGTAATTTTTCTTTTAAAAAATTCATTTTGATTTATTTTTTATATTTCTTTCTCATCCTTTGTGTTTCTTTGGGGCATCCTTTAGGGTTTTTCCCATATCAGAAATAGCTATTGTCGACAGTTTTCCGCTGTTGGTTAGAACTTTTAGTCAAGAGCAGTTCTTAGGCACGAGTTCATGGTTTCCCCGTCTACAGAGTTGGAAGGAAGCACTCAAGGTCCTTTGCCCCTGGACAGGGAGGCTCGTCCAATGGTTTAGACATCTCCTGAGTCCTTTAATAGATGTATTGAGGTGTGAGTATGAAAAAATTCTTCAACCCTTTGTTTTTCTCTTTGCGATAATGCCATATTTCACTCAGGCACAAAATCTTGACTTTGTCTAACGCCCTGTCCACTGCCAGCATCCCTGCCTAAGCTGCCATCTCTTCTTGTCTGGACCATGATCAGCTGGCAATGGCTCTTCTTGCTTCGCTCCTGCCTACTATTCTCACACTAAAGTCTGGCAGGTCTGCGTAAACCCTAAATGAGATCATGTCTCTTGTAAATCCTCCTCTGAATTTCCATGGCAATGAAAATAGAAGTCCTTTCACTTTTCCATGGCCAAGGAGGCCCTACGGAATCTGACCCTTGCCTGATGCTGATCCCCTGTCCTCTCAGTGTCTCTGTGTCTGCTCTTCTCCAGCAAAGTGATCCTTGTGTCTCTCTCCTGTCTTAGAGTCTTTTCACTTGCAGGCCCCTCTCCCGGAACACTTCTCTCCCAGATGCTTACATGGCTGCTTCCTTCCCACCGTTCGGCTCTCAGCTCAAGGGTCCCGTTTTAAAGGCCTTCTCAGACTACCTTGTCTAAAATAGCCCCTTCCTCTCACCACTCTCTATGCCATTTCTTTAGAGCATTTATTAGCAACTGAAATTATATTATTTATTTCTCAGTTTATGTATCTTCCATATTTCCCAGGGGAACGTAAGCTCTATGATGCAGACATCTTGTCTGCCATATTCACTGGTACCTGGAACGGTTGGTATCTAAAACACTCATACATATTTATTGGATGAATTATTGTTGAAACCTCCCTCTGCCATACCCAGTGTTCATTGTCTATTGATTTTTTACACTACATATTTCTTGGCGCTGTCTATTTTTCACTGTTCTTCTCCATTTTAGTCTAAGCTTTATGTAGTCAGTCCGGGGCTACTCAAAGAGCCTCCTAACTGACGTCCCAGTAATTCCTTTGCCTCTTCTCCAGTTCATATGTAAACTTCTTAAGAAGAGTGCTTTGGTCATGTGATTTTCAGGCTTAAAACCTTCAATGGATCTCCATAGCCTAAAAGTACCTGGCGAGCCATCTCAGCACCTTCTTTTATTATGGCTGCTCCGTACGCTTAGGTCATTATTGTTGACAGACTTGCTTTTCTCTGACCACAGTGGTTAGCACATGATCCTGGGCCCTATTTCCCTGGACTGGACTCCTTCCCTTCAACCCATGAATGAATATTCTGAGAGGAAGTTTTTTTCTTTTTGCTGGGTTTGGAAGCTGGAGAAGTTGAGTCTCGTGAAGGCCAAGATCTCAGCCTTATGGTGGTAGACCATCTGCAATAAGACAAACAAACAAAAACAAAACCCCAAAAAACACATAGAAGAAAGTAGACGTGATTGCAAGAGTGATGAGAGTGAGAAGGGAAGAGAGAAAAAGAGCTGATAATATCATTCGAGTGCTTGGATCCAGTTGTATCTGCATTTAGTTCTGCCCTTTACTTATCAACTATATGAGCCAATAAATCCCTATTTTTTAGTAACCTACTTTGGTTTGGGTTTCTGTCACTTTCAGTCAAGATTTCTGATTAATATGACTTGTTTTTCAGACCCTTCTACAATTTGATCAAATTTTATGTCTCATCCTTATCTCTTTCTTCTACTCTCCCCTGTTCTCAACATGTCTTCCCAATTATGATTTATACTTTTCCACGTCTGACTTTTACTTCTGTCATTTCCACGTCTGAAATAGCTTCTCCTTTTCTTTCTGCTTATTTAAGTTCTTTATGTTCTTTAAAACTCAGATTAAATTTTTCCTTTTCCGTGAAGTCTTGGAGAAGACTCAGGATCTTTTCTTCCTCTTACCCCCTTGAGTATTTCTTATTTGTGACATTTATTTAAAAGTAACCATATACCACCTTATGATATTGCTTCTATTAATCTTTTATATTGTAGGTCAGGACGTCAAAAATGCAAATGCCAGTAGGGGTCAGGTATTTGATGTACAGAAATGCCTGTAGGGGCGAGGTGAATATGATGAGACTTGGTGACATGATGAATAGAAAGGTGCATATCCTGCCTAATGGCATTCTGATTTAAAAATTTTAAAAACAGTGTGCTGACCAAATGAGGCATGCAGGTTGGATCCAGTCCCTGGTAGTCAGTTTTCAACCTCTTCATTTATTTATAAGCATTTACTTTTTATGTCTTATTTGTTTAAACATATTTTAAGGACATTAAAACCAGGGACCTTGTACTTATACATGCTTTATCTCCTGCAAAGCCTGCGACATAAAAGCTTCTCAGTATGTAGCTGCTGGTGGATTGATGGTGCTGGCTGTGCTGTAAGGTTTATTAACTATGTTATTTTCCCCACCATCCCTCCAACCCCAGCTCTTAATCAGACATTATGTTTTAGAGAGGAGAAATCAAGGTTGGGTAGCTGTCTTTACTCTCCTCTAGGGGACCATCAACGTCACCTTCCTTAGAAACATCATTTTGGAAAATAAATTTAAAAATGTTTTTAAGAGGACAAAAAAGTTTTCAAGTTCAAACACGTTTCTCCTGCCCACATGATGAATCAATCATCACATTTTGGGAGTCAAAGGGGACCTTACAAGTCATGTATTCCCATCTTTCTCCCAATGCAGAAATGCTGTTTACAACCCCATGACAGATGGCTTCTACTTGAGTATTTCCAGGGATTGGAAGCTCAATCTTTTTCTGAGAAAACCCATTTCTTTGTAGAGCAGCTCTTTTTAGAAAGTCCTTTCTCATAGCTAGACAGAATCGACCCCTTAAACTTATTGTGTTTAGTTCTGTTTAACAAATATACAGCACCTGCCTGTTTTAAACATACATAGGCATTCATGAAGACAAATGAAAAGTTAATGAAAAGAAGTCATACCAAACCAAACTTTATGTCGTGAATTATCATGACTTGTTAAGAGATCCGTACAAAGATGGACATGGTCACAAGTAACTTCTAGTCATGCTTAGGTTTAGGAAGCACTTTCAGGACATGATGTTGTGTGATGCTCATAACTACAAGCTATTTGTTACTGTCTGATTTGTATACTTAATACCAACCACTATTGCCTCAGGTTTTCAAGAGAGGTAACTTCTGCAACCCTAGCCTCCACCAGGAGGGGACAGTACTGGAGTCAGCCCTTCAAATTTCTCTCAGCCTTTTTTTTTTCTTTTTCTTTCTTTTAATTAAAGTTTATTGGAGAGACAATGGTTAGTAAAGTACATAGGCTTCAGGTGTACAATTCTGTAATCCATCATCTATATAGCATATTGTGTGCTCACCGCCCAGTCGGTTCTCCTTCCATCACCATATATTGGATCCCTTTACCCTCATCCACCACCTTCTTACTCTCCCTTATCTAAGCCGAGACCCAGGAAGCACTATTGTATGTCTCATAAATCTCTCCTATTGAGTCTTTTTTAGTTTTTCCTGCTTTTATTAAGATAGAAACCAGTTGAGATTTTCATAAAAGCCCATTTTTCTTAATTTTCAATAGCCCTAAATGATCTCCATATTTAATCAAGACATATCTGTTCTTTGGAAGTGATTTAATAATTGGTGTAGAAAAACACATGATAGGTTGTGATATGGGATGATATGATATACTATTAGTTTTAAAGTCTGTTTAACCAAACCTATCACCTTGTGCGTTATTCTTTATGTGTTTAGAGTGTAGGGAGTTGGTGCCAACATGCTAGGCTTCCCAGTAAAATTTCTCTAGATGTCTGGAGGGAGGCTTGTACTGAGGGACTTGTGACACCCCATGGACAAAGTATGGCCCTCACTCCCATCATCACTTCTGATAAAAGGGTTACAATCATTTTTACATGGATAATGCTGTAAAATACTTGTTGCCAGGTTTTCCCTGACAAATGACCCGACTGAATAGTGGAAGTAGAAATGATTCTAATCCTAGTTCACCCTAGGAACAGTCCCCCCAATTATTAATGACCATGGGCAGTAATGGCACTTGTTCTGGTCGCCACAGAGGCAGGGTGGACCACTTACCCCAAATTTTGTTTGGCTGTGAACACCGATCACACCACACATGCACCAAGGAGGGCGTGAAAAAGTCTGTTGTTCGCATACTGAGGCTTTCTGCAGAGCAGGGCAGGCTTGCCAGCAGGTTTGAAAATGGGGTGAGAGGGCAGGGAAAGGAGAGTGGCTTGGCTTCTTTCGTGGTTGCGGGTGGGACTGGGGTGACGGTCCCCTCACACGGGCTGGGGCTTACATGTTGGATCTTCATGCTGGCACGCGTGGACGGAGCACCTGGGTTTGCTTACTGGTTTGGTCAGAGGTGGAACAGAGGGGAAGAGAGACTGATGGAGCTTGAAAACTGTCAGCAGCCAAACATCAAACATGAGTCAGGCTCTTTATCACAGTGCTAAGTTGTGCTTCTAGGTAAAATCAGACTTTTCTGGGTAGGTGACTACCCAGGAAGAAGAACTCACTGCCTTCCCACTAATCGCCTCTCTTTTACCCCTCGCTGCCCTCCCCTTCCCTGTAGGATCCTGCCTGGATCCCAACCTCCGCAGAAATGCACTAGTTAAACTTCTGGCTCAGACTCTTGCTTCTCTTACTAAATCGGGATTCCTGCTTATATATTTTCATGTATAAACAAATATGTTTGTACTATACACGTGTGTGTATAGATTAGAGGGAATTCAATTTCCGTTTTTCCCCTTGGGGTGTGTATTGACTGTGTGGAATCATGGCGGCTAGTTGTCAATGATGAATGAGTAGGGCATCTCCCCTCCTGGAGGAATCGAGGCTGCAGAGAGCTCTGTGAGCGTGCAGGCGCATGTGGCCCCCTTTTCTGCATTGACATTGTTTGCATGGGTATCTACTAAGCCCAGTGCCTCCGTGATGCAGTCTGGAGAGTGGGCGTGAGTGCAATGGAGTCGTTCTAAGGACCATCATGTGGCCGAAAAGAGCATCATTCACAGTAAGTATGTTCTGTACAGAAATAGCTCAGAATTAAATGCTTTCTGCACTTGTAAGTTTCAGACACCATAAGGGGGTGTTGAAGGAGAATTTGACTTATAAAGAGATGATCTGATCCTAGATTTTCAGTAGGTCTCTTTTGTGGATGCTGCTTTGTTTGTTCTTTTCGGCTATTGTTTATGCTTGCTTAATCTCAGGTTTCTTCTCTTTCCCTCATGAAAGAAGCTCTGGATAAATGTTGGGCAAAGAAGCTGCTTCTTACTCATTCCTTACAGCCAAAGAGTATTAAAAATAGAAAAATGTTGTTGAGGCAGATGATACCAAGTGATTAAAGGCATTTGAAATGAAAGCTTAGCACAATCTTACTAATGATTTGAAAATATTGAAATTAGAATCTGTCAGGTGCCAGGTGCCTAAAGAGCAGAGTGAATCACACAATTAGGCAAAGTCTCAGGTAAAATTCACTCCATTTCAACTAACTCATACGAGCTAAATGCATCTGCTGGGCTTAGAGATGGGCTGGAGCCGAGTGCCAGCTTCAGAAGTACCCAAGACATCCCGCTTTGCCTCAAGATTCAAGGCGAGCCCTTGGCTGGCTCTCGTTACTTTCACATGGATCAGACACCAGCATTGTCATTCTTGCCAGTGTAAATGCAACATGTGAGAGGCTATACTAGGTCCTACTATGGCACACTGCCACCATGATATTTTATAATCATTTGTGTGTGCTTGCTCAGCATGGGTGTAATGCTTTCTGCTGATAGAACTCTTTGAAGTTTCTCTTACTAATAATCTTTCAAGCAACCCAGTGAGATAGGTTAGTGCTTCTGGCACTGTGTCACACCTTGGGACACAAAAGCAGAAGGAGCTCACTGGGCTTAAACCAGATTATAATATTTGAATACAATAATGAGAACTAATAGCGCAGGAGTTTCTAGTCTGTTGTTTAATTGGCTGGCTTACGCTCATCCAAGTGTTATTAATTGTATGGACTTGAGGGCGGTTAGATCCCTGAAAGATACATCTTAAATAGGAAGCAAATCAGAGAACTCAGTTGAGCTCGGGACCCTCTCAGGAGAAATACTCTTCGATTGATTGCCCACTAGAATTTTTTTCCCCCTTCACTCCTGTTTTATATTTTCCCATATATAACACAGAAGAAAAACTTCTATAGGAAGTTAACCAGAATATTCTTGGTGTTTCAGAGAAAAAAAACCCAAAAAACAACCTTTTGAAATATCTGTGGAAGGTCTGCATTTTGACAGCTCAAAGTATTGGATTTGGGAGCTGGAGAGCCAAGAAAGAATTTCTTCAAACTAGAAGGCAGTCAGAGAAAAGACTGACAGCAGAGGTGATAGGAAACGTCCAAAGGAGGAATTTTTGAGGTGCAGGCGTTGGTATGTTTAGAGCATCAGGCAAATTTGGATCAGATAAAACAGAGAATTTACAGGGCTTTGCTGTAGATATGAACTAGAAGCTTCATTAGGAAATCAAGTGTCCATGCAGAACATTTTTAGCTACTTGGCCAAAAGCCAAACAAAAAGGATTCGGATGCTTTGGGTGACAGCTCGATGTGGAATCACTTTTTATAGGACATATTCTATCATGTGGTACAAATTGTGAATTTTCTAAAAAAAACAAAACCAAAAACGTGACAGTCAATGGAGGCCTGTGTTTGTGGGTTTTATCTGTAAAAATGAAAGACCTAGGTTCTATGAAAGATAAAATTCACAGCTTATCAACGTTCAAAATAGAAAGAAGTTTCAGTGCTGTTTTAGGGAAGATGAATGAACTAGAGAATTGTTCACGATGAGCTTCCAAACTTACGAACCATAACTTAAAAAATAAAAAAATGAAGTTTTGTATTATAATATTTGTTGCCAGGGTTAGAAAGTACAGTAATATCTTGGTTTGTGAGCATAATTCGTTTCGGAAACAAACTACTCTTATTGCAAGACATGGCTTGTTGACCAAGTTAAAATGTATTAGAAATGTTTGCTCATCTTGCGGAACACTCACAAACCAAGTTACTCGCAATCCAAGGTTTTACTGTAATCATAAAGAGATTTCCAGGAAGCCAGAAGGCAATCTGAAGACTTCTAGATAAGATGAACGTCTTTCTTCATCCCCTTTCAAGAATCTTAATTGCAGTAGAGGACTGTCTTTTACATGTCTAGCCTCCCTCTTGTCTTGAATTCTCTATCTGTTAGGATATCTACTCATTTTTCAAGACCCAGCTCACATTGTGCCCCTTCTGTGTAGCATTGCCTAATTACTCCATGGGTTGGGGGACCCCAGGACCACTCTCAAGCTTCATGCTTCACCAGAAGGACTTACAGGTAACAGAGAAAGCAGTTACGCTCATGGTTACAGTTTACCACAATGGAAGGATGCAGAGTAAAATAAAGGGAAAATGCACATGGGGCGAAGACTACAAGAAACCAGGCCTGAGTGTCCAGGTGTCCTCTCCCAGGAGAATCACGTGGATGTGCTAAATTCTCCCTGAAATGATGGGTGACAGCACCTGAAGCTCCCCTTAGCCTTGGTGTCCAGAGTTTTTATTGCTGTTTAGTTCCCTAGGCATGACTGACTTCATACTCAGACTGTAGCCCCCAGAGCAAAAATAGGCATTCACCATAAATCACATTGTTAGCACAGACTATCTGATCAAACTGGTTCTGGGTGGCCCAGGGCTTCAGGAATGCAACAGCACTCTTATCAGAGTGCTTTTTTTCCCGAGGGCTCAGAGTTTGTCTCCCAGGAGCCAGCCAAGGACCAATCTTGAAGTAGGCATGTTTTGGGGAATGGGCAGGGTTTGAACAACCCAAGCCTGTTGAGTTATCTCTTTTTCACGGAGCCCACATGCCTGGCCCTTGGTCTGGGCTCTCTTCCTAAAATGAACATATTTTTTTGAGTACCTACATTTAGTATAGCATTTATATAACATAAATAACAATAGTGTTGGCATGCATATACTTAACATTTGGAGGATCCAGTGTGGGATAGGGATAAACGTAAAGAAACAACCAACCCATCCTGGGATGGCATCATATATGTTTTCATATATTTGTACTGATTGACTACTTGCTGTCCTCCGTGGTGTATTGTTATTTGTACCTTGTGATAAACTTGTACAGAACTAGTTAGTGTAGAAATTAGCTGATGTTTAGCTAAATCCAGTTCTTTCTCAAGCCAGTCATTTTCCATCAGTATTACATCCTGAAGAGGCTTTAACTCCTTCTTCCAATATACTTGATCATCAATATGAGTATTACTATAGAACTTATTCACATAAGGCAGTTGAATCTTACCAATAATGTCAGTGTTACACCATATTACAATATAGTCATGGTACAGTGCAGTTTTATTACAGAGCAAATCAGTAAGAATCACAGAGGTATTTGCTCTGTCTACCCGACAAAATTGACCTTGCCCATATACCAGATATTATTATGGGCAGGAATCATTAAAATTGGCCATGGTTTGGTTATGTCAGGGTTCCTCATCAGTTGAGGACCAAGCCAGTTACCTTGCCTTTGTTCGAAGTCATGCATTGAGGCAGGTTTTTATTGTGTGTCCTTGTACAGCCAAACTCAACAGCTCACTATGGAGAGGACACACTTTATTCAGAATAGTTCCTATCCCTGCTAACTGTACCCCAGGATATACCTTATCCTGGTGTGTTTTTGGGGCGACAACAGTCAGTGCACATCCATGTAAATTACAGTTGCCTCAGAGAATTTCCTTAGCTTGGGAGATCCGTAAGATCCCGTAAGTACACCTTTTGAGCCTCAGCAGCTGGATGGAGGGCCATTGCCCGACGGCTACTTCAGCCTCAGTCTGTATTAAAATAGTCAAGAGGCGCTGGTGGGTCAGGATACAGGCCCCTCTCTCAAGCTGGGTACTAGCACGATCCAGTATTATTTGCTGAGTTGGACTGACTCACTAAAACCTGGACTTGTTTCCAGGCTGACCCTTGCCTTCCTCCTGGAAGAGAATTCCCTCTACTCTTTTTATCCTGGTTAGGACATCTTTTTCCTCTAAACACTGATCCTGGTTCACTGTGAATTCAGCTTGTCTCATGATGTCTGGACCGGAACTGGTCTCTTCTAAAGCACTTTCTGTCTTGTGAGCCAGTGTTATTGAACCCACCATGCATGTCGTTGCCATTGTGTACTAATGGCCTCAGGATACATGTCTTGTACGCCAAAAGGTTGGGTCTCTCATACTAGGGTTAGATGAGTGGTCGTCACACCTAGATGTGATGTAGTTTGTGTATGCCGTAGGCCCCCATAGCCTTCCTCATTTCAGGGCTGGGCTGCTCTCCAAGGGACTTTGGGCCCACTATGTGAAGCCTCCTGCTTTATTCTCATTAGAAATCCATTATGGTTTTTATTCTATATAATAGCTTTCCACCCGCAAAAAATGAGAGTAATAATGTACTTGTATATCGCATGCTGTGGTGTGTCAGACATGCAGCTACTATATTTTTTCCATTATAACCAGGGACCTTTCTAAGCAGTAGGTCATCAAGGTTTATAGTTGCACAGTGACTGGTCTGCCAGGAGTTGTACATGGCATAGTTACCAGAAATTTCTTCCCAAGTAATATCATTTATAGTATATGTAACATGAAAAATAAGAGTCAAAAGATATTGTCACCCTTACTAAAGTTCCAGGCAGCCATCAGTCATTTGTCCAGGTCATCATCACATTATATGACCCAATGTTCCGTATCTCTGAGAGCGATACCATTCAGCTTTGCAGGCTGTCAGTAGACCTTGTCAGATTCCAAAAGCACGGGTGGTCTTGGCAAACATAGGACTTCATCCTGGTATAATTGTGCTGAGACACTGTCATTGCCTTACTCTGAACCCCTCTCAAGGCACCAATGTAATACTGGATCTCCTTTGTTACATAATCCATTTATTTCTTCTTTTACCATCAGCTATTTGTTTTCCACTGTATTTGTCATTGACTTTAACCTAAACTTTGCTGTCTTTGGAAGGGACATTAGGTTCAGCCACTGTACTTGTTCTCAGGAACACCAGTCTAGCAAGTACCTTGTCCTCAATCCATTCCTGTTCACACAGGGTAGGGTTACGTAGGTACAGAGCTAGTGGGATATCTCTGCCACCAGGCAGTGCAGCTCCATTTACTGTCCAGCCCAAATTTGCCAGATGGGATAAAGGCACTGTTATTCATGTGGGAGCACACTGATTCTCATATAGTTGGTATTCAATAAATGCTTCCTGATTGATTGACTGATTGATTGATTGATTGATTGTGGGACAGTCTGAATATCTTGGACATCTAATAGAAAGTGGCTTTATTTATTTTTTCAAATCTCTGTCTAATATGTTCTCCACTTTGTGATCACATTTCAAGCAGCTTGTATAATGTTCTGGTTTCTTTTTATAATGAAGATCAATCCCTTTTCTGTAATTGTGACTCTTTCAAATATTAAATTCAAAGTAAAAATTTATTTATCACAGGCAATTGACAGAATCTCTATTCTCAGGAGTGGGGAGAAACTACCCTCTATTATGTTTCATTCCTCCTCGTTTTCCTTGCTTTTCTGAGTTGGGAGCGTAGGCGATTAAAGGCACGAGGTGGTGAAAGATTATGTAAGTGGCACTGTTGTGTTCTGGGGGTGGATGCCTCATGTAGTAGGCTGCCTTGTGGGCACCTACAGGGGCACGGTGATTTGCTGCATAATTTGGAAGTCCTTCCAAAGACCGCCACATTGCACACTTCCAAAAGACTGACTTCACATTGTCTGGTTAACTAGTCTTCTACAAGCTGCTTGTTTTCTGCCCCTTGCAGTGTTCTGTAACCTTGTACTGTGCGGTTTCCTCATCCTCACCCAACCAGATGAGGTATCTGCAGTGATGGCCCAAGTCCTGCCACCCTCCAAGGACTCACCTGGCCCCAAAGGAACAAAACTGTGCTCGCCATGCTCCGTGGTGGGAGTTCAGACTGGCCATGGCTGCCCTTCCTTCTCATTTGTTGTTGGGGCTGTCGCCTCCCTTCAGAATTTCCTAGACAAGAGGACCCATGTGTCTCTGTGTTCACATGCGTAGATGCCCGAATTCCACAGGGTCTGTGTCACCGTGGCTCCAGACCCCTGTCACTGCCTTCTGCTCTGATGACAGAACTGAGAGGGCTTAGTGGCTTCTGCAGTTGTACTAGTGGTCAGCTTGGGGGTGACGGGCCAGTTTCCCCCCTTCATCCCCAGTCCCCTGGAGTGCTTCTCTGGATCCCCACCCCTTTATCTTGGAGGGGTTGGTGCACCTTCCTCTCTACGCCCAAGGCCACCACACTCCCCCATTAGGCTGCAGACTCTCTATTTCTATTGCTGATTGGCTCCAATAAGGAATTCGTAAGCAGGTGGAACCGGCTGGAATGGTTCAACAGCCCGACCGACTTGGTCCTACAAAAGCATTGTGCTTGTACAGGACAGGTCCTGAGAGGGGGGCATTTTCACATCTCTTACAGCACGTTTGTTTGTTCTGCAGGCAGGGAGGGGGTGCTGAGGAACACAGTTTTATGTTCCCATTCACGGGTTCTCAGATACTAACATTTATAACTAATGTAGCAAATTTGGACATCATTATATTTGAAAACAGAGAGAAGGGTCACAATTTCTTCTAGTTCCTCTGGAGATTTCAGGTGGGCGTCCTATGTAATAATATGACCTAGAGTTGCCGCAATCACGTGGTGTGCCTATTAGGGAGTAATGGGTAAACCAATCCCTGAAGATAAGTGGATTTAAGTCACTTTCATTTTTATAATTACAATTTTATAATTTCACAGAGGGAAGTGCTGGCTGCAGAGGTTTCATCATGTCATTTTCTCTGATTTAACTTAGTAACTTTCTATAACTGTGTTAATCAGTGTCTGCATCTTGGGCTTTCTCCGGTTGAAGCTGGATTATGCGAAATTTTATCTCTGTTTTTTTCAACATGTGCACAAATTTTGGGTTGACATATCAATCACATTGTGCTTCTTACCAGTTTAGCGGCAATGTGAGCTTGGCAGCACCTGACTCCCTGAGGTTTGGTTCAGACATGCCTCAGGAAGCAGGGACTTACAAAATCCTCCCAGTGACTCAGGTGAAAAGCATTTTGGTCTAAATGAAATATTAGGTAGTTTCTTGATGGCCCCAAATAATAACTGCAATTTTCCTCTGGACAATCTCTTTCCTGGTCGGGGTGTCCTAGAAAATAGTTACAGAGTTTATGACATATTGTCAGGTGCTTAGATATTATTTTAATGCAGGGAAATGATCTACGGTGCTTAGACTGCAAGCTTTGGGGAACATTGTGTCTTTTTCTTTATTATCTTTCCATTCACTAACACACAGTGTTGCACTGTAGTACGTCCTTCGTACATATTTGCTAAATAGAATCAGATGCCTGTACTTACTAAGTGCCAAGATCTGTTCTGGGTGCTCTTCACCTATAACTCATTTACATGTCACCGAAACACTTTTAAGTAGGTGCTATTATTATCTCCATTGTATGGCTGGGGAAACTGAGGCAGCAAGAATTAAGGCTCTTTACCAAGTAAATGGCAGAGCTGGGATTCAAACACAGGTTCTAGGTCTAGAGCTTGTACGCTTCATCGCTATAATAATCTATCACTCTTCCTAAGTCTAAGTATAGTGTGACCTATTGACATTGGAGAACTATACAGCTGTGTCTTCCTGGCATGCGTGGGTGAAGGCATCAAAGGGTACAAATGTCCAGTTATAAAATAAGTAAGGCATGGGATGTCATGTACAGCATGGTGACTATAGTCAATAATACTATATTGCACATTTGAAGGTTGCTAAGAGTAGATCTTAAAAGTCTTCATTACAAGAAAAAAAATTGTCATTAGGTATAGCGATGGATGTTAACTAAAAAAAAAAGAGAGAGATCTTTGGTAGATCTTTGGCAGACTGAAGTTTTCCAAGGCAGGGACTGTTGTCAGCAGCTATTTTATCAATAGATATTTTCCCAACAAGTAAAGCTTTATATTGTCAGCATGAGGCTTTTATGATCCGTTCTTAATGGTTAGATGTTTTCCTCAGAATTCTCACATTCAGAATGGTGCTTCATTTGGGCCCATGTGCTGTGCAGTTACTGTCCCTTACTACCTTGCTTTAACTAAAACAGGGATTAGAGGAGAGAAAACTGAAAAAAAGGAGAACAGTGGCAAGTCCAATAAGTTTAGGAATAAGGTCGTTTATATTTATTAGGGGAGCCAGGAGAAAATTGTACCTGGGAATGGTAATGAGAGGCTAAAGTAGGGGTAAGAACCACCCACACCTCTACTTTTCAGACATGGTACGTTTAGCCACACCTGGAGCTGAGGTGTGACTGTGGGAGTCCTCAATAAACTGATGGATCCAATTCTTTAGTGCAGTCTACTGGCATCTCAGGTCTGGGCCTCCCTATCCATAATTCCAGGGATGTGGTGTTAAAATAATTCACAACGACATTGTTGTCTCTGTCAACTGCCATGAAAGGACCAACTGCTATAATCTGTCTCATCAAAACTACAAGCATTCACCCATTCATTTACCATTCAGCAAATATTTATAGGGAGCCTGGGTTGAATACATAAATAACGGAAGCCAGAGACATATTGGGAAGTTATAGCTCTGCTATGAAAAAACAGCTACTCATTTTTTAGAGCGCTTGTTATGATCTGTAGAACTATTTAGGAAATAACTTTTGGGTTCATATAAATCTAGCTCTTAAATCTATGCAAAGACCATCCTTGCAAAATTTCTGGATCTGTTTCATGCTACTCTAGGCCAAAGCCATTTTCTCCTTTACTTGTCTGCTCATAACTCAGTTGGCATATTTATATCTGGATTCCATCCTCAAATCTAGGACAGCCTGGGTGGAGAACTTTCTGTGGATAATCCTGTGTAGCCAAGTCTGCAAGTGCTTTGAAATGAAGAAGATTAGGGAAGAACAAGTGAAGTGACAATTGAAGTCATCAGTTCGGGAAAACGAATGTTTGATGGGATGTTTTTTGGAAAATTACCTGGACTTAATGTGTGGGATCTTGTTTCCCCCTTTATGTGCAGCAACTTATGGTCAGTTTATTTATTCTTATTGTTATTTTTTAGCCAGACTTCACAGGGCTGCTCCCGTGTCTCAGTGTGACTGGATAGAGGTTGCCCTCACACACTTTGAGCCTGTCAGGCATCAGCCCTCTTCTGAGGTTGGAAGTGTAGACCGAGATCAGCCATTTTAGTCCAAGGTCAGCCATTTTAAGTCTCTCTTGGTTTTTCTTTTCTGCTGGTCTTTTCTGGGTTCCCCTGAACATTCATGTGCCTTGTAGTCCAAGGATGTGTGAGGACTTTCCCAGCGCTTTTGGAGTGGTCTCATTTCCACCCATACCCCATCTCTGACCACAACCTCAGGAAGTTTCTCCCTGACTGCTTCCTATTGAGGCCATCACCTTAAGCTGAAAGCCATGAGTTGTCTCTACCCCCACCCCCACCCGACCCCAAATCCTTCAGATCAAAAGTGGCTGGTTTTCCAACAATCCCTGTTCTGGTAAGACTACCACTTTTATGTCCTGAGTTTGGGATTGGGTATGCGACCGACCACGGGCTGAAGCTTTCTTTCCCGTGTGTTGCCTGCCTTAGGTCTATTTCCAGAGCCCCGAAATAGTTGTTTTCGACAATTTTGACCAGTTTTACACTTGTTTATTTATTTATTTTGAAGAAGGTTTGCTGACCTCTTCACTCTGCTTCAGCCAGAAGTTCGTCTCTTATGTACTTTTGCCCATTGTTTTGTTTTCAGTCTTTCTTTGTTTTTTCTTTTATAAAAATCAAGAGTTGGGTTTTTCTTTGTAATCTAGTGTTAATTTTTTTTCCTTTTAAATAAGTGAATTAAACTTATTCACATTTACTGATTTAACATGTAAGTTATAGTTGATCTTAGTCCTTTTGTATTATTTTATGTAATACTTTCTATTTTTGTAATGTTTATAAAGCCTTAACTGTGATCCTTTTCGGTCTATTAGTTTTTGTTTGTGTATGGTTTTTTATGTTTTTTTATGCCATTTAGAGAAGTTTATATTTTTGTTCTAGCAGTTACCTTTATAATTAAGTCTTTACATAATAATAACCTTAGTCTTGTATTTCTTTAGTCAATATGTATTGATTTCTACAACCATGGTTTCTTTTCCATTTTCTTTCTCTCTTTTTCACAACCCAATTTTAGTTATTAGTATTTTCTTAATGTTTACATTTGTGCTGCTAACCTATGCTTATATTTGATCGTTTTAATGACTTTATTGAATGAAATTCTTTGATGACTAGGTGATATAGGTGAAGTAATAAGCTGCCTCTATATCCTACCTTTTAACCTCTTTTTTCTCCAAATAGTTATATGAGTCCTACATTATGAGGAGATAGACTATTTTCATTTTATTACCTTAATTGTCACATTTGTTTTAGTCTTAGTTTTACAATTAAGTATATTCTCATCTCATTGCTTGTCCTTTTACGATTTTCTTCACTAGGTATTTCTTGGTTAGCTAAAGTTGGTTTTCTAGTAGAGTGCTCAAGAAGAGCCAATGAGAGTGTCATATTCCTTGCATACTTGCATGTTCAAATGTTTGTCTGTAACTTTGCACCTGAAACTTCCATGAGTGGATGCACATTTAATCCTTGACTTACACTTTCCTTTCTTGACTATCTTTTAGTGTGGTCGCACTTCCAGTATTGTGTGTTTCTGTAAAGATATTGAGACCACTTTGTGACATTTCCCTTTGTGAACAGTTCAACTTAATCTTTCTGCCTGGCTGCCCAAAGATTCTATCTTTATACTCCAATAACTTTACCAGGATGTGTCTTGCCATTAACCATATCGACAGAGACTTGATGGGTTCTTTGGTGTGGAGATTCAGGAAACTTTTCTTGAATTGTGTACTTAAATACTTTTTCTGTTGTGTTGTTTTGTTTTGTTTTTTAGTATCTCCAATTATGCATATTTTGGATTTGCTTAACTGTTTTCCATATCATTTTCCCTCTAAGCCCTTTAAACTTTTTCCTTATATATTTCATCTGCATTTTTGTTCACTTTATTATTTCTGTCTTTTGTGTCCCTAACAGTGTTTTCCATAGGGACTATTTGTTCAATGTTATATGGTTATTCCACCGATGGCTTTTCTTCTTGTCTTTTACTTATTCCCTAAGTTCTGTTGGCTCACATTTCAATTTCTTCTGTTGTCTCACCATTATTTACCTGAGTTTTGCATTTCTACTTTGTGATCTTCATAAAGGTGATGTTTTAGTTTGCTAAGACTGCCATAACAAATTACCACAGACTGAGTGGCTTAAACAACAGAAATTTATTTCCTCACAGTCTGAAGGCTAGAAGTCTTGAGATCAAGGTATTGGTAGGGTTGATTTCTTTTCTCCCTGGCTTATAGGTGGCCATCTTCCCCTTCCCCTCTGTCTTTACCTGGTCTTTCCTCTATGTGTGTCTGTGTCCTTATGTCGTCTTCTTATAAGGACACCAGTCACAATGGATTACAACCCAGCCCAATGATCTCATTTAGCTTTACCTCTTTAAAGACCTCCAAATACAGTCACATTTTGAGGTACTGGGGATTAGGACTTTAACATATGAATTTTGAATGGGATACAATTCAGTCCATAACAGGTGATTACATTATTATTATTATTATTATTATTATTATTATTATTACAATTCTTGTCAAATTATTTAGTTACATTTTTATCTGTTCCTTTGGCTACATTTTCTGGTTATTGTTCTTTGTCTAATGGTAAAATTTACCCTTTCCCCCACATTTATTACTTATTGTATTTTCATATTGATC
Source organism: Hipposideros armiger (assembly GCF_001890085.2). Lineage (NCBI taxonomy): Eukaryota > Metazoa > Chordata > Mammalia > Chiroptera > Hipposideridae > Hipposideros > Hipposideros armiger. Next base: position 1,807,779 of record NW_017731628.1, read on the forward strand.
CTGTGGGGATTTCTTTTAAATTACTCATTGGATGAGTTGAAATTTTCCTAAATTGTCTCTTTCTATAGGGCTTGGGTGTGTGTGGTGTCAGGGGTGGGAGCGTGGGTCTGTGGCAGCTTTCCAGGCCACAGAGATGCTTTGGCCCCTGAAAGTGAATCATTGGGGTGCCTCCCTCTTTGTTTCTCAAAATAAAATAAAACTCAACTATGAGCATCATTATGTCAGCTTTCTCACTTCCATTTCTGCGCCCATTTTCACACACCAGTTATGTAGCTTTTGTAGTTCAGGGTGAGGTTTCACTTGCAGGAAGTGGTTTTTTGTTTTTTGTTGTTTTGCTTTGTTTTTTGTTTTTTCCCCAGCACTTCATATGATCCGTATCACTGGCCCTGTCAGCACACTTAGCATTTTCTTTCTGCATGATCTCCTGTGTGCTTTTTGTTTTATTTCTACTAATTTTGGAAGGCGTTATGAATGTTTATGACTCAGTGGGCTGTGTACTTCTCTCAGTTTTAAGTTGTCGTTTTCATGTTTTTTCTCTTGCACTTTAGGATGAGAAATGGGAAGGTAATTCTTACTCAGTTGTGTTTATGCTGGAAGTCAACTAGTAACTTACTGAGTGATTACTGTCTGCCGAACACAGGGCTAAGCACTACACATGCGTTCTTTCCCATTTAATTCTCACCCTAGTGATGAGAGATAGGATGATGGATATTGTAGATCAGCTCTTTTATATCCATTCTGTCTCCCTTTTAGAATGTTATATTGCTGCTAGAGCTGAAAAGTTGGGCTACATTTCTCACGCTTCCTTACAACTCAGGTTTTTGGGTGTGAACTGATGTGCCTCCATGCTGTTTAGAATCCAGACATGAGGTAAGGCCTGTGTGCTACAGCTTCCGCAAGCACTGTGGTGGGGGTGTTTGTCGTTTTGCAGCAGTGCTAACTGGGCGACTGTAAGAGGTGGAAGGCAGGCCTAAGTGTTCTGGGCATGCGTTCTGCAAGCCTACAGCTGTGGTAGCAGCTTTAGATTTCTAGATCCTAGAAGAAGTGGCATGGAATTAGCAGTCGGGACAGTGACTTCCCAAATCATTGATTCCAAATTATGCCAGAGACAGCACCGCCCAACGAGGACCAATGGTGTGGGATTGTTTTGGGAGGTGTCACTTCTGAAACTGCAGTCCAGGACCTGCTCCTTCAGCCCTTCCCAAACGTTATTCTAAACTCCTGATTCCCTGCACTAAATCTCCTTCTGATAACGCTGGCCAGGATGGTTTCTGATATTTGAAACTGTGAGGGCTAAGAAAAGCGATCACTTTTTCTCCCACCTTCTAAGTTTTTCTAGGTGGGCTAATAATCAAATGAACAGAGGTTAACAGGAGACAATCAAATTTTTAATAAATGTGCATGGGGAATTCACATAGGCATGAAAATTCCAGACAGTGGGGCAACATTGGGTATATAAGACATTTTTAGACAAAGGAGAAAGGAGGGGGCAGGGGCATTAGATTTCAGAGCTGAGAATGGGCGATTTATAGGTAGTTGAGGAAGAGGGGAACATACGTGGCAGGAACATTCCTACTGGGCAACTCAGAAATAATGGGCACAGGAGGTACCCAGCTAACAGGTGCCCATCTGAAGCCCTCCTGTTTACCACACTTAATTCAAATTAGGCTAAAGCAGCATCCTAAGATTCCCTTCCTGACGCAGGCAAAGCAGGTGTCTGTCTGAATCTCTCCAGCAGGAAAGGGGATCGCATCAAAGGTTCCTTCTGAGTCTTACTTCTTAATAAACAGCTTACAATCAATATCCCGCAAGGCAGCTTCAGGGTGGCAACATTTTGGTTCCCTTCAAAATCTGGACCTTGGCTGGTAGATATTTCCATCAACATTTCATAGAGAGGGAAAGGTCACCTAACTAATTGGCACTGGAACTAGGATTTAGTCCAAGCTTCACCCCAGAATCTAACTACTATGATTGATCACAGGTATCAAACACTTCTAGAGGGTTTACTGTGTGCCAGACACTGTTCTGAGTGCTTTAAATTTGTTAACTCACTCATTCTCACAACAATCCTATAAGCCAGGTATTTTTTTACAATTATCTTCATTACAGAGATAAGGAACTAAGACACAGAAAAGCTGAGAAATTTGCCCAGGGCCACACAGGTCTGCTCCAAAGTTCATGTTCTTACGGCTAGGCTGCCTTCATCTCAAAAATGAGGTTTGCCTTTATTTTACATTTTGAGGTTTTATTTTTTTTAAGTCACTTTTAAGATTCAGCCTTAACTTTGTGGTATACAGTTGTTGGTTATAAATTTTATTTTTTTAGATTCACCAGCTTTGACCCTATGCAAATTCTTTCTACTAGACTATTCTGAACAGCTCTTTAGTATGTTGCCAGTGTAATGGAAATGGCACTGTCATAGAATTATGGAAAATCAGGATTGGAAGAAGGCCTATTAATTATCAGTTCAAGGGCTTGTGTTCTGTCTATAAATTTCTTGCCTATTTATCAGTCATCCTGGGAAGTTCAGCATTTCCCCAGACAGCCGTTCCATCTTCAGCCGGGATCTGTTTGTAAAGTCTTCCCAAGATTAAACTAAATATGCATTGCTATGACCCCCATTCATTAACTCTTGATAAATACAAACTGGCCATTATTGCTGTCTCACATGATGGCCCTTCAGATATTTGAAGACAGTTATCATGCCTCCTGGAATCTTCTCTTCTTGATAGTTGCCCTACTTTCAATTTCTTCAACACTTTGTCAGGATGTCAGCTGGCTTCAACATACAGATTGCTCTGAATTTATTTGAGCTAGGCAAATTTCAAGTCAGGTGTGATAAGCAACGAGCAGAACAGGACCTCACTGCTCTTTGGATATTGTATCCTTTCAAGAATGACATTGCGTTATTGAATCATATTGAATTTAGAGTCGATTAAACCTGTAGCCCTTTTCAACTCAGACAGCTATTAGCATGGTCTCTTCATCCTCTACTTCTTTGGGGCTGTGCTCTGTTGGTCTCTCTGCCCTAGCCGCACTGACCTTCTCTCAGCTGGTTACTCTGTCATGGCCACATCTGCTTAGAGCAGTGGGTCTCAACCTTCCTAATGCCGCGACCCCTTAATACAGTTCCTCATGTTGTGGTGACCCCCAACCATAAAATTATTTTCGTTGCTACTCTGTAACTGTAATTTTGCTACTGTTATGAATCGTAATGTAAATATCTGATATGCAGAATGTATTTTCATTGTTACAAATTGAACATAATTAAAGCATAGTGACTAATCACAAAAACAATATGTAATTATATATTGTGAAATATTTATTTCTAATTACAAATAAATGAAATTTTATCTTGAAGCCGGGTACTCGTATGTGGGCGTATCTGCATGTGGGCAGACCCGCCTGGAGACAGATAGAGGAGCAGTGTCTCGGTTCCTAAGACCATCAAAAATATGTGTTTTCCGATGGTCTTAGGCGACCCCTGTGTAAGGGTCGTTCGACCCCCAAAGGGGTCGCGACCCACAGATTGAGAACCGCTGGCTTAGAGCCTTTATATGTGTATGTGTTCCCTTTGCCAGGTTGGTGTATTCTTCTTTTTCCTGTCCAGTTCCCCTCCCCGCACCATGGTGATGCCTTCCCATTTGATTGGTTGTTCCCAGAGCACCGTAAAGCTTTCTATGTATATATCGTCTTCCATGGACAGCCTTTTCCTGACTTGCTGTTTATGTTAAGTTTCCCTAGTACATACTTCCAGGGCTCTTTGCTTCACATCTTCATGAACTTATCTAACTTGTAATTGTTTTAAATGTATAATTTTCTTTTCCTTTTTTAATTATTAGTTTCAGGTATATAAAACAACATAATGATTAGACATTTACACACCAGACAAAGTGATAACCCCAACAAGTCTACTACCGTTCTGACATCCAACATAGCTATTACAATACCATTGACTCTATTCCCTATGCTGTAATTTATATCCTGTGACCGTGTGTGTGTGTGTGTGTATTAAATGTATAATTTTCATGCAAGATTTAAGAGTTCTATGACCTTTTTGTTTACCTTTCTATCCCCAGTTCCTGGCACATGTTCAAAATGCATATATTGATTAATGGATAATAATGGAATGTCACATAATTTGCATTAAATATCATGTTGGTTTTGACCCATTTAGTCCATAAAGATCTTTGGGATTCATGACTGTGTCACTGAGAATATTTGCCATTGTCACTAACAAATTTTGTTAGTATGCCTTTCATGTTCTTACACAATTGATGGCTAAAATCCTGTATCTTAATACTAAAGAGATCCCTCCAGGCTGATGTCAACCCTTTGAATTATGTCCATTCAGATAAGATTGAATTCACATTGCTATATGACCATTCAACTCAAGGTTTTTTTTTCTTAGTTTGTCTACATAATATCAAGGTAGACATTAATTGCCTTTTTTGAATTTTGAAGAAAAAAGCCTAAATTCTGTTCTATTTCCCTGAAACGTCTTGTCTTCTAAGCTTTCAAAAATTAGTATAACTTAATTTAGTAAACATGCAGCTGGCTTCTAGTAAACATGATTTTTTTCTTGTAAGTGCTTGCTAACTCATTTTTAAATAGAATCTTGCTTAAGATTATGATGTATAATATACATATGTATAATTTTTGCAGAACTGTTTGAGAATAAGGAATATAGTCACAAAGAACTTTTTTTACATAGATACAGTATGTTTATTGCTCTTAAGAAATTTATTATTAACCTATTATCTAATATATGGTTCATGTTCAGATCTCCCCCATCATCATAGTGATGCTGTTTAGAGCATCTTTAGGATGCAAAGAAGGCTGATACGTTGCATTTAGTGGTCATGCCTCTTTGGTCTCCTTTAATCTAGAAGTTTCCCTGCCTTCCATCTTTCACGGTATTGAAGATTTTTGAAGAGTTCAATACAGTTGTTTTAGAATGTTTCTCAATTTAGATTTGTCTGATTGTTTCCTCATGATCAGATTCTGGTTAAAAAAAAATTCTGGTTAAACATAGGTGGTGTGTCCTGCTCAGCACATTATATGAGGGGACAGCTGATGTCTGTTTATCCCATGCCACCATTTTAATTTGCTCTATTGGTTAATTTCAGGTGGTGGCCACCAAGTTGCTCCACTGTAAAAGTCCCTCTTTTTTTTGTACTGAAAAACAACTCTGTAATATTTTTAGCTCTGCTCATTTTTGAAATTAGAATTGCCTTTGTGTTCTGCACAACTCCTCCTTTTTGTGATTTTTCAAAAATGTTTGCTTGTACTCGCCATAACAGAGTCAGTAGGTCCCCATTGAGTCTCTCAATGGGGAGAAGAATTTGAATGCTCAGCTATTTTCCAACAACCTTTTCATCGAATAGGAGCTTCATTCCTCTCACCAGTGTTTGTGCAGTGAATCACTGTGAAGATCGATCTCCTTTGTGCAACAATCATAAGCAACAGAGTTGAGCAGTTGCTTTTTTCTTCTGTTATCATCTGTTAAAATTTTACCTTAGTCTAAGTAGCGATTCCTTTTTGGATGTGTCCAGTTTTACTCCATTTAGTTGTTTTACCAATGTTTTGTTACCTCTGTCCTCCACATACTCGCTTGGAAGGGAAAGTGTAAAGTATTACACTTTGACTATTAGATGCTTCCTCTGAAAATATGTGCTATGTTTACCCACGTGAGGCTTATATTCCAGGCACTATCCATCAGATACTACAGACCCAGAACAAAAACACCGCATTTATCATTAATTCAGTAGTCTTTACAGAAGTTGGCTTGTTTCTCTTTTTTCCTTTTCTTCTCTTTCCCTAACATTCGATGGCACTGTTTAACTGGAATTGCTTTTGCAAAGGTCAGCCCAGAAGCCATTTTCTGTCTTATCTTACTGGACGTTTCTGTGTATGTGACTCTGTTGACCACTCCACTTTTTAAAAATTTCTCTACTGCCTTAGCTTTCCAGATAGGAAATTATTCTGTTCTCTGATAGACAATTGACCATCTCTGCCACACTATGATTGTAAGTTTTCTCAACATATATTAATATGATTTTGACTGTGAAAATTTAGGCATGAAATATATTATTGCATATATTTCCTAGATAGTTTTGTTTTACTTAATTATGGAATCTTCGAATAGGGCAGAAGACCTCAAAACGATACATTAGAGATCCGGTATGCTGTCAAAGAAAAATTGCACTGACAGAGTTAATCAGGCAAGGAAGCCTTTACTTAAGAGTATTGTAATAGGGGATGGGAATTGAACTCAACTCTGCTGCAACCAAAGGTGGGAGGTCTTTTAAACTCTGGAGTGAGCTAGTGTCCTGGAGGACATCAGGAAGGAGGAGGTGCAGCGGGATTAGTTCTCTAGGTGTTGGCTAATTGTCTCTCCTTGAAGTTGAAGCTCCCACAGAGACTGGGAGATGGGGCACTCTCCTGATCGTTACCTTTTAAAGGAATCGCTCCCAGGTCCTTGAGAAAGAAATCCCTGGTTTTTAAAACTGGTAAGAGGCTGGGAAAAGATTTATGTACATTTCAAAGGGTCAGAGAAAGAAATTTGCAATGTGACAAGCTTTCTGAAGTAAATGCTCTAAGAAAAGGGAGGTCAGGGGCCTCGAGTCAGGAAGCCTGTCTCAAGTTTATTCAGGTGGAGGGGACCCTGAAGGCTTTTTGATCAATGTAGCATTGTGGCTTCTCGCATATTTGCCAATGCAAAAATTATCATTGGCTCCTGAGTTTTAAAACACGTTCCTGCTCATACACAGAGGTCCAGGTGAAAAAGAGCACTCCACCGGATGGAAACATCAAAAGTAGAGTCCACTGGCTTGGACAGAGAGGGGAGCTTCTGTGCTGGGAAGACAGAAGCCACCGTGGCTTAGAAATTCAGTTTGTAATGATTGTGTTTCTGACCCACAGTTTTTAATCTCTCCTTTCTGTGTCACATACACAAAGAAAGCTTTTTATATTTTTTTACATCTTTTAATTAATTTAACTTTGAAGACAGAGCTTTTGGGGCTGGGAAGAAAAGCAGCTGTATATTTCCCACTTGTCACCCCACCCCTCTTGTCCTTTAATGACCTCCCTGCTGTCCTTTATGTAGGATTTTAATAGGACTCTCCTGTCTTGGTATCAGAGTTTGCACCTTTAATCCTGCTATTATGGGGAAAATGACGTTAAAAACCTCAGCTCTTTGTCTTCTTGAAGGAATGAGTTCAATCCAGAGACAGAAGTTTGTGCAGCATGAACAGCAGAAGTTTATTAGTAAAAGAAAGTACACTCTGAGACGTGGAGCGGGCTGACCCAAGCGCGGGGAGCAGCTCGCCTCACATTGTGTGAGGGTTTTATTTCTATGGGTAGAGTCGCCGCCCCCTCTCCCTTCTCTTACCTCTTTCTCCCCTGCGGTGCCTAGTCCCCTGGCGTTTAGCAGTGCGTTTCTTTGATTTAGGGGCATGAGTAAACACATCCCTTTGATTTAGGCTCATGTGTAAACATACCCCCTTGATTTCTGGGGATGAGTAAACACATCCCTTAGGGGCATGTGAAAACCTGGAATCCTGTTGGGCTAGTAAGGTATTGGTGGTCCTGATCAACAGATGTGTCCTCCCTTCTCTGACTTCTAACAACATATCTCTTTGATCAGAGGTATGTGTGAACCTGGAGTCCTGCTCAGCAGCTGCCAGGGGTCTTGGTCTAAGAAGGAGCTGCAGCTACGGGCTTTCCAACTGGGGCTAAATTTCTCTTTCTCCTGCTCATTTCTATCTATCTACCTACCCAATCACTGTTTTAATACTGTCAAGCTCTTACATTGAGGAGGTAGTTTCATAATTTTAGTTTTTGCCCAAATGACCTTGAGAGAGCTAAAAATTAGTAAATATTTTAAATGGTTTAGGGTTTTGTGTATTCTATTATTCTTTTATAGCCTTGATCTTTATCCATCTTCATTTAGAAATTTCTGTGTCTGATCTTATTCAGCAAAATAGTTAATCTCCCTGATTCCTAGTAATCTTCTGTTATCTTGAGCATCTGATGGACATATAATTGCTCATTGTACTCGTTTGCAGCCCCAAAGAACAGAAGTTATGCAATTTGGGAATATAATTTACTGTTTCATGATTCTTCATTTCCGCCCAGATGCTGGCCCTTGTCTAAATTCAGAACTTGTCTAAATGCAGATTAATGGACATTGTGGGGCTTGTTTAAATATGAACAAAGTCTAAGAATCTAATACTGTGATAATTCTCTTCCTCATATTCTGAGGACAAACTGAGGTTTTGTGCAGAATGATGTATTGCCTGGTTAGCAAACACTGATATTTTGTTCCTCTATCTTCAAGTCACTAGTTGTTAGCATTTTAGTTTCTTTTGCTTCAAAGCATTTGTTCTAACTTCTTTAACATTAATATAAATGAGTAAATATCTAACCAAATGTTCAATTTGCTGTTATTAAAAAGTTTTGGTAGCACTGAGTTATTCAGAAGATGACTCAAACTCAAAACATTTGCAAAGAATTAGTGACCGGTAGAATTTTTAACTAGCCTATTGCGTAAATTGCAATAATTGTTTTGGCAGGCTTCTCAAGAATAGGAAAACTCATTCAACATGCTTTTTTTTTTCCGTAAGAAACTAGAGACTTTATATGAGGATTAATACGAGTAGACTAATTTCACTGAGGTCTTGTCTGTGAGCAAATGTACAGAAGAATTTAGGATCAGTTAATATGATTAATAATTTAGTGTCTACTAAGTAACAAGTAATATAGTTTGCTTATATTATTTTATTTAGTGGTTCCCTGCACCATAAGCAGTGGATGTCATCTCTATTTTACAGATAAATAAGTTTGAGAGGTTGAGCAAGTTTCCTCAAATTTACACAGCTGGAATTACCTAGAACATTTTAGATGCTTAATAAATAGTTATCATGCATTCAACCTCTTCTTTCCAAGATAAGAACTCTACAAAATGCATTATTTGACTAGTATTAGTCCACCCCTCCAACTGAAAGAGGTAAGACTATTCCCAATTTATAGGTGAGTGAGCGTTTACTATGTAGCCCTCTAAGAAGTTATTTGCCAACCCTGCTCTATTCGAACCTTGCACTTTTGCTCCCCACGGTGAGTTACATCCTTCTCAAGAGTCAGTGGTTGTCTTTCCCAAATTTGTTTGTGCCAGCTGTTCTTGTATTGCAGTCATTTAACCTAATTGCACCTATATCAACCAATGTCACATGAATTCAATAAAAAAATAGAGATTTGGGATTATATCTTTATGAAAACTAAGTAGAATGTTTTCTAGAGGCATGGGGTGGGTAGCTAACGTATATTGCTGTAACACTAGGCATGCAGGATATAACTATAAAGTACTCAAAGGAAATAATGCAAATCTAGAAGAATCGTGCATGCATTTTGTGTTTAGGTTCTGACTTTGAAGAAACCAGGACTGGGAATTGCAGGGGATTCACTAGGGGTGTCTTTTAGGGAAGAATGATCTGTTAGAACATCTCTCAGAAGAACCATACTCAAGTACATACATACATACATACATACATACATACATACATGCATAAATAAAAGGCTTAACAGTATACAAAAGATTGGTGAAGAAATATATTTTAAATTACAGAAAAGCGTAGATCTTTTAAATGATTTTTGTGATTTAAGCTTTAAATAATCTTCTCGATTGAGTGGTCAGGATACTAACTGAGGCAGGGTAAGAGGGCTTTTTTTAGGGACATGGAAGCACAGTGTCCACATGTCATGCCTACAGGCATGGAAAAGTCTGTTTTTTCCCTTCACCAGGGTACATAGCAGAGTTTCTCAAATGTGTCTTTGAACTCATGCATTGGAATCACCTGACTAAAATGTAGCTGTTTGGAAAGATCCCTGGGAATCTTAATTGTAATGGCCTCCATGTGATTCTTACGCATGAAAAAGAACCAATGGTACAGAATAATGACCTATTTAATTATTTATCTTCATGTCATTAAATAAAATGCAACCCAAGCTCAGAGGATTCTATGAAATCAGTGAAGGCTTACCTTCTAATTTCATCCATTAACATCATGTCATCGCTTTATTTGCAGCCCTCTTCAGATTCCTTTGATCGGAAATGATGCGTAAATAGGCGGGCAGGTTTTAGCCCTGCTCTGGTTTACTGTAAAAGCCTGCGCCAGACAGTGATGGTTAGTAGCTTGAGGACTATATAAACACTAGATAGTCCTCATGTTGAACTAAACGCTAGAGCTGTGAAAGTATAAAATGGAATAGAGATGTAAACATGAATGTACGTAAGAATGTATCATAGAATGTTACCCCTAAGTTTTGTCCAGGGCACCAAAATAGAATTGATGTGAAATTTGAAAGTGGAGTGCCAAACTCCAAGAGGAAGTTTCAATGTCAGTGACTGAGAACTGGTGAGGTGGCTCAAAAAATCCATGAGGGGGACACTTATGGGTAGAGAATGTGGAGAAGAGGGCTCCTGAGTAGGTCTCTTTGGAGAGCTCTGTTACGATCTTGTGACAATGTTGCCTCCCATTGTAAGTGGAGAGCAGGGACCTCTTGAAAAGCCCAGTTTCCTGAAGTTGGGGACACACAGACTCACATTTGAGAAAGTGAAAGCAACGTGGAATGTGGTGTGTGTGTGAGAGGGGTTGAAAATGAGCGAAGGAAGGAGGGAAGGGGAGAGGGAGAGGGAAAGAGAGAGGAGGGAGGGGAAAGTGAGGGTGAGAGGTGTGGGCAGAGGGCTGTCCTGGGCATTAACTACCTCCCTCAGGTGGGTGTGTGGGAGGAGAGCTAGCCTGCGGAAGCCTTTGTGGCCCTGAAAGAGCACTGTGAGTGGGGGGACGCCAGCAGCCAGAGCCTGTTAGCACAGTGGGCCAGACGCCAGGACAGCCTTGGTCAGAGGGACCTAGCTGAGACCCTTTCAAGAATCCCTTGAAAGCGCCCATGGGAGGAAGAGTAATCTTCAGATGGCTGTTGGGGACAGTGAGCTCAGAGACCATTTACCACGGAAGTAGTCTTCAGCCAGTAGGGGTGTCCTGTTCAACCCCTTCCTTGTTTCCCCCACCCTCCATCTCAACCCAGGTGAGTGGGGTGAAAAGGAGCCGAGAAAGAATGCAAGATGGTGGCCTGCCTACTACCTAAGACTGGGTCAAGAAGTTTGGTCCTCTCGATTTTTCATCCAGGGCTGGGGAGGAGCACCCCACTGAGCAAATCCAAAGGAACTTTGGGAAAGAAAAAATAAGTTGTATTTTGATGGGCGTCCACCAGTGTGCCTGGTCAGCATGCCAATGACGTATATCTGTACGTGCTGGTTCTGGAAGATACTGGCTATATAAAGACACTCACAGAGCAGCATAAGTACTAAGGCCCTCACAATGTGGAGGGGGACGTTTTGGAGGCACTTGACCCTGTTGCTGTCACCTGAATATTTTCCCCAAGTCCCTTGAAGAAAAACCTGAAGGAAAAACTTCTTTGTAGCGCTTGTGCCAGTAAACTGTCTTCAGAATCACCTTTCAGGGCAGATATAATCAATCCTCTGCCTGAGATGGATGGTCTTTAACTAAAGGTCACACAAATTTTTCCTAGACACCCCAGGGAAAAACTGCTTAAAAACACAAATCATTGTCATCCTATGATGTCCGAGGTATTATTTTGAACACTTAGGAGCATTTCACCATTTTCCTGAACTTAACCTCACATAATTGCCATCTTACATTCGTCACATGCTAAGTGATCTTATATTTTATTGTAATTCAAGTATGAAAATTACATTAAAATGCCCACTTACCTACAAATCAGGCCAACTGCCTGTGCTGCGTATTCCCTGTTTGCTGTTCCAGACCCCCTGTCCGCCCTTCCTCAGGCAGCTCCGAGGGGCTGCCTCAGGCTTCCTTGTCTCTGGCTTCCAGTGACCGGAGGGCAGAGGGGACCCTGAGTGCAGGTGCAGCGTTTTCCTCAGCTTTCTCCCCAGGGGCTCCGATGCTGGCTGCTCCCTCACTGAGGGCCCTGTTCCTGTTGGGGGAACCTCTCCTCATAACCCAGGCCTGTTCTCACGGGATTTCCTGTTATCCCTTATGGCCCGTCACCCCTTTGTACCCAGTCATCTGTTAAATTGCCCTTAGATGATCTAATCTGAGACCCATTTGCTTCTTGCCAAGACCCTGCATGATACCCTGTCTCCTTTGTTTGTCATTTAGCACATGAAAATATAATGAATATTTAAAATACTATTTTCATAACAAGAAAAGGGTCATAGGAATCATCGGGTTTCCTTCACTTTTATTCCTTTCTGACTTTCATGTTAGAATTTGAGAAATTCTGTTTTTTTTACTGGATTCCAGACTTTCCTGCTGATTTTCCCAACTTAACTTTGAATTGGGGCAAAACCTTAAGGTTCCTCAGGGATCAGTTTGGAGCAGGGAGGGGGTCAGAGCAGGGAGGGTGGGGCTTGGGACACTGCAGTGGGGCCATCACAGTAGCTCCCTTTTCATCTGTTTATAGGTTGCACTTTGTCAAAATAAGTTTGTAAGTTTGATAAAAGGATCCTACTGTTTAAAATGTGTGAAAATCGGTAGGTTACGGCATGAATATTCCCTTTGAAGTGTAAATCATTGATTCGAAAGGGCAAATATCTTAAAGGCCATTACCCATTAGTTAGAATCATCCCCAGGTAGGGCTAAGAACTGTCTAGAGCTGGGCTGAAGATGTTGGTCCTTGTGTGTGACACGGCCAAACTCAGGAGGAAAGCTGAAAAGATGGGATGAGTTCCCCATGTGAGGACCAAAGATCCTATACCTGTTTTTCCCTGACTCTGAGTATGGCCAACCTATCTGAAGACAGGGGCGGCTTCACATGGCAGAGAATGGCCTCAAGCAGAAGCAATGACTGATGGCTGGCATTTGGGGCAGTTTGTTATGAAGACAGAGATTGTGAGAAAAGAGCTACTCTCTACCTGATTATGGTTCATGCCTGAAAGCTGGCCATCACCCCTTAGGCTTCCTTCTCCCTCATCCCACATGCCACCTATCACCAGGTATCTCGATTCTCCTTCTGAGCGTATCTCAGCACTGTTGCTTCGCTCCACATTATTTCTTACGCCATGGGCATCCTCCCTCCTGTTCATCGCTTGGCTCAGTCCTTTAGGACTCCGCTTACAGGTTGCCCTTTCAGAGAAGACCTCTTTAATCTTTCAGTCTAAACCAGCTCCCCATTATGATCTCTTACCATGTTCTTTAGTTTTCCCTCATAGCTCCTGATATGAGTTTTAATTAAAAATTTATTTGTGGTCATGAGTTTAGTATGTAACTCTCTCAGTACTTTTACCTTAGTGAGGAAGTAGGACTTTGCTGGTTATCCCTGTTTTCTTGGCACATAGAACACAGTTTTGCGTATAGTAGGTGCCCAGTGAATATTTATTAAATGGGTAGATTAATCCTGACCTCTCTCCCCTTTGCCCAAACTTCCAGCTCCCAGACCTATCAGTTCTCTCTTCTGTTTCTCTCAAATCCCTCTCCTCCATGCCATCTGTATTGTCACTACTCTAGTTTATGCCTCATCATCTGTCGCCTGCACAGCTGAAACTGCCTTCATGCTGGACTCCTGAATCTACTTTGCCTCTGCAGGGCGTCCCCCACCTCATAGCTGAGGCTTTGCTTCTTTGTTCAGAGCCTCTAAGAGTTCATTTGCCTGCAGAAGGAAGCCTGAATGTTTTAACTTGGCTAGCGGTCCTGCTTCATTTGATGCCTGCTTTCTCTCCAGGCATGTCTCCTGCTTTCTCTTCTCCAGACATATTGAACTGATTTCTGAATCTTTGGCTCCTCTGCTTTACATCTGAACTGTGCACAGGCCTTTTTTAAAGCCCACAAATCCTCCTTTCTTCATTTCCTCTCCCTCCCTCTCTCTTCCTGCCTTCTTTTCCATGGCTTGTTCCTTCAGGGTTTTCTTACATGTCACTGCCTTTGGGGAGCCTTCTTTGGCCTCCGTCACTGAAACTGGGCTTCAGTGTCCCCTCTGTGGGTGACTCCGAGAGTTCCTGTATATTTCCCATCACGGTGTTTTTATATTGTCTCCTGTTTGCCCATTAACCTGTTTCTGTCTCCCACCCGACAGTAAAATCTGAGAGCAGGAACCACGTTGGCCTTAAGTACGCATGGGCCGCTTCCCGGTGCTGAAGACACAGGAAGTACTTAATAAATGAATGACTGGAAGGTTGGTTTTGGTGACCAGGGGCTAAGGTGTTGTTTTAGAGATAACAGAAGTAGACAAGCTGTGGCTGTTCCTGAGATATTTACTAATTTGTTTTCTCACCACATTTTTCCATCTTACTTTTTCAAGCAGGTATCTAGATCTTGCAATTCTTTCCCTCAGGAAGAGTTTCAAGTAGGTGGGTAGAAAGAAGGAATTGCTTGAAACCAAGGGCAATTCTTACTGTTTTAGAAGCCAAAGCTCTTTGAGGAAATAATACTGTTTATCTCAGAGAAGGCACAAAAACAGGGACATTCTTGGTTGGCAGGGAGTGAGAGAAGAAGGTAGAGGTTCCCCTCAAGTGGGCAAACGGGAAATAGCTGTGAGTCTTAAGAGTAGAATTCACTTCATGATGATAGGGCTGAGGGGAGATGGCAAGGCCTCCGGGGGAAAGGCTGGCTAGTAAACCTAGCATGTGAGCCTGCTGGGATGCTGGCCTCTCCAAAGACGCTGGATATGCTCTTTGTGGGCCCTCATACGTAGGGGTTGTTCAGGGAAGTAAAATAAAATAAACTATATATATATATAAAATATATAATTAAAACAGTTAAAAGCTTTTTCTTTTAAAAATGTTCTGTTAGGGCTTGTATTTTAGTATCCAGCAGTATTTGCAGTTTTGATATCTGTCTACTGGAACACCTTTCCCAGGTTTTGGGGTGTGGTCTTTAGTAGGTGCAGAACCTGTGTTGTTGTTGTTTATTGTCATAGGTATCTCTGATATAATGGATTTGCCAACTATTTTCCAGAAGGAAAAATTACAGACTAGAGCTGTAACATGAACAAAGGGCCATAGAATAAAGTGAAAACAACTAGAAATAAAAACATGCCAGGCTTTTGTAAGTTGTTTTCTAATTGTGTAACTCTTGTTTGCTTTTAGATAATTAGGCCCCTTTGGCCTATTTCAGTAGTTTATTCATTTATTCATGAACGTTTATTTTATGTTGAGTAGTGCTGGGCTAGACACTGGGGATGCATAGCCGAATAGAGGAGGGACATGGTCCATTTGAGACCAGGGACAGATATTTTAGTTTCAAAACATGTTTTTAGAATGTGATTTCTTACATCCCTCATTGTCTAAAGAGGTTTATTTCACCCACAGTACGTGCACTAAACCAGGGGGCTGTTTCAGCGAAGGTAATTAATGCTTTTTTTGTGACACATTTACCACTGCATAACCCTATTTCCTTTGTAGTGACATCACTGGTGGTTACCATGAGAGTGAACGCCTCTAATCTGACTTTGAGTGGTTTCCCCTTGTCTTCTCTGCTCTGACAGGAGTGAGGATGGGCGTGCCTCCATTATTATCCCTCTTTCTTGAAATAATATCCACCATGCTGAAGAAAATGAATCGCATATGTTTAATCTTCCAATTATCGAAATAGATTCAAAGATTGATCAGATTTACATTATGGAGGATGAGTCATCCTTCTGATAACTGATAGCATTAATTTCTTTGGAGAATTGATAAAAATGATCCATAAAGGCATATCAAATAATCTAGATATGGAAGTTTTTGGGATTTGAACAGGCTGGTTACAGAGCTTGCTTAACGTACCTTGTGATGTTAACTTTGCACAAACCATGGAAGCCAAGCTACCTGATCCATGTGGAATAGATTTCAAGATAAGAGTTCAGTTTGATTTTATAACTGCATCTTCAATAGCTATAAAAAGTGGTTGCTAACTTTACAGCTGGTCAGCCAGGGCTCTAAGCAAAGGAATGAGAACAGTACTTAAACCCCAGAAAACTGAACCGAACTGACTTTACTTGGAGATCTCTGGCTTGATTAGAACCTTTGCCGCCAACATCAGGTCAGACCCCAAAGGTACTAACTCTGAACTTTGTTGAGATCCAAACAAATGTGATCAAGTAAAAAGAAAAACAACAAACAAACCCAACAACAACAACAACAACAAACTCAAGACCATGCTGGTCCTAGCGGACTTTTAAGCTGGTAATGTGAATATTACGCACCATGTAGCATATACATCAAATAGTGTTAACATTGTTCTTTAACTAGACAGGACATTATACAGAATATCAGGATCATTACTGATCAGATTAATTTTTTTATTCCTTTTTAAAATAGACTTAATCAAAACCCAAATAAATGAACATTATACCTGCCTGCTTTTTCTTACGTCTTATAGCAGCACCCTTCTGCTGCAACGGAAAGCTGTAATTGCAGGTAGCATCAGTGTCAGATTAAAATAACTCAGCGCCATGTTCTTATTTATGAATCACAATAATAATGTAATTTAAAATCTCTCTTTTCCTCTGGGGGAAAAATAATGTACTGTAACATTAAGCCTAAAAGCATAGCTCAAAATCTAACAGGCTTGATTCATTGCTTGCCTTTTCTTTTTCTTTTTTTAAGCCTTAAACTACTGTAATTCTCCTTTAACTGGTCTTCCCACTGGGCAAATATAACCTCCAAATGGTATAAAGCTCTGCAGCTCCTTTTCCATTTGGAAACTAGCTACATCTGCATATATTCTCTTCATGGAAGCATTTACCTTGCCTTCCAGGAAAACTCCACAGTGATTTGAAGATGTTATCGTTCCATCTTTAGAACTCAAAAGTCTGCCTTCTACCTCCGGGACCTCCAGATAATACAGACCCCACAGCTGCCATTCCAAGACCCTCTTAAGGACTCAGGGTTAATCACACAGGTTTTAGTGTTCAAGCTTTTGCATTTATTGTCCTGACACTTGGAATATTATCTTTTAGCCAGGAAATATTTGCCAGTCTGTTTTTAAGTTTCAAACCCAGATAAAAGACATTTTTTTTTATTTGAGTATGCTACATAAAACTGTCCTAACTAGATATTTTTTTTTAAGTTGGAAACTCTATGAAAATAAATATGCTCTGGAATTAAGAAGTAGTGTGCCAAGCTGGAGCTGAGATTAAATTTGTGTGGGCTGCTGAGGCTGGTATTCCAAATGCTACCTTAGCCAGAGTTATAGGTTTTGATGAGTATATTTCAGAGTTTGGGCTAAAAATGGATTGAGTGCTTGTGAAAAATGCCAGAAGAAAATCACTAACAGCTCCATTCAGTTCAAGATAAGAAGTAGGTTATAAACATTCATAAAGAAAACTTTGCCATTTTGCTTGGGATTTCTCTCTCATCACCAGAATTGTAAACCCCATCGAAAGACCCAAATTAATGATCGTCCACATGGTTCCTTCTTCACAGAGAGCTTGGATGTTACCTTCTCAGTAGAACCTTGCTCAGGCCGACTGTCCTCCTTCTCGGATGCCACAGAAACCCTCGGCTCACACCTCTCCTAAGAGCTTCAGAATGATGCCGAGCTTTGGTGTTCAGCCGCTTCGTACCCTCACTGGGGGCAGGGACCTAGCCTTGCTTACCTCTTTCCTGGCTTAAACTATCGCTGATTGTTAAACTGGTAAGTGCACACGAAGTTGAAGAGATACTATGTTTGGAACGTGAACTGAGGGCCAGAGCTGCCCATGGGAGTAGGAGGAAACTGGCTCTGAGACGTGTGTGCCTTCACGGAGGAGCAGAGTGGAACCTGGGAGGCGTTGTTTCTCTTTCTTCAGTCAGATAGGACCGGTGTGCGTCATGGTTTCTGGCTGGCTCAGGAAGAGCTGATAATGACTGCTGCATGTCCCTGTTGCCAGAACCTCCTAGTTGTTGTTTTTTTCCCCCTGCAGCTGTCAGAGCTCTCCCTGGTTTCAGCCAGCACCTGGAGTTAATCACTGACTCATCC
Source organism: Hipposideros armiger (assembly GCF_001890085.2). Lineage (NCBI taxonomy): Eukaryota > Metazoa > Chordata > Mammalia > Chiroptera > Hipposideridae > Hipposideros > Hipposideros armiger. Next base: position 1,825,757 of record NW_017731628.1, read on the forward strand.
TCGCTGCATAACGATGCCCGTAGAGTCCCTGTGGTGGTGCTCTTCCTGGGAGATGGTCATATATTGTGGAAAGAGCGTGCTGGCTGTGCTACTCAGGATCTATGTGGCCATGGCCAATGGCTTACTTCTCTGAGTCTATTCCTTCATCAATAAAATGCGGCTTGATCTGTGTAATTCAGAGTGTTGGGCGGACGGAGTGAGGTTCCACGTGAATTGCGTTGACCCCATTGCCCTGTGCACGTGTCTCCTCCAGTCAGAGCAGGTCCCCTCGTGCTGCCCCCCCCCCCGCCGCCCTCCACACCTGCTCACTGCCTGTGGGATGCACAGCATTTCTCTGCTGGATTGTGTGTGCCGTGGGAAACAAGGGTTCCCTAAAGGAAAGACTCATTTGTTGGGGTGACTGCAACAAAATGCATGGTTTCTTTTGATCTGGGTCCCTTTTTCTGAATCCCTGTGTGTCTATAGAGTTGGGCTCAGGACAGAGGTGACCAACTTCATCAGATATGTCTTGTGGGTACAAGTGATCCTGGATTATAGTGATGGCCTTGGAATCACAGGGGGCTCACTGGGTGTGGGGCTCAGGGCAAGGTAGATGGGTGCAACCTCCATTATGAGCAGTAAGTCCTCCAGTTCTGCGTGGTAGACGAGGAACAGTGGATACAGGCAGAGGCTTGGGCAATTTGGTGCCCACAGGCCAGAGGGCAGATTACATTCCTGTTGAAGCAGGTGATGCCCTGGTCCCAAACTCCAAGAAGTCTGAGTAGCCTGGATGCAGAGTCAAAGGCCCCTTTGTCCTCAGGGACATTGATTTCCCACGGAGGCTGTTGCTGGTCATCCTGGGCATCGAAGGGGGCTTTATCTTCTTAGAGAAATTGCAGCAAATCAGTTTGACAGATGAAGGCAGATCTCAGAAGCAAGTGAGGAAGGTTTCGAGGCAGCCAGTCGGTGTAGGAAGATCTGGTGGTAGCACCTAGTAGGTGTCTCATTAGGAGGGCAAAGCCCCACAGGAAAAGACCGAGCGCATGTGTAGGCTTCTTTACCATTGAGTACCACTTCTTCTAAACCGGTCTTTTTAACTTAATACATGGTAGATTAACATTTGATGGCTGAAGTAATAAATTAATGCCAGGAGAAATCAGCAGAGAGTATCAGGAAGGGGTTAAAAGTGAGCTAGGACTGATCAGCATTAGGACTCTCCTCTGTGGGGGGCCTGGCAGGACACAGGGCCGTCTGGTCCTAAATGAAGTCAAGGATTCACACTTGAAGGCATAAGACAGAAGCTCAATTACTCAAATGGGGAACAAGACTGATTCTTACACGCACTGCATTTGACAAGATCCTCATTACTGGGACCCGGAAACAGCCTCAGAATGGATTCATAATTGAGTCATTCTTGATTGGTTCCTATTGAATATTAGGCAATCATGTTGCATACATTTAAAATAAAGTCAATGATTTCATATGTGAAGTAGTTTTTATTCTAACTTTTCCAGTCAGATGCATTAAAGTAGAACTGAATATTTTTTGTATCAAAGAAAATGCATGAAAGCTGACATTTATTGATCACAAAGTGCTGTTCTAAAAGCATTATATACGTGAGTGAGCTCATTTCATCCTTGCAACTCTGTGGAGCAGGTTCTGTAATCCCATGTTACAATGAGGAAACCGAGGCCAAGAGCAGTTAAATAACTTCTAAAAGGTTTAACTTTTATTAAAGGTAACATCTTATCAGTGGCCATGATGGGATTTCAATCCAGCAAGTCTGGCTTCTTCATCCACTGTCATAACCACTGTTCCGTCTTCCACTTTCTAGAGCAGTGGTTCTCAACCTATGGGTCGCGACCCCTTTGGGGGTCAAATGACCCTTTCACAGGGGTCGCCAGGTACTCGTATGTGGGTGTATCTGCATGTGGGCCTGGAGACGGATAGAGGAGCGGTGTCTCAGTTTCTAAGACCATCGGAAAATCGGAAAACATGTTTTCCGATGGTCTTAGGCGACCCCTGTGAAAGGTTGAGAACCGCTGTTCTAGAGAAACATTGAACTAGCATCATTTTGGAGTCAGGAGTTTCCAATCATTCTTTTGAAATACAATTCCGCCATTTGTGAGCTAGGTGCTTCTAAATTAAGCAAATAATTGGATAACTGTTTGTTTTGTTTGGCTGTTAGACCCGAGCAAGTGATCACCATCCACCTATAAAAGATGTTTTAAAACTAACAGGCCCAGGGATCTAGTGAATTCATAAACCTATAACATTAATAGTTGACTTATGTGATAAAGGAACTAATAATAAATAATACCATGAATTTGCTTTCTCTATTGCCAATAATATTAAACCTTTATGGCATTCTTTGAAGGATCAATTTGGAAACTAGGGAAGGCTACCAAGCTTTAATTATTATTACACTTCAAAACAGGAAAAAAAATATGTGGCTAGCTAGATTATCTTAAGGATAACAGACATTCATGCTAATTTGATCTTTTTTGATAATTTTAGAATTCTCAGTGGTAACATTAATAGCTTACTTAAGGTGATAGTGGATTCAAAAGTATTTTCAGAAGCATTTTATTGTAGTCCAATGTGAATGATCTCTCTTTACTTGACTGTTAAATGTTGTAAAATAGGCAATTTTACAGAGCAAAAAGCATCTCTGACAACCTAAAAATGTAAGTAAAATTGTTGGCATATTTGTTAAGTTCATTTTATTAATTTTCATTCTTTTTAGTAACTTTAAAAGTAAATCTTTCATCATATTTGAGACTTTCATATAAAATTCCAGGATTGAAATTAGTTTTAATGAAAATGAAAATATATACTGATTATGACCTTATTTTTGCAAAGGTATCACTTCTGTATTTAAATATTATGCCGAGCAAATATCAGCCGAAAAGGAAAGACGTTAGCCGTCGGGTTTGTCACCTGACAACACAGGAACATGGAAGCCATTCAGGGATAACGTTTTCCCACATGTAATAATTTCCATTAATAGGCTGATGAACAGACCATGATGGTGTTTGACTAAAAACCTAGACTTGAGTCATTTTAGGCTCCCGTAGAATTTGCAGTAATTAGGAGAAGTGAAGTGCAAGAAGTGTCGCCCATAAATCAGCCCTTCATGGCAGTAGGTTAGGGCTGCCTCTGCATACCAAGCAACTGCGTGTCCTTTCATTTTCCCACAGAGTTATATACGATGAGACATTATTTCCCCGTTAAAAAGATTCCTAATGAGAACTTCAGGTATAATTCATGCAGGCTCATATCTGGGCTAAATTAACCTGCTCACAAATAGCAAATGATGGATTTTTTTCAAGTGTTGAGAAGACTTTTGTATTGGGATGAACTCCCATCACTACGGGTGTCTCTATAGTTATAGATATAGTATAGTTATAATAAAGTGATTGGTACAAGACCCTACCTCTACATGGATCTGTGGGATTGAACTTTCTGTCCCTCCTCCCTGCACTCCGTTCTGCATTCTCTCTGCTGATTACCTTGGGAAGTATTGGGTGTGTTTGACCTTTAGGAATCCAAGTTATAAAAATATCTGTCTGTTTCCTGTTTTGGAGGGGTACAGCTTTGTGCTGGAGTGAACTACACCTAGGGAGCCCCTGGCAGCTAAAGATGCAATCTCTTACTTTTAGCCTGCAGTAGCTTTTGAGTGTCCATCTGAACCTAGGGTTTATAGAGAGATAGGATAAGATTCAAGGTTATTGGTAGATATTTACGACTGTTTGATTACTTAAAACTGTAGTGACTTATACAGCACAATTTAAAAATTACAACTATACGTTTCTTGATTAAAACATTATATACTTTTAATGTATATATTATATATACTACATATAATGTATATTCATATATGGTTTAAATAATTTGCAGTAAGGGTGTTTGCTTTGTGGTGGTGCATCATCTTTAGACTCTGGGAACACTGAAGAACCATGTATTCGAAACATCAATGGCAACCAATGATGTGGGAAAGAAAGTTAGTAGCCTGACTCATCTGTGCTGTCATCATTGCTCTCACAATTATACGGGGTTACAAGATACAGCTTCCTTTCCAGACTAAAATCATCTGCCCATGTTCCGAATTCTGAGGGCTTACTCACTCACGAAGCAGGGCGGACCGAGAACTGTTTCTGAGGAAAAACCCTGGTTTGCGGGCAGGTACTTCTTGTTCGTCCAGGCAGGTGAGAGGCTGGGTGAGATGCTCGTGTCCGCTTATTCTTTTAGTTTGTCTATGACAGTGTGTGGATCTGCCTTCAGTCACTAGCACAGAACTGCTTCATCTAGGCCTCTGGCAAAGATATAACCTTAAGTCGCCAAGCTATTATCAAAGTCAAGTGGAGAGTGATAATGTTCTTTGTTTTATATTCATTGGATCTTAGATGTGTAGAATTGGATTGTGATTCTTGTTCCGTGATGGAGAGTACCAGCCTTTGAGGACAGTTTTTAAAAGGCATGCACTTACTATACCCATGACTTAAGACTGAACTTATTTCAGAAAGCTGCATATATAGGTCACACAGTTGCTTTTACCGAGTTCCATTTTGGTGTCCTCTCTGAGTTTTTCAGGACTTTGTGCTGAAAAGCCTAACTATTGAAACTGCTATTGAATTTGCTGTAGGGATTAGACCTGATCATAAAATTTGTAGTCAGATAAATCTGAGGTAGAGATCAAGGTCTCGCATTTCCTCTTTTTAAACAGTGAGTGTTTGTAGATTTTGTGAACCCATTTTCCCTACTTCTGGAAATCGTATCCATTGCAAGTATGAAACCAATCTAATTACGCGTCCAGTAGGCAACTCTACCCTTAGAAGTGGTTAGAATGGAGCTGATTCTACCTTTTCATGTGAGGAGAGGTTTGGCCAATTAGAATATTTCATCCACCTTACCATAATCTCTCCCTCAAGGATGGAGAGATGGCTCAATTAGAACTAATCTCTACTTCCAGAAAAACAAGAAAGGCATCGACTCTTTCCTGTTTTGTTTAAAGTGGTGAGGTTCTGACTTTTGGGCTGCTGGCAGCCATTTTGTCACCATGAGTGAAGAGCCTTCCAATATAGCCAAAATGGGAAAATAGAGCTAAGGGATGGAGAAATACTAAGTCCTGATGACATGGTACAAAGCCTCGGATCCACCCAGGCCTACAAGTCTCCGTCTCCCTGGACTTTTTAGCTGCACAATGAGTTCAAAGAGGCAGCAAGTCCCTACTCCCCTCCAAATGATGAGAGATAAACCTAAAGAATCATGAATATAGTACCTTCAGTCGTTTAGTTTCTCTATTCTTCAGTTTCTTATTCTGTAAAATTACATGTGATTTGTGGCTCAGCTAAAAGACCTTATAGTCTTTTATATGTGTTAGTTTTTCTTATTCTGCCCATATTTGCCATCCTAATTTATGTGTCATCTGGTCCCAATATATGTAGGTTTGCTTGCATGCGTGTATACATGTATTTATGGTATGGCTTTCCTGAGGACCACGCCAAATACTTTGTGGAATAAGATGAAGTATATAATTAAATATATAATTAACTCACATTTTCTAGCAAGTTATTTTATTTTATTTTTTATTTTTTTATTTTTTTAAAGATTTTTTTGTTGGGGAATTGGGGGAAGGAGAACAGACAAGTTGCTGTCCTTTTGTTCTTCAGTCTAGTTGTGGAGGACGTTGCTTCACTGGCCCAAGTTGGCACCATCATTGCGCTCTTCCCGGGTGAGGCAGATCAGTCGTCGGCTTCTGGACGGCAGCTCACGGTGGCTGCTGGCCGCTCACGCTGGCTGTTGGCCTCTCACGCTGGCTGCTGGTTACACACAGTAGCCCATGGCAACCCACTGCAGCAGGGATTGCAGCCTACACCGGCGACTCATGGCAGCGCATTTCTAAGTTGAGATGTTGTTCAGCATCTTAGCTGTAGAGGGCAGTGTCACTGGCCCTCATATGTGGGATCTGAACCAGGCCCTCTGGCATTCCAAGCCAGTTCTTAACCATCGCCCACTCGGCTGGCCCTCTAGCAAGTTATTTTAAAATAGACGTTCTGTCCATCGTATCCTTGTATCCACCTTGTGTATATATATATATATATATATATATATATATATATATATATATATATATCCAAGGATACAGCTCAGCGGCTGCTCAGCTCGGGCTGGACTCGAACCGCTGTTGCTCAGAGCTCAAACTCTTGAGTGAGCTCTTAACCAACAGCCACTCGGCCGGCCCCAGAAACAGTGGCATTTTGATAGATGATGGTTTAAGCAGGTGCACTAACATTTGTAAGCATTATATAAGCATTGTTATAGGTGTTTTGTATATGTTGTCCTATTTAAGTCTCATAAACCTTCCCATGTTACCTTAATTTTATATATTGTGGAAACGATGAGTATGGAAGTTTTGATAACTTCTCAAGGTCACATAAATTGTAAGTTACAGAACTGGGAGTGAAAGCGAGGTCTTCACTCTGAAGCCTAAATGTGTGTTCTCCCTGATAGGGTAGCACGGAAGCTGCCTAGTCCAAAAGCCAACATTTAGTCGCTCCTGGAAAATTAAACATGCAGCTAACTCTAGGGTATTCATTTGTCCCTTCCCTTGTGACTTTTAAGGCCACTTGGTAAAATCACATATACAGGTGGCCTGGTGGGTGCTGTGGGACACCACCCCATCGTCCGTCAGAACCAAGGCACCCATTCTCCAGCTTCTGGGAGCATTGGCTCCTGTCAGCTGAGTCCTCTGGGATCCATCCTCCACTGAACGACCTGCCTTGTCCACAGTAATGTCCTCCCCCCTCTTGGTGGATGTGGGGTGTAAAGGCCCACAGCCTTCGCCCCAACGTGGGGCAACTCTGAAGGGCTGGCTACTGAGGAGTCCTCTGTTGAGACTGGATCACCTCTCATCCCCCTGTTCCCACTCCTTTATGAGTAAGGGCACCCCAATAAATCTATACACAGATCTCCTTCTCAGAGGCTGTATCCCACCCCACCTGTCCCGCGACAGTACCTATTTATTCATCTGTTTACTTATTTATCCTATCACCCACCATCCATTCATTCTCCTTTTTTTCAAGCACCAGAGGCTATTGGTTACATAATATGTGCCAGGAGTAATAGAAAATTGGGGACATGTTGTCACAGTTGTAACTAGCTAGTCATGTAATAGAGAAAGGAAAACAAAGAAAGGAAGAAAGAAGAAGCAGTGAATGATTGGAAACACCTAAGGTGTAAGTATTTCAAAATGTTTATTAAAATCCTGCCTTGGCATCCATGGTGTGTCTTGAAAATAGGAAACTATATTTGCTCTATAATTGCTTGAATCATACATCTTTCACCTTGATTACCAATTTCAATCAACCAAGACATCACTGAAAATTTTCAAATAAAAAGCTGCGTACTTCTCAACCAGAAGTCCTCTATTCAACCTTTTTATTTTCTAAACACTTATGATTTGCTAGGCTTGTGTGGCATTATTTTTTGTAAAAATATACCAATTTATCTAAAATGCAAAACTTCAAGTAATGAATAAGATAAGATGCTCAAGCTATTTTTTATATTTTTATTGTTATTTTTGTGTTCTTTGATTTCTAAACGTACCTTTCTTTTGGTGTATCTATATCTAGATTAGAATAGTCTATGTTGATATTAAATATACTTAGATTTTTTTAACATCAGAGTTGCTTGAAAAATAATCCTTGGTCAGGTTTGAGACGCTTAAGTTCACATAAGAGCTCAGCAGAGCAGTAGGCTATTTTCTGGAGAGTCACATATTGATTGGGTTCTGTTGGTGGAAAGAAGCCTGTTGCTAAAATGTGGAATAAGTTGAACTAGTGGAAACAAAAACTGCTTCTGTCTTGAAGGTTTTGTGAATTTTTACTCTAGAATACATGATAGTCTTCGGTAGCATTTCAAAATCAGCAGTCGAAATATATTGCCTTTGTTTGATTTCTGTTTGGGCACACCCGTTTAGTCCCTGTGGGATCCTGCCTTCTGTTTCTTCTGTGGGTTCTCCTTCTGCCAAACAGGTTTCCTTGCCCCATCACAAAAGCTAAAGCCAGTCAAAAGAAGCTTTACCGCCGTTTTTAGGCAGAAATACAATATCAGAAATTATAGTGAATGCTTTTGCTTCTAACGGCTGTGAGCGGCTGTCGGCCTACTTGCCATCTGGTGGCAGTTTTTCTTTCCCCTTCATATGGATCATGTAGTAGTCTCTATCTCTCTCTTTCTCTTTCCCCTCCTTCTTCTCCCCCCCCCATTTATTTTGCTCTCATCCACTTAAATCTTATTAAGAGCATTGTCAGAGTCAATTATGATTGTGTGCAAAGTATTTGAAAGTCCTTAGAAAGAGAAGGGACATAAGCCTCTTATTCTGAATAAACATTCTGAAGCCACACTGGAATCATCTGGGAAGAAAAAAATAACAGCACAAGATTGCCCTTTCTATGACAAGTGGCTATTTATCTAGCTAATGAGATACACTCAATAAATCATGTATATTAATTTAGCATGAATGTACTTGGCTGTATCAAGCTATCCTTACAATACCGAAATATGATAACAGTAGAAATATGCTTTTTTTAAGATTCTGGAATCCAAGCCGAACATGGACATGGTACCTGAATATATTTTTATATATAGTACATTGATACTATTGGCTAATCTATAATACACATTTGGATGATACATGGCCACCCCGGCACTTGCTGCAGTGTGTTGCCTGGGCCAGTCAGCTAATGATGACACCGCTCTATGGCCCTTGAGAACAGGAAGTGAGGAAGAAGCATGTAGCTACTGAAATTTACAAAAAGAATTTCAAGTAGGCAGATTTTAATTACCCCAGAATAGAACTTGGCCAGCACACCAAATTGTTCTTCCTCCTACTCATTTTGGAATTTCTGAAAAAAAAAATACACTGAATTGGTGCACATATTTATATTCAAAAATGTATCTGCATCTAGGCCATTGCACTTGATATCAGAAGTTAACAACTTTAATTTTCCAATTTAGATTTCATACAAAGATGTCACATATGTCTAACTCACGTGTAAGAAAAAACTCTTGCCATACCTGACTGGTCAGATTGGATAATTATCTATCTATAGATCCATATTTGTATCTATATCTATATCATCTGTATATCTATATCTATACCTATATCTATTTCCATTTCTATTTCTGTATCATCTATCTATGAAATTATCATAATACCATGCCAGGCAGAGAACCCTGGGGAGAGTGGGTTATTTTTGTTATTCTTGCCCGTTCCTCTGAAGCAGTATTTCTCAAAATGCAATCTATGGACCATCTGCTTGGAAATTCTGTAAGAAATTCAGGTGCCTGGGTCTCACCCAGACACATTGAAACAATCTCACAGAGCTGGGTCTGAGAATGTATAATACATTGAAATTCACTCCCCAGGTAACTCTGGAGTACATTTAAGTTTGAGAACCATGGCTCTAAAATACCGTACACACGGTCCTTTCCCTTAGGATCTGGTACAAATCTGCAAGATGAATTATTTAAGAAATAAGTTTTGTTAAAAATATTTAGAAAACCCTAAGCTACAGTAGAGTCATCCGATTCCAGTTGCCCAGGCACCATCTTGAATGAGATGGTGAAACCAGCGCGTGCGCTCTCGTTCGCGCTCTCTCTCTTTCTCTCTCTCTCTCTCTCTCTCTCTTTCTCTCTTCCTTTTCCTCTCTCCTTGTGCTTTTGTTCATTGAGATTTTCACATGTAATATGTCACAGAGTTGCTTATTTGTTGAGATTTGTTTTTGGCTGTTGTAGGGAGAGACGTATTCCCCATTTTAAGTGGCTCGTGAGGTGGGAGGGGAAAGACTGTGGGCTTCAGAGTAACACAGACTTGGGTCCGAACGTCATCTCTCCTACTTCCCTTCTGAGTATTTCTGGGCCATTTAGCAAATGCTTTTGAGCCCCATGTTCCTCATCCCGAAGAAAGGGACAATGTTGCCAAATTTGCAGGGTTTTTATGAGGATCAGATAAAATGATAGACCCAAAGATTTCGGTACATTTTGAAAATGCTCAATTAACCATTATTTAACAATTTAACAATTAACCATTGAATTTTAACCAATTAACCATGGTTAATTTTCCTATTAACCATTTATTGGTAGTATTATCATTGTCCTTCAGGCTGGGGGCAAAGGAGCTGCACTGTGACAAGGTGGCACAGAGGCCCCTAAATGAGCTTGAGAAGCACGTTCATTGAGAGAGCCCTTGGCCACTGAACACTGAATGCTCTGTGTCACATCCCAGCATGTGCTGGCACACACACACCTGGTGTCGGACTGGACCTGTGCCCAACCCAGATCCTGTCAGTTCCCTTTTAACGTTCGGTGGGCTCCTGTGGCCATTGTCCAGGCCCCATGTGCTTTGTTTTGATGACCCACACATGTGGTCTTTGGAGCCCTGCCCTTGGTGTCATGGAGCTGCTTTGCCTGCACACCCAGAGAGCAGGAAGTGCCTGGGAGTTTATATCTCCACCCTTCCTCCCCAGCCAGTGATTGGTGCATAAGTATGGAAGCCCACCCCCCTTTGCCTAGAGGTGGGACCAACCCTGAGGTGTAATTTACACCCCTGAGCTTACCAAGGATGGTGCTGAGGCTGGGCCTGAAATCTCACGTTTGCTTTGCTTCTTGCCCTGCACGGTCCCTTTTCCCACTCCCGTCCTGGCTTTTCCTGGGAGTGTTCCTGAAGAAATCACCTGCACTCAGACTTTCATTGCAATGTCTGCTTTTGGGTTCCTCTCTAAGGTACATACACTAGGCTTGAACTCTGCAGAACGCCCCCAGTTCTCGGCAGCCCTGTGGTCACACAGAAACTGGATCCCGTGTTTGGGTTCAAGTGCTCAGAACAGGGTTCAGACAGGGTCCAGATAGCCAGTATCTTGGAGATCACATACAATAGTCTCTGGTGCCTCGCTGACCCCTGGTTTAGGGCCTATTCCCCCTGACCTTGAACTCCCGACCCACCTGTGTGTTTTTATACCCAGTGTCTGCCTGCCCCTCACTAGCTTTTAGTTGCTAAGGATGACTGGCCAAGAATGGACGAGTACCCTTCAGTGCCTTTACATTTCTGGGAATGAAATGCAAAGATGAGGCTCAGAAGCACTGCTAACACCTGGGTCATCTGCTTAATTTCCAAATTTTTTTTTTTAAGTTACCAGTGTTTGTGTTTTAATGGCCCATAGCTGTGTCAGTAGCAAAAAGACAAAATTGAGATTCTATGACTCTGTTGGAAAGCAAGCACTACCAACACCCAGAAGTGTCACTAGTATTTTGTAGTCTGCTTTATTGTCTTGGCCTCAAACTAGCAATCTCCAGTGTGTCGCTGGCATTAATCCTACTCTGATCCCCGTTTATTTACTAAGTGACAGAAATTCAGCATGAGCTGAGGTGAGAGGCTGATTTACATTCAGTGTGACTTGACATCTTTGTAATTTTCCCTTTTCATGACAAAGGGAGAATATTTACATTAAAAACACATCAGTAACGTTAGCAATCTCCTTGAGCAGACAAGGGTACACAACACCAGGACGCAGGCTAAGAGTGATGGGAACACAAGTGCAGTAAAGCCAGTTTCCGACATGTTTTAAAGCAGACCCATAAAAGAAAACCACACAGCATAATTAGACCTGAGAAGTCAGGAGACACTGGGCGGTCTCCACCTTTATCTCGATGAGGAAGATCATTGTTTTAAAGAATGGAAAGAAGTCGTTACCCGCATTCGTGATTCAGATCATTGCCATGAAGGAGTTAAGGAAGTCGGTAGCTGCGGAGTAGTTGTAATATATCTGGAAGTAAAGCTTTTCTAAAAAACTGAATTTTTATGTAGTATAAATTTAAATTTTGTCATCAAATAATTCTTTTTGCTCCAAATAAAATCAATATTGGATTGCAACACTCATAGAGTGGAATGCATTAGAACATTGGTATATAATTTGTGCTGTAGATGTGTTCACAACCCTCCCAACTTGTCTTGCATGTGACAAAACGAAAATAGTGGGGTTTCGGTGTATGTGTGAGAAGCTTCTAGAGTCTTCACAGTTTCTAACTCTGTCCATCCTGAGGCTAGACTTGGGAATCAGCTGCGTAACCGTTTGGGATGCTTCTTGGCAAGGAGGTCTCTGGGCAGAGCTCATTAAGCCCATCCAGGTGGGTCAGATACGGTTGGCACTGATATTTTCCTTACTCAAAAGTCACCCAGCCCTCTGCCCATGTTATCTCTGTGAGTGGACATTTTAAGTCAAAACCAAGGTTGTAAGGAGCTGTTCTGAATTCCCCACAAGCTTTGAGAGTAAAATCTGTCAATCTGCATCTCCCTCAGTAAACTGCAGCTGGACTTCTCTTTTATAACTTGGCAATGAAAATGGAGTCCTGGAGAAGTGTAGATGGAAGCTAAGATAGGAATAATCTGGGTGGAATCCTTGCTCTAGGCTCACATGGTTTAATTCCAAACTAAGACTTTTTTCCTGTAAAATATTCTTCATGTTGTTTGGGGCATTCCAGCTTGGGCTACATGGAAAGCATTGCTATGAGTGTGTACATTGGTGAACTAGTCTCCACCATAATATGTGTATTTCCCAAATCATAAATGAGTTGGCATTTCATGTGCGGCTCTCTCCTATTTGCTGAGTACCCGGCCCTCTGGTGCATGGAGAGGCTTTGAACTTAAAATGTAAGATGTCTTGCCAAGGCTAGATGTGCCCCAGCTACTCAAGGGGCAGCACTCAAGCCTGAGGTCACGCTGGAAATGACAAGGAGCTGGCAGGCCCCTCCCTCTCAATGGTGCTGGTATATGAGGTTCTTTGTAAACCAGGGATGGGCTGCGGGTGAAAAGCAGAGGGTTAATCACAGAATAAGCTGAGGCAGAATGGAGTATGGGAGTGGTCTCCAGGCTGCATAGAGTAGACCTTTCATATCTCGTTAGAAACTCACTAAATAGGTATTTCTCAGAAGCCTTCAAGTGGTAGGCTCCTGGCAGACAAGGTCAAAGGTGGTTTTCATTTCCCTGAGCTGGAAATAAGAATTCCATTTGCGATTCATGTTCAGAAATTCAGCATCCTTTTCCCTCTACTGAGAAGATCATGGTTTTCTTTTCTGTCAGAAGATTAAGGTTTTCATTCTAGTATCAAATGTGACTTATTCTACAATATTGGCATCTTTGAACCTTATTCTTTATCTTTTTTTTATATCCCCTACATGTATTTCTCACAGATTTTCAATAGCTGTATAACAAGAAGATCACTTAACCCCGTTTGTTGGATGTTTTAGCAAAGATAAAGATGGCGGGCGCTCAGCTCAGCCTGCCAGCACTGCTCAGATGTGTTCCTAACTTGGACAGTTTGAACTTGGTGGTTGAGACTTTTCCCCTTGTGAACTCAGTGTTTATCTGAGGTTCACAGGTGCCTTGAGGAGTTGGCCAGGGCAGGTCTTTATGTGAACAGTTAATTTGGCAGCGTTTCACAGCCAGGGAAGGAAAGCATCATATTTACAAATGATGTTTCGAAGCCACAGGGCTTCATCTGTCCTTTGTGTCTTGAGCACAGAAGGAGGGACAGTGAGAATCCAATGTTTGTTCTTGTGTAAAGTCACAGAGCCCCCTCTCCCCCCACTTCCATTTCCGTCTTATTTTCGCACATCCTGGTACAAACAGACAAAAGCTGTGATTATAGAAGGTGAAGCTGATAGCTTTTAATACATCACATTCACTAGGATGAAGGCGTAATTGCTACTTTTATGTTCATTTTACAGTGAATAGTAATTAGCCTTTGGCCCATTACAGCGTGTGAACATCGAATTACCCACCTGCTCTTGCCATGTCTCGTTAACTTAAACTATGAGCCTCAGGCTTTATCAGAAAACACTCCTTTCCCATCTCCCGTTCGGATAAATTCATTTAGAAAACTCACAGGCTGGAAGATGACAGGCTCACAATGTGTCCTGAGAAGACGGGACAAGGACTTTTATTTTTTTAATTAATTTATTATTTAATTAAATTTTTGGGGGGTGATAGTGGTTAGTAAAATTATGTAGGTTTCAGGTGTACAATTCTATAATACATCATCTGTATATCACATTGTGTGTTCAGCACCCAGAGTCAGTTCTCCTTCCGTCACCATATATTTGATCCCCTTTACCCTCTTCTACCACCCCCTCCCCACTTACCCTCTGGTAACCACTAAACTGTTGTCTGTGTCTATGAGTTTTTGTTTCTTTGTGACAAGGACTTTTATTTAAAGATGCTTTTAGTTATGGTGGTTGGTATACGTCACATAGCTTTTTGGAAATAAAGGCACATCTCTTTCTTTGAAGACCAAGATACTCTTTGTGTGTTTTGTTTGTGACATTACTTGTTCAGTTATTAGCTGATTTATGAAGATAATTTGATAACTGTGTTATAAAATCAATGTATGTACTCAGTCCTAGAGAAAAGGCGGGTCGATGATAAATAACCTTTGCTGATTTGCATCAAAAATTTCCCTTTGGAGGAAATGGAACCCGAGGTGAAATAATCAGGATTGTCATCAAATAAAGCACAAAGGAAACCTACCTCCTTGTGAAGTAAAAGTAAAACATATTTGCACAATTTAGAAATTAGCAGGAGACACTGGGGTAGGCCAGAACCTTAGGATCTCAGAGCTGGGATACAATTGGAAAAAATTTGGCTGAATCTGTCAGTTTACAAAAGAGGAGATGCATATCTTGCCTGTGGTTGGAGAAAATACTCCTTTCTTATAATATACGTTTAAGAGGCTCCAGCATCCAAAGGAAAGTTTGGTGACTCTGCAAAATATATATCTGAAATAGAAAAGAAAACTGGCTTAATTTTTTGCTTAAAAAAAAATTCCTGCATGAAATTCTGCCGTTGCTTTACCTGCATATATGGCGATGGTTTTGTTACTGAGAGGAAGGAACGCCTGACTCTCAGCAGCACCAGCCACTGGCTGGATGTTAGGCTCTGATTCCAAAGGCACCTGTAGGTGTATTATCTTCCTCTGGCTGTCGCAGCAAATTCCCTCAACCTTAGTGGCTTCAAACCACACAATCTTGTTAGCTTACGTTTCTGGAGGTTGGAAGTCCTAAAGCAGTTTCAATGGGCTTAACATCAAGTCGTCAGCAGGGCTGTGTTCCTTCTGGAGGCTTCAGGGCAGAACCTGTCCCTTCACCTTCTCCAGCATCGAGGGGCTGTCTGCATTCCTTGGCTCCAGGCCCCTTCCTCCATTTCAAAGCACAGCGTTCCAACCTCCTCCCATCTCAGGATCCTTAATCACACCTTCAACACCTGTTCTGCCATTATGGGAACATATTCACTGGTTTCAGGGATTAGGACTTGGACATCTTTGGGGGATCTTTATTCTGGTAGGGCTCTGGGAAATGAAGAAGGCCCCAAATTGTGCTGGCAGTTTACAGTCACTTCTGGCCCAGGATGTTGACGCAATGGCAGCGGTCCCAATGGCTGTTTGCTCGGCTGTGTGTCAGGAAGACTAGCTGGTTATCTATCCTCCAGGCTTTCCCTACCTGGCCTCTGCCTGTCACAGCTGCTATGTCACACTGGAGCAACTGATCATGTAATGTTTCTGAAAGTGCTGGTTGCGAGAGGCGGAAAGCTGAAAATGTACAGTATCGTAAGGCGTTTGTATAGTATGCTTTGGTACGATTGTCAGAACTGTTCAGGAGCCACGGAGAGCTTTCAGTGGGGTCCCTGACATCCTCAGTAACTAGAGACGTGGAATGCTTGCGCTTCAAAAGAAACTGGGCTAATCTTTAAAACTCTGGTTTTAAAACCTTGTACTTATTTTATTTCTGGGGGAGCCTGTGACTTGAAACTTGCCTGTTGTGCCATAGAAAAATCAGAATATAGAAGAAACCTTTCTATATAACGTTTCTACATATCGTTAATTACATTTGTGGTTCACTGATATTTTGTTTACAAAAAAAAAAATCAGTGTCAGACCTTCAGGGTCTCTCGTAACTCATGGGACTGTATAAAATTATCTCAATTTACACAGCATCTTAAAAGGTTGAGCGTCCCTTGGTAAAGATGAAACATCTCATCACTATCAATTAAAGTACTTCTGAAGTCTTTGAAAAGAGGACTTGTTTGCTTAAAATACCTGAAGGTCATGCTCAGCCTGTAATTGTCAACGAGGAGGAGTCATTTGTTATTTTTAAACAGGCTGTCATTTAGCCATTATGAAGATGAATAACATTTGTTATTAGCTAATAATTTTCCTGTTGATTACAGAGAAAAGGCACTTGCAGACACCTTATGTGCCTTCCTTCGTTGCTAGATTATTGATGCCTTTTGATTAAATTCTGTAAACAGAAATTAAGGTCTTTGTTCTCTAAATTTCCGGAGTGGCAGCTAGGATGCTACGCCATACCTTGGTCCGTGGTATTTTGAGTCGCACAGGCTCTTTGCCTACTGTTCATGCAACGTTGCAAAAACAAAGTTCATTTTTTCATATCAAACAGATTGTCAATGGATCATATGGTGCCTCTGTTAAGGTTAGTTTTTGGATGTCTGCCTTCTTGAAGGGAGTTAATGAAGCTATAAGTTACCTGTGTGCCTTCATTTGGAGTCAGGCCTAATTATCTGGATCTTGGCCACATTATTGTCCGAGCCTTATTTCTAAAGCAGATGGAGTCACTCAGGAATGACTTCATTTGTATTAATTTGTTGCACTGTCTTCAGCGATTCGTCTCAGAAGAGCAGCCTTTGTCACAGGGAGCAGGAAAAGACAAAAGAATTTTAGTCAGAAACGAAGAGCGAGACCTACCCCTTCCATTCAGGGACAGTGATGTTTGAACGCTAAAGGCGATTGAGTCACGGCTACTTTAAGGCCATGGAATGGTGCGAGAGGTAATTATGTCACGTAAGGTCCATGAGCCTTCATTTTGTAGAATAAGTCAGATGACAGACATATTGATCACGCAGTTTAAAGGGGAACTTCTCTGGCACTTTTTATGCTGTTGTCAGTTTTTCATCTGGCTTTGGAGAACCCTAAGGCCAGTGTCTGAGGGAAACCTCCACTGTGGCTGACGCAAAGCATCATGTAGCTTGTTGGAAAGAATAATTACCTTGTTATTAATGAATCAGATACAGGGTCTCTTGATTACAGGCTAAAGGGTGGTCACAGGTCTACTTTGTCTTCTGGCTGCTGTCTTCTCCAAGGAAAATAGCACTAATAACCTCTTAATTCAATCATGTTCGTGAACTTCCTATGGAGATAAGTAGAGTTGGGTTTCAGAGATAAGGAAGAGAATTTGGCATTATCATTGATAAATGACAGTGCCACCACTGGCTTCTTTTACTACTATTTTGGCAATAAGGGATTAAAAACTGTTCATGGCTTTTATGTGGTCAATTTAGTGTAAAAAGCCTTAGATGAAGAATAAAAATTTTAGTCAATGTTCAAATTTTCAATTGGCAAATACATGAAATGATTCCACTAACTTTTTCTAATTATAAAATACACAATCACAGTATGTCCACATTGATATCAAAATATTTGAATGAAAGTTGAAAATAGACTATCTTACCATCAACTGAATCACAAGTATTTATTTGAGGAACCTAAAATACAGAGGCTGTTTCTTCAAAAGAATTTTTTATTTGCTCTTCTGAGAAATTGCTTCTCCATAGTATCTTTTAGACATTTCTGAGATTATATTTAAAGTTTTCTTTAGCGATCCCTAAACTAGGAATTAAAAAGACACGTTATTATAAACATTGGGTTTTGCTTTGTATGTTAATTTGCTAGGGCTGTGTGACAAAATGCCTCCAACTGGGGGGTTTAAACCACAGAAATGTATTGTCTCACTGTCCTGGAGGTTGGACATCCAAGATCAAGGCATTGACAGGGAAAATTCGGACATGGAGACAGACATGCACACAGAGAGAATGGCATGTGAAGATGAAGGCAGAGATTGGGGTGATGCTTCTAAGAGCCAACAAAAGCCAAATTAGTCGGCAAGCCACCAGAAGCCAGGGGAGAGACATAGAACAGACTCCCTCACAGCCCTCAGAAGGAACCAACCCTGCCAACACCTTGATTCATGATTTTTAGCCTCTAGAACTGTGGGAAAATTCATTTTTGTTGTTTAAGCCACCCAGTTATTGGGACTCTGCCATGGCAGCCCTAGCCAATTCGTAGAGCTCCTTCTTACGAGTCAGATTCCAGTTCCTCGGAAGGCCTCCTCTGTCCAGGCAATTTAAGTCAGCTCTTCTCAGGCCACCTCTCACACTCCAGTTTCCTTCTTTCTGCGTTTTCTAATGATTTGCCTCGTGTAAAACATAAACCCTATGAAAAGGGATCTTGTCTCTCCGTTTACCTGTAGGCTCCCAACTCTGAGAACAGAGCTGGCACAGAGTGGGCGTGGAATAAATATTATTTGAATAAATGAATCATTCTGTGACTAACAATTCGATCTTCAGTGATGTGAAAGAAGACAGGAACGAGTGAGTGAAATATAAGAATTAATTTGTAACAGCCTGAATAGTGTATGTCAAAAATATTTTTTATTTTCTGAGAAGTTTTTATTTTTAAACTATTAAGTCATAAAATCTTGGAATAACACTTTGAATATTAGTTTTCATTTTTTTTTAAAAAAGATTACCAACTAGCAACAATGAGTGACATAATTTAATTGGGAAAGGAATTGCTTTAAGTAGAATTTAGTACAAAAATGTAAAATAAACCAAATTGCTTCATCTATTCAAAACATCTTTTATTTGGCTGTCTAAAAGAAGATAATTTAATTTGAAAAGATCAGTGTATTGATTGAAGTATGATTTCTATGGTATTTAATGGGAGGATGAGACAAATAAAAGGAAATTTATTTTTCGTATGTATTACTCTCTGACTGGAGAATTGTGCAGGATTAGCCTTAGTCATAACAAGATTTTAAGGGTGATATATATCCAAAAATTATATTCATTAAAGTCAGTTAGGTAAGATGTCAAGATTTCTGACAACGAGTATTATGTTGCCAGTTAGGAAGTTTTGCAGAAATCTCTTAATAGTTTGTAGCAGAGTATGCTTGGTACCAGAAAACTTCTTGAAGAAACTTCCATTGATACTTTCAAAGGATCCTGCATCTTGTAATTTAGAAGGTGCTTATTAGGACCTTAAATTAAATCTAAACCTAAGAATTTGAATACTTGCATTTCTAATGTATATTTGTATTACGGTATGACATACATCATATATACACACACAAACACCATCATAATAAGCATATAGCTCCATTAATTTTCACAGAGTTAACACATCAGTGTAATCAACCCAGAACAGGAAATAAAATATTATTGGTTGAAGGGCCAGTTTAAAAGTATTGACCATTTTTCTATTGGCGTGAATACATTGACTATGAGTCATTGATTGGATATAGAGCTTGCACATATGTTCTACTCTGCTGTGACTTGCTTTTTCACTCTTTTGATAGTCTTTTGTTTTAGTGTAGTCCAATTTTGCCGTCTTTTACTTTAGCACTTTTTATGTCCTGTCTATGAAATCTTTGCCTACCCCAACGTAATGAAGGTATTTTCCTGTGTTTGCTTCTAAAAACTTCATTGTTCTGCTCTCCCCATTTGGATCTATGACTCTTCTGGATTGCTGTTTAGTGCAGGGTATGATCAAAATGTTATCTGTGATTTTCTCTGGAGATTGAGATTATAGGTCATTTTATTTTTCTTTAAAATTTTCAGTATTTTTTATAATAAAAATATCAGGTTTTATTTTAGAAAGGTGAATTAGTCACCTTTCACTACCTCATACTCTGTGACAGAAAATCTTGAAATCTCAGTGGATTTCAACAGCAGATACTTGGTTTGTAGCTTACTTATGTTCGTGGCTGCCAGTCAGCTGGAATGGGTCCTATACATTGTGTGGTTACTGAAGTTGAGTTTTGTTCCATGATTCTTTCTAGTCTAAGACCCAGGCTAATGAAGCAGGCTGTTCCCATTACAGAAGAACAAGGGTAAATAGTCCGGCAGAAACATTCAGTGCCCCTCAGGGTGTCCACTTGAGCATGATCGAGGGTGTGCCTGCTCACCAGCCAAAGCCAGTCGCCAAAGCCAGTCGTGTGACTGAGGCCACAGGCAGTGGTGCAGGGAAAATTGCTGTTAAGAGAAGGAGGGATTGAAACATTTCAAATATTATAATCTATCACAAAGGTTGTTTTACAGTGCTACAAATCTTCATTTCTTCCTCGCTCTAAATTCCTCAGCATGATATCCACAGCCTTCCATGATGAGCCCTAACTCACACCCCAGCCTCAGAGCCTGCCTCTCTTTTTACAACCTTTGTGACCTTGTAACCTCACACCGCTCACAATTCCGTGAACACAACTCGCATTCGTAAGCCTGTATGCTCTTATTCGCTTTGTCTCCCGGTCCTCCTGCATATCTTATGGACTAGTGTGAGAAGATTACTAGAAGTTTCCAGAACGATCCTCACTCTTTCAAGGTCAATTACTTGCCTCTGCCTGGGATGTTCTTTACTTCCCTCTTTCCTTGCCTCTTGAAAGTCTACTTATCCTTCAAGGACCAGCTCTTCTGTGAAGTCTTCTTGCATTCCCATAGTCAGAATTAATCATTCCCTTTTCTTGCCCAATTATGGCACTAGTGGCAGCCTCGCTTAATTTCCAGTTATGTGTGCACACACTGTTCTCCCCCAAGGGCTTATCTGACTTCTTTGATGACATTTTATTCCTGTCTGCAGTCCCTCCAGAGCAGATAGGAAGCAGTTCCCAGCACAGAGTAAGTGTTCAATTGAAGTTTGTAGAATTGAATTGCCCACCAATATGGCCATGAAAGAATATTTTAAAAAAAAATTATGACTTTAAAAAAATTAATTTATATGCCTGTTGGCCATCTGTATGTCCTCTTTAAAGAAATGCCTCTTCATATCCTCTGCCCATTGTTTAATTGGGTTGTTTTTTTGGTGTTGAGTTGAATGAGTGTTTTATAAATTTTGGATATTAACCCCTTATCAGATATCCAGAGAAACCCAAGACACTAATTCGAAAAAATATATGCACCCCTAGGTTTATTGCAACGCTATTTACAATAGCCAAGACTTGGAAACAACTGAAATGCCCATCGGTAGATGACTAGATTCAGAAACTGTGGTACATTTATACAATGTATACATTTATACTCTGCTATAAAGAAGAATGAAATCGTACCATTTGCAACCATATGGATGGACCTAGAGACTATTATGTTAAGTGAAATAGTCGGAGAAAGGCAAATACCATATGATCTCACTTATATGTGGAATCTAAAAAACTGAATGAACAAGCAAAGTAAACAGAAATAGTCTCAGAGATATAGAGGAAAAACTGATGGTTGCTAGTTGGAAGGGGAGTGGGGATGAGGGAGAAGGGGAAAGGATTAGACAGCATAAATAGGTAACTACAGTATTGCCACAGGGATATGAAAGACAGTTTGGGGAATATCATTAATAATGTAAATATTTTGTAGGGTGTCAGATGGTCACATGTCTTGTTAGGGAGACCACTTCATGGACGGTGTAGAGGCTTGATCACTGCACTGTACACCTGAAGCTGGTGTTGTATAATATTGTATATCAACTATAATTGAATATATGTATAGTCACAGGATGTGGAGTATAGTGTGGGAGTGGAGTCAATGGAATTGTAATAGATAAGTATGTTATGGGGGGGAAGTGGGGTGGCAGATTGGGGGAGGGGATTGTCAATTTGAGGGGTGAAAAGTATAACTATTGTACTATGTTGGACACCTGAAACTAATTAAAAAAAATAAAATAAAATAAAAAATAAATGAAAAGATTGAGAGACTAAAAAAAATATTAATTTGCTTTCCAGTTCCAGTTAACATACAATATTATATTAGTTTCAGGTGTACAACATAGTGGTTAAGACATTTATGTATCTTACGAAGCAATCACTCCGACAAGTCTAGTACCCACCTGATGCCATATATAGTTACTACAATATTATTGACTCTACATCCCTGTGACTTTACATCCCCGTGACTATTTTTATAATTGGCAATTTGTACTTAATCCCTTCCCCTTTCTCACCCAGCTCCCCAACCCTCTTCTCATTTGGCGATCATCAGTTTGTTCTCTGTATCTATCTATGGGTTTGTTTCTGTTTTGTTTGTTCATTTATTTTGTGGTTGTTTTTTTAGATTCCACCTATAAGTGAAATCATACAGTATTTATCTTTCTCTGTCTGACATATTTCTATGTGACTTAAAAAAATAAAATCCCAGAGTTGTCACCAGTGCAGACTTGTACCTTCTAAGAGAAGTTGCTGATCAGTGAAGCAAAGAACAAGGCAAGAATCAAGTGCAGCTTGCCCTTCAAGAACCAATGACTGACAGCAATAAAGCTCCAAGTGATTTATTACCTTCTTGAGGTGCATACATTTATTTTACTCAAGGTGTGTATTTTATGCCTCCTAACAGCCTTGAGAGTTTTAAAAAAATGTTCTCTGACTTTCATGCTTCTCAGGTCACTCTGGTGACTGGACCTGGTGGGGAGCAATAAAAGTCAGCTGTAAAGGCCTCCCTCTAATGCTTTTGGGGTTCACACTCCTTTCTTTATAAAAACATACATCTTCCCTACTAGTAGTCCGAGTTATTTTCAGTGGTGAATTAAATTTTAAGCTTATTTCTCATTATCTTCAGAAATGTGGTCTGATGCTTTGTGTATTCATCGGAATGCTTTTCTCAGGGGTTTGCTGGGAGGACATTTTGCTGGTTTTTGATCAGTGCTATCAACATATATTGTATCCTGCGTTATTTGAAATGCCTGTTTTATCCACAGCTACCTTTAGAGCAGTGGTCCTTCACATGTGGTCCACAGAGTGGCTACAGTGTCTGAGCTGTTCCCTGGGCTCAGGAAGATGCCAAGCTGGTGCCAAGGTATCAGTGAATGGTGTCACTAAGCACTCAGTTTAGTTCAGCTGGCTTTGTTTGTTTGTTTGTTTTTCCATAGCAAGACTTTATTGATGAAGGAAGCAGTGTATTGATTTTCATTCTGGCACAAGCTCCTTTTCTCACTGTGGATTGGCATTTTGAGTAGCACCACTGTGGAGAACCTGCCCCCACCCCCCTAGTGTATGGTGACAGCCCCTGGTCAACGTTTACTGAAGCTAGAGTGGATGTGTGGCCTGCTCTGTGCAAGTCAGTCTCTGCCTCTCCTTTTCTCATTCTTTCCCCATCTATTTCTCTCCCTGTAATAGGAACTAAAACGTGTAGAGATATCATGATGGAGATGTTAGTTTGTGATGGAAGTTTGTGCTGAAATATGCAAGACGAAGCTACAAGTGAACCAAAGTTCTGGGGAGCAGAAGCTATGAGGAAACAGGCAAGGGGGTGGGAGAGAAAGAGAAAAAAACTATAGAGATGGTAGAGATTGAAAGGAGATGTGAGATGGGAGAAGATGCACACACACACACACACACACACACTCACACATGCAAACACACACATACACAGACACAGAGTCCTCCTTTTCCAGTTCCCAGCTTGAGTCCCACCCCCAAGGTTTCTGACTCAACAGGTCTTTGGTCAAATGTGTAAATTTGCCCCCTGTGGTATTAACCACTGCCCCCAGGGTATTCTCAATTTAGGGAACTTCACACCCTTCTTGAGGAACTCTGGCTGTTTTGTGGGGTAAACTTGACTCATTTTTCCAGCTTCCGCCTATCTTAACTGTAGATATTCAAATTACTCGTAGGCTCCCACTCTCATGCCTTTCCATATATTGTTCTTGCCTGGAATTCCTCTCCCTTTTTCCTAACTGTGATGAAAGCTTCCTAATCCTTTCAAACAGCTCAAACATCAGCTCCTTTGAACCCTCCTATCCCCATCCAGTTTCCACCACTTGGTTAGGGTCCTTGTTTCATTATTTTAGCCCTTGTCCAGTTTCTTAGCTTTTCTTCACAGAAAATCTCCTTGCGTATTTCTCATCTCCCATTCTCTCTCTTCCTACCTTTACCAAATCCAAGTTCAAATTCCAGATCCCAAGAGTCTGTTATCTGCCCTTGCCTTCTGGATTTCTCAGGAACATTCTGGTCATTACCACCCTCTCTTCTCACATCTGACAGTTTATTATGAAAAAAATGTCAAAAATACAAAAAGTTGAAGGAAGAATACAGTGAACCCCCCTATACACTTTGTACCTAGATTCAATAATTTTAACATATTTTGCTGCATAAATATATTTTTATCTTTTAATTTTTACTGAAGCATTTGAAAATTAAAGATATTGGGTTACTTTATCTGTAAATACTTCAATATGTATTTCCAAAATATGGGGTTATTTTCCTACATAACCCTCACTTTTGGGGTACACTTTCTTCTTTATTTTCCCCTTTTTTTCTCCTGCCTTAGTGGTCATCCCTTCTCAGTCTCCTTTGGTAGATCTTCTGTCTTTCCTATATGTGGCTCTGCTCCAAGGCTCAGCCCTTGTTTGTCTTCCTTTCTCTAAAATTTCTTTTAGTTCATCTTATTCCATGCGATGGCATTTAAATACCATGGTAGTCTGTAAATTTGAATTTCCAGACCAGTCTTCTCCTGCTTGAAGCCTAGATATATTTATATAACTGTTACTCAACATCTTTAGTTTGATATAAAATGAGTATCTCAAATTTAACATGGCTGAAAAAGAATGCTTTGTTTCCCCCTTATCCCCGTCTTCCCCTGTGCAGTAAAGAATCCAACCTTGCCCAAAGTCAGGTTTGGCCTTTGCCCTCAATTTCTGGGAGGTAATATCTAAGCCCTTGGTATGCCATGCCTTATAGGAGTGTCTTTGTTTGCCTGTGGACCTTGGGACAGGATATTCTAACAATATGGTTTAGCATGGGGGCTGCCATAAAAGAAGGACCAACAGTGTGATTTGGGGGTTTGGGGTGGTGGTGGTTTGGATTGTGCAGCATCAGTAGACCTCCAGAGAGGCTAGGGACAGAGATCAACCACTTGGGCAATCAGTCATGCCTACATATTGGAGCGCCAATTAGAACTCTGGACATTGAGGTGCAAGTGAGCTTCTCTGGTTGGCAATACTGTGTGTGCATTTTCAAACATGGTTGCCAACAAATTAATGTTGTCTTGACTCCACAGGAGATGACACCTGGTACCATGTTTGGTACTTTCTTGGACTTTATCCTATATGCAGTTTCCCTTGATTGATTTCTATGTGTATCCCTTCCCTGTAATAAACCATAACCATGAGCATAACAGCTTTCAATGAATTCTGTGAGTCCTCGTAGGTTATGGAACCACAAGTTGGTCTTGGAGACCCTTGAACTTGCAGTTGGCATCAGAAGTGAATGTGGTCTTATGTGTGAGTTATTCCCTCTAATTTTCAGTTGGCTAAACTTTCACATCCCCCTAATCAGTTTTTATCTGTATAGTCTTGAGTAAGCTACTAAAATTAACTCTGTTCTCTTCTCTGTAACTGTAAAGTGGGCATAATTACAGTACCTATCTCATAGGGTTATTGTCTAATAATTCAAATATTGAACACAAGTCCAAATAAATTAATAAATGTAAGTCCAGTAGAATAGTGAATGGCACTGTTATGGTATTTGTGTTAGTATTATGATCACTATGTCTACCGTTACTACTCCACCCAAAGCCACTGTCGTCCCTCACTTAGATTACTGTAGAGCCTCACATTGCGCCTCCAGCTTCCACTTCCCAAACCTACAGATTATTCTTTACACAGCTCCTAGAGTGAGCTTTTTCAAGCATGTTGCTTTTCTCATGA
This sequence comes from Hipposideros armiger, assembly GCF_001890085.2. NCBI lineage: Eukaryota > Metazoa > Chordata > Mammalia > Chiroptera > Hipposideridae > Hipposideros > Hipposideros armiger. The sequence goes on from NW_017731628.1 coordinate 1,851,541, forward strand.
TCTTGTATCATACTTAGAAAAAAAGCCCAAAGTTCGCATTAGTCCCACTGCCTCCTCAGCCCCTGCCCTGCGGTCCAGCGTATCCCCTCCTGCTGTTCTTGCTCAAGGCACTTCAGGCGAACGGCCCTGTGCACAGGCCTCTGCCTCCAGAGCTCTGCTTCCAGGTCTGCACGTGATTGGCTTCTCAACATTTCCAAGGTTCCACTTAAGCATCGCCCATCAAAGGGTCCCTGCTGATCACTTTGTCTAAAATAGAATTCCCTCCTAACAGCACTCTGAATTTCAGATTTTCTTCAGAACCCTTACCAGTTTCTGACTGTAAATAGTCTATTTAAAGATGTATTTGCTTATTAACTCTTTTCCCCACTGGGATGTCAGTTCCATGGAAGTGTGGATTTTAGCTGCATTTTTGGCAATGCAGTACCTGGAACATAAAAGATGCTCAAAAAGTACTTGTTGAATGAGTAGCTAAATGATACAGCAGGAAGCAGGGAGATGTCTTGTATTCACCATGATAATTTTTGCCCTAGGCACTGGGCCCGGCACATTGTAGGACTCAATTAATGTTCCTTGACTGAAAGGAGTAGCAGTCTGAAAGTTCTTTATAGAATGATAACAAAGAAATTAGTTGTTCCCAGAATTTACTCTTAAGCTTTCTATTCCTGGCAGGCTAACATGGGATTCCCACTCTTTTACAATCTTTTTTGGGAAAAAAATGAATATAGATGTTCTGAAATTATCGTAGAGCTCTTCAAGTGCCACCTCTCTTTTTTCTGCCCTGAGCGAAATATTTGGACTGATAAGCCATCACAGCTATGTAAAGACTCTCAAATTTATCATTAAAAAATGAAAAAAATCATAAAAAATGAAATCTAGTCACTCACTGTTTTATAGAATTCTAGTTTCAACATAAAACTAACTGCAAATTACATATTGTTTTTTCGAGGTGTGTGTGTGTGTGTGTGTGTGTGTGTGTGTGTGTGTGTGCGCGCGCGCGCGCGCGTGTGCGCGCGATGTGCATATGAGTGAGATTTTATGATGTATCCACTAGGTAGCTAAAAGTGTACCTAATCTGAAGAATGAAATGAGGACAGTAATGACAGGACACCATTTGTCCTTATACAAACAGCTTCTCCTTCTTAGTGTACTGAGGCCAGGATGAACCTGGGCGTTACTTGTTGGAATCAGAACCAGCTGCCCTAGCAGGCATATCAAGGAAAGGTTTTCTTTGAGTTATGAGACAGGGAGCTTTCCCTGTCGTGACTCATTGTCTTTTATTTAGAAGAAGCAGGCATTACTTTTAGGGAAAGATCTGTAGCTTCCTATGGGCAAGCAAAACCTTCCAGTAGCTGCAATCATGGTACTTGGTTTCATTCCAGGAAGTGGATTTATTAAGAGAAAAGAGGGAGGGAGGGAGTTGGCGGAGGAGACTTTTAATGCAGAAATTAAGTTTGAAACTGCCTGGGAAATGGGAAGTGAGGGGCACCAGTGAAGCCATTGCCAGTATGATGCACAGATTCTCCAGGTGTCTGACTCTTAGGTTAATTTGAAATGATGCTAAATGCTCTTTCTATTGCAAAGCAAGTGCTGGTAGGAAGTCCTGAGACCTGGATTCTTGTTCCGATTTACTCATATGGTTATTTAAGAAAAGCCTTCTAACTTCTTCAGGCTTTTTTCATATGAATTGCCAGATATTAATATTTTTCCCATCTACCTCACTGGGTTTCAAAGAATTGCAAGCAAGAAAATATATGTGGAAGTATTCTGCAAACTATAAAGTACAATAAAATGCCACAGCATAAAGCATTCTAAAGCGTTTTCATCTTCTTAGTGCCAAACTCAGCATTCTGAGCAGAAAAGATATAAGCAATTAGTAGAGTGTCTGGGATACAGAAAACACACAGAAAATATTAGGTGGTATTATGGTGGTGATTATTACATTATTCTTTCATTAGGAGCAGACCATCTCTCCATTGCTATATGATAGTACAAACCAACAGTTAAAAAGACAACCAAAAAATTGTCTTATACCTGTGAAAGCATAATTCAAATAAGTGACTGCATAAGCTTATGCAGTATCTTTTCTCTCTATTTTAGTTCCTTTCTGCTCTTCTTCTACAAGCATTCATTGCCTGGCACCCTGTGAGGCTGTCCTCAAATAAAGATAAATTAAGTGTGTCTTGCCCTTAAGAGGCTTAAAGTGGAGAGGGACAAGTAAATAAATAAATGCCATTGGGCTTTAGAGTGCTGTGGAGACGTGTGGGCACGCCACAAATGTGGCACACTGGCTTATATGCAGCATGCTCATCTCAAGGAAAGGAAGATTCCATTTAAGCGTGTTGGCTGTATATAGACTTTGTCTATATTTAATGACTTCTGGCTTATTTTAAGCTTTCTGTCATTTTCAGGATAGCTTAGCACTAACATCAAGACTGAAAGTCAAAGGTTTAATTGATTTGATTATTGGGATAATCAGCATAGGCTCTTTCTGATGCAAAAGGCCTAATCAAGAGTCCAAGGGAACTCAAGTAAAAAGGGGAGGTACTGGTTCGCAGAACTGGGAAGTCCATGGTTGCTTAGGCTTCAGGCATGACTGGCCCTGGGGACTCACACAGTTTTCTTCTTCTTTCTTTTTCTTTCTTTTGCTTCCCTTTTCTCTCCCTCTCTATCAGCTTTGCTTCCCTCTGTGTTGTCTTTGTTCTGTATTATTGATGATGTTCCTCCTTTGTGTAGCCAGGGAAGATATCCTGATAGTCTCAGACTCCATCCTTTTCCTTTATCAATCGCAGTGGAAATAAAACTTTCACCTTCCAGTTTCATAATTCGATTCTAGAAGGAATGTGATTGGTCTTCCTTTCGTCATGTGGTCAGTTTTAGAACACTACTTGTGCTCAGGGGCACGTGGCTCTGTGCTTGAGTAGGTCTGAGTCAAATGCACTTCCCCATTGTCCAGTGGGAGGGGCTGGGGGTGGGATTATTAACTGTGACTGATATTATCATTAGAGCAATTTAGAATAGGATAATTTTTTAAATAGAACAACTTTGTTTGGCAAAGGAAGGGATATTGGGTCAAAGCAGCAATATGTACCTTTCACAAATAGAAGCACCATGCCAGGATTTCTCTGTAATGTTGTCAGCACATTCATGCGATAATGGATAGCTGTTAAATCCCTCGCCCTGTGCCTTTACTTCTTCTAGGAGCATTATCACCCTTCTTATGGGAACTTCTCTTCCCTCTCTCCAACCCTATGGTTCGCACAGAGCTGCATTTTCCTGTGGGCTCCACCCACTTGGCTGTAGTTAATTGGCCTCATGCTGGACACCTAACTTAAAGTAGGCCAATCAGAGATCTTTCCTGAGTTTCTGTGCATGGGACTAGTGAGGGCAGGTTAGTTCCTCAGTAATGGTGGGCTTAAAATGTCAGAATGGAAATGTGTTGCTATAGTTCCTGCTATGCAGAGAAAATTGCTCCATAGTTGGTTTGTAGTGTGAATAATGCTCACACCCAGGAAAGCTTAGATTAATCAGTTGGTAATAGAAATTAATCACTTGATTCCTGATATTTACTACAAGTCCGTGCTATTCCGATAACTGTGAGTCCATAACATAAGCAGCACTGTCCAATCGAAATATAATGTGAGCTATAGATGTGAACCGCATATGGAAGTTCAAATTCCTAGTAGGCACATTATAGAAGGAAAGAGACAGGTGAATTTAAGTTTTACAATATATTTTATTTCACCTAATATGAACAAAATATTATCATTTCAAATAGTAATCAATATAAAGTATAGTCAATATATTGTGCGTTCCCTTTTCATATTAAGTCTTTAAAGTTTGGTGTACATTTTACCCTTTTAGCACATCTCAGCCTGGACGGGTCACATTTCAAATGCCCACTAGCCACACGTGAGCATGGCTGTGCCACCATACTGGACAGCAAAACCATAGAGACCCAGTCAGAGGCTGAGAGATGTGGGACAAGGGAGAGAAGCCACCCTGGGAATGCTTCCTAGGACACTCCAACCACATATCTGCAGTCTCACACCCTTCCTGTTGATAAATATAGCAAATACCTGTAAAGCGATTCCTTGACTTTGAGATAAAAAATTACAGGCACAGCTTGGAGATACTGTAGGTTTGAGTCCTGACCACCACAATAAAGTGAATATTGCAATAAAGCAAGTCACACCACATTTTTGGTTTCCCAGTGCATATAAAAGTTATGTCAACACTATACTGTAGTCTATTCAGTGTGCAATGGCATTATGCCTAAAAAAATGTACATACCTTAATTAAAACTTACTTTATTGCTAAAAAACGCTGACCATCATCTGAACTGTTAGGACTTGTAACGTTTTTGCTTGATGGGGGGGGTCTTGCCTCACTGTTGATGGCTGCTGACTGATCAGGGTATCCGTCGCTGAAGGTTGGGGCGTTGGTGGCAATTTCTTAAAAGAAAATAACAATGAAGTTTGCACATCTATTGGCTCTTCCTTTCTTGAATGATTTCTCTGTAGCATGTGATGCTGTTTGACTCACAGTAGAACTTCATTCAAAATTGGAGTCAATCCTGCTGCTGCTTTGTCAACTAAGTTTATGTAGCATTCTAAATTCTTTGTTGTCATTGTAACAATTTTCATAGCATCGTTATCAGGGGTAGATTCCATCTCAAGAAACCACTTTCTTTGCTCATCTGTAGAAGCAATCCCTCGTCTGTTACAATTTTATCATGAGATCGCAGCAATTCAGTCATATCTTCAGGCTCCACTTCCAATTCTAGTTCTCTTGCTGTTTCCATCATGTCTGCAGTTACTTACTCCACTGAAGTCCACCCCTCAAAATCATCTATGATGGTTGGCATTAGCTTCTTTCAAGCTCCTGTTAATATTGATATTTTGGCCACTTCCCATGAATCACAAATGTTCTTAATATCATCTAAAATGGCGAATCCTTTCTAGAAGGTTTTCACTTTTCTTTGCCCAGATCCGTCAGAGGAATCAGTATCTGTGGCAGCAATAGCCTTATGAAATGTGTTTCTTAAATAATAAGACTTGAAAGTCGAGTCCTTGATCCATGGGCTGCAGATGGATGTTACATTGGCAGGCATGAAAATAACATTACTCTCATCGTCCATCTCCATCAGAGCTCTTGGGTGACCAGGTGCATTGTCAATGAGCAGTTATGTTTTGAAAGGACTCTTTTCCTGAGCAGTAGGTCTCAACAGTGGGCTTAAAATATTCAGTAAGCCATGTTGTAAACAGATGTGCTGTCACCCAGGCTTTGTTGTTCCATTTATAGAGCACAGGCAGAGTAGCAGTGGCTTCAACTTAAAGCCACCAGCTGCATTGCCCCTAACAAAAGAATCTGTTATTCTTTTGAAGCCTTGAGATCAGGCATTGACTTCTCCTTTCTAGCTATGAAAGTCTTAGATGACATTTTCTTCTAATATAAGGCTGTTTTGTCTACATTGGAAATCCGTTGTTTAGTGCAGCCACCTTCATTAATTACCTTAACTAGCTCTGGATAATTTGCAGCAACTTCTCCATCAGCATTTGCTGCTCCACCTCGCACTTTTATGTTCTGGAGATGGGTTCTTTCTTTAAACCGCATGAACCAACCTCTGCTAGCTTTAAACTTTTCTTCTGCAGCCTCCTCACCTCTCAGCCTTCACGGAATTGAAGGGTGTTAGGGCCTTGCTCAGGATTAGGCTTTGGCATAAGGAAATATGGTGGCTGGTTCGATCTGCTATCCTGACCCCTAAAACTTTCTCCAGATCAGCAATAAGGCTGTCTTGCTTTCTTATCATTTATGCCTTCACTGGAGTAACACTTTTAATTTTCTTCTAGAACTTTTCCTTTACATTGAGAACTTGGCTAGCTGATTGACACAAGAGGCCTAGCTAGCGACCAGCCTATATATACTTTTGACATGCCTTCCTTGTTAAGCTTAATCATATTTAGCTTTTGTTTGAAAGTGAGAGACGTGTGATTCTTCCTTTCACTTGAACACATAGAGGCCGTTGTCACATTATTGCAGTAATTGGCCTAATTTCAATATTGTTGTGTCTCAGGAAATAGGGAGGCCCGAGGAAAGGGAGAGAAATGGGGGAGCAGTCAGTGGGTGGAGCCGTCAGGACACACACAACATTTATCTGTTAAGATACCACCGCCTTGTACAAGAGCAGTTTGTGGCACCCCCAAACAATTACAATAGTGACATCAAAGATCGCTGATCACTATCACAAATATAATAACAAAAAAGTGTAATGTATTGCGAGAATTACCAAAATGCAACCTAGAGGCACCAAGTGAGCAAATGCTCTTGGGAAAATGGCACCAATAGACTTGCTCAGGACAGGGTTGCCACAAACCCTCAATTTTGTAAAAAGCACAGTATCTGTGAAGTGCAATAAAGCAAAGCATGATAAAGTGTGCCTGTATGGTGATCCTCTCCATTCTTTCTTAATATAATAAAGTTTAAGAACTTTGTTGTTATTGTTTTGTTACTTACACTGCTTTACATTTTCAGCAGCATTTAGTTAAATTTTTCTTTATTACCCTAGTGCCATTAAATACATTTGAGAAAATGATAAAAATGAGCATAACTGCATGAGAGTTGTTTTTGCAATTGAAAAATACATTGAGGGTAATGTTTTTCCATTTCAGTGGTGAAAATTTATTTGGAGATATCTTTACATATCATAGTTTAACCTTTCACATTTTTGTATACGCTAAATTTCATTGTTTTCATATAGCGTCTCATTAAAATGTGGAGTTGCCGTTAAGAAAAGTAACAAAAAATTTTTTCCCCTGTATATCTTAAATGAAATGATAATGTTAGCTTATGTTGCTTTATACCATGGCAAGCAAGGTATCGCGTAATGATGGCTCATAGTACTTTGATACCTTGAAAAGGATCTACTGTAGCTTAATGGCCAAGCCACTTATTTTTTTCTTATAACAATTCTGTGAAGCAGAGTTTAAGATATAATGTAGTGACAGTTTTAGTTCATCATCCATTCATTAAGAGAAGAACAAAATAGGCTTATTATCCATAGTAAGCTTCTTGAAGAAGGATCTTTCTGTTTCTTTTCTTTCTGTATCCCAAATACCTAGAGCAGCACCTAACTCAAGAAGACAGTCGATAAATATTTGTTGAATGGATACACCTGTTACTGTAAGTAAAAGGCTCATTTCAAAATGCAAAGGGCAAATAAGATAATTAATTTCGAGCACATACTCTTTGCTAAGTTCTGTGTGGAGTTTGTAGTGAACATTAGAAATGTAACTCTTACAAACAACCTGTGAAACAGGCATTATCCTCATTTTACAGGTAAGAAAATTGAGACACAACAGACGCTGATAAGTTCCCCAAAGTCACATAATTAAGTGGTAGAGCTGGGATTGACTTCAGAGTTGTCTGATCCTAAAGTTTTCCTCTTAATCATGCATTAGTTTCCCAGGGCTGCTGTAGAAAGTACCACAAACTGGATGGCTCAAAATAACAATTACATTTTCTCACAGTTCTGGGGACTGGAAACCTGAAGTCAAGGGCTGTGCTCCCACTGAGACATACAGAGGAGACCCCTTCCTTGTCTTCTCTGGCTCTGGTATTTGCTGGCATTCCTTGGCTGGTAGATGCATCACTCTGGTTTTGCCGCCACTGTCACTGGTGTTCTTCAGCCTGTGTGTCTCTCTCATCTTCTTATAAAAACACCAGTGGTGTTGGATTAAAAGCTCATCCTACCTCAGGATGACCTCATCCTAATTAATTACATTTGCAACAACACTATTTTCAAATAAGGTCACATTTTGAGTTCCTGGGATTTAGGATTTCAGTATCTTTTTTTTGGGAGGCACCATTCTACCATAACAGTTGCCATACTTGGTATTTGTCAAGCACAGATATTTATTAAGGACTTAGAAAGCCTAAGGCTCTAGGCTTGTCTGTTGATACAGGAATCCCAAAAGGTATAATCCCCTCTTCCTTTAATCTGCTTAGGAGGAAAAGGTATATTTCCATAAAAATAAATGTCAATGATGGGCAGTTTTAGACACAGGGAGTTTGAGGTAACAGCAGTACGTGTCAGAAGAAATATTGTGTACAAGTTCAGAGATAAGTCTCTAGATCTTACAGCAGAAGATTGGACTGGAAACTGAGCTCAGGGGTTATGTGCACAGAGGGAAGAGTGAAGCAGTAAAAACTGGTGGTAACTCTGATGGTCAAAGTCAAAAGGAGAAGGAAACTGGCCTTGGATCAAGAAAATCAAAGCAGAAGTCACTCAGAAAAGAGAGGGGCCAAAGCACAGAAAATTTCCGACATGACAAATGCCGTGAGAGAGAACAAAAGAGAACAAAGAGGAGAAAAGGCCACAGGGTATGAGAATTGGAATGTTTGGGGAAACTTCTGAGTACACAGTTTCGATGGAATAGCAGGGGCAGAAGTTTGGTTGGAGTTGAGTTTAGATCATTGTTCACAAAAAGCTAGACATTGAAGACCATCAGGCGATAGTATTAAGGGAGCCTGCACTTTCTCATACGGGCCTGCTGGGTGATTGCTAGTGTCAATGAAATGCAAGTTGGCCTTCTAAATCTCAGCTATAAATGGATTAATCAGTGTCTCAAGCGTTTATTGTGTGCCTATTATATGCCAGGCATTTTTCTCCTTGGTGGAAATATAGCAAAGACTAAGGAAGGTGCGATTCATGCCACCATAGCACTTCTGCTCCAGTGGGGAGATGGACATTGAGCAGGCAACTGAATTATGTAATATAATTTCCCATCCTGATAAGATCAATGAAGAAAAATAAAAGAGTGTGAAATTTGAGAGCAACAGTGGAGATGGGAGGGTCATAATGAGCTAGGATTAAAATTTTCTAATTAGGAGTTAATGTAACAGATACATTTAGTTCTGGCTCCGCCATGCATTGTGGTTCAGTATTATATAAAATACTGGCCGAATTCAGAAGACGAATTATGTAATTTTGGCCAGTTTATTGCAACTTTTTCCTGTGTCTTACGGGGGAAGTGAAAGAATTAGAATTAGCTGGTCCCTTCCAACTCTATGTCACTGAATCATAGTATTGAAACTATTCACTCTATTTTGGTGTCAACAGTAAATATATGTCTTTCTTTCATGTCCTAGTCCAAGAGTACAATATTATCAAAATATAGACATTGACAGTTTGTGATGTGCTAAAATACTTGCCATACTTTATTTATTTATTTTTTTTTAAAGATTTTTATTGGGGAATTGGGGGGAAGGGAACAGTGCTGGGGAATTGGGGGAAGGGGAACAGACAAGTTGCTGTCCTTTTGTTCTTCAATCTAGTTGTGGAGGACGTTGCTTCACTGGCCCAAGTTGGCACCATCATTGCGCTCTTCTCTGGCGAGGCAGATCAGTCGCCGGCTTCTGGACGGCCGCTCATTGCAGCTGCTGGCTGCTCACGCTGGCTGCTGGCCACACACAGTAGCCCATGGCAACCCACTGCCACAGGGGCTGCAGCCTACGCCGTCGCTGGCGACTCATGGCAGCCCAGCTCCAGGTTGAGCTGTTGTTCAGCATCTTAGCTGTGGAGGGCAGTGTCACTGGCCCTCATATGTGGGATCCGAACCGGGGCCCTCTGGCATCCCAAGCGAGTTCTTAACCATCGCGCCACTCGGCCGGCCCAGCCATACTTTAAATATAAACAATTACCATTGTGACTATATAAGAATACAGGGTGAGAAGGAGAATTAAATTTTAATAATACCTACAGGTTTAAGCTATGGCATCATGTAATGAAAGTAAAAATCATAAGGGAAGTAGCTTTTTTTAACAGGTATTTGTGGAATATTTTTCAATGGATGAACAAAGGGTAATATACCGACTCCAAACAATGGCAAGCTTTGTCATGATCCCCAAAAGGATGTCTGTTTACAAGTGTGGAGGTGGCGCCCCTTTAAAACTCATTGTTATAAGGGTGTCTTTGTCTAAGAAAAGAATCACAGTGTTGTTTCATTTCAAATGTCTGTGGGTTTTTGATTCTGGAGAATTATTTTGAAATCAGGCACATCTATTGTTTGGAAAAACCTGGCTAGCAAACGCTTTAAGAAAAATAAAATCATTACTCTGTTTTTCATGTCTGAAGGGTGACAAATGACACCCAAATATTCCATTGTGTGCCACCTCCCATTTTAAAGTTCTGATGGGAATTGAAGACTTGCAAGCACCATTGCCAGTATAGGTGGTGCTGCTCTGATGGAGAGGGGTGAGATGACCAGCTGCTCTGCACTGGAGACTTCAAAGGAGAGGATAAAGCCAGACAGTGCTGGGCACTCCCTCCCCCCACCCCAAATCCTCCAAAAGAACATACTCTCACATGACAGTGCCAAGAAAATAAGGTCGATATGCGTCTAAGTAAATGACAAAAGGCCCTTACTGTGCAGTAGGTAGCCAAGCCTGGAGGAGCCCTGCTGGGGCCTGAGTTAGCACCAAATGTGCCGACTCTGTGGGGGAAGTGCTTTCCCTTCTCTGCTGTGGTGGTTAGGAGGACACTGCTGCCGCCACTCTTCCATTGCCATCTTTGCTGACAAGATGCCGAGTGACGGTGGCCTGTGGCTTCATCAATTGAGAAAGGCATGGTAAATTGGCAGTTACTATTAGGGCGAGCATGTTTACTTCCCTGCCTGACTCTGTTTGGAAAAGAACAAGACAGCATATGATAATGCATGTCTCATTCTCTGACTGAAAGGGTCAAATGCATCTTCTCTATTGACCTGTTGATGATGTGCATTACGCCTCCCTTGATTGCCTGGGTCTATAGTGATAGGCATCATCAAAGCAGATAAAACACATAGCCGTGACTGCGCACACTCATTCACATGGCAGAGGCTTAACCGTGCAAAGTACCAAACAGATTGCATTTGACTTTGTAGTAAGGTTTTATGTGTAATCATGACAGATGTTCAGGGAGATTATTCGCTTCCATCTCCACCCTGCTTCCTTGCAACTAGCTCATGTATGACTTGCTCTAAAATAGGCTCTCTTTTATAAATAGACAAAGCTTGAGGCCATTTCAACCTTCTCCTTATCAAGCATTGGTTTTCCCAGCAGAAGTTGCTCCTTTTTTTTTAGGCCAGTAACTTGGCTGCCCTGCGAGTTCTGCTTGGCTTTTGATGCCATGAGCTACTGGTGCAACCAGAGGCAACTTCAAAGCTACTTTAGGTCATAACGGAATTTTAAGAGCTTGTCCCCTATAACAATTGCATTCTGGGTAGTAAAGATTTTTTTTTTTGGATGCATGTTTACTTTGTCACTAATCTCCCTTCAGGGTTTTAAGGGAACAGGCATAATCAAATGCTTCTTGCTGTTTCACTTCAGATTTAGGGATTGACTGCACCACATGCCCTCCTGAGACTTATTTGGTTATCGCTAAGACTTTCCTCCCAAAGTTCTCTGTTCCAAGTGATGGTTGCAGAACTTTCTGTTTGACACAGGCGTTTATCAGTTAAACTGTGACACCTTCTAACACCGTCGAATGTCGAATGAACTGCTCCAAGATTGGAAAAGAGGCAAAGAACAAAGGCAGACCAATCTTTCTGGAAAATTCTTCAAAGTAGGGAGGTATAGATCTCTGTGGGCTGGTACATAATGCCTCTAATCATTTTTTTAAAAATTTGGTATTGTTTCTCATTCCCTTAAAACTTCACTATTTCCTGAGATTTTTCTCATTGTTTGCATTTTCTAGCATTAGCAAAAGGTAAGGGTAGAGTTGATCTGGAAGGCACACACACTTAAATATTGAAATTTCCCTATGCAGATGTATCCAGAATAGGAAGACAAAAAATCAGGCTATTGAAAGAGAAGAAAAGCTTTCCGAGGTTCAGTGTGGTCCTCAGCATTCTAAGGAAGCTTCTGAAGAGCATCTCGTTGCCTCAGTGGGCAGTCACGTGAAGTGTAATGCCCAGAACAGGGAGTATAAGGTAGAACCCTGGTCAGGGGTCCGAGTTGCATCACACATAAAGCACCCTAATTGCCATTCAGGTGCAAGTTTCCAAACTGTGAGTGGGTTAGGACTCCTTAGCTTGGAAATTAACAGTTGTATGGGACAGAAAACTCACCCAGGACAGTCTCTCTTGTTTCAGTAGCAGAGGCATAAAAGCCTAAAGGATTGAAGGATTTGTACAAAGTCGCAAAACGCATTAACACCTGGAAACTAGACCTCGAACTCCCTTGAAAATTATTTCTTCCCCCAGGTGCCAAAGAAGATGATTCCCAGAAGACTGTTTTGTTGTGCTTTTGTGTTTGGAGGCCTCAGTACCCTGTCATACCACATTTGACATTTTCAGAACTGCTAAATGGTGGGGGTGAAACAAGAGATCCATACAAACCCTTTACGTTTGTCGTTTCTCCATGAAATCCCTTTACGTTTCAAAATTATCTTTCTCATACACTCAGCATGGTTCTAATTCTAAGTAAAATCAAGTCATCAGTTTTAAATTGACTTCTTAATGCATGTACTGGAGCCTAAACTCTAGGAAGATACTATCTGGCCTGGGCTTTGAGAGACACAGAAGGAGTAGATGCTATGTACCATATCCTCAAGGAGTTTACAGTCAATTTTGGGAAATGAGAAATCTGTGAGGAAACAATTAAGCAATAATCTAAGATGCCGTATAACACAGTGTTGGGTTTATGGAAGCCTGGGAAGGCTTCATGGAGGAGATGAGACTCTTTATGTAGATCATAAAGAAAATGTATGATCTGATTGGCTGTGGTAATTTGTTACACAGCAGCAGATGACTAATGTACTTCTTGTTACATTTGTGAATGGATTGATAGCTACTCTTTTGGGTTATTTGCATGCTGCATTGGGCTTCTTCACAATCATTATTCTTAGATGGAGGATAAAGGGCCACCACCGGTCTTTCCACAGTGTTCAAAGAACAGGCGACTATATTAGAGGTCTCCCCTCTGTCAGCTTTAGCTTTGTGTATTCAGCCTCCCATGACTGAGGCTGAAGTCTGCGCCAGCACTGCAGGTGGGAGCAGGCCAGCCAAGAGGAATTGAGCTTTAGGGTCTGAGCATATAGGAAAGTTTCTCACTAGTGGTTAGCATGAGAGGACATTTTCATCCCTTGATTATGAAATTAATAAAATGTCTTTTTCTTAAAATGTTTTTCCTGTGACCTTGGCAGCTTTCACTACTTACCATCTATAAGATACCCCAAAACTCAGCCAAAGAGGAGCCGTGTGCATTTAGCATTATATGGCTTATTTATAAATGAGTGAGTGGGCACTTAAGTTTTATAACAAACTGGTCAAGAAGAGATCCTGTTTGAGAATTCTAATAAAATATTCACTTGGTCAACCCAATAAACTTTAATTAAAAAAATATTCACTTGGTTAGTCTAAAAAATTCTGGGGCAAAATGCAGTGAACTAGAATGCTGAATGCGGCAACTTCCTGGCTTTATACTGGCATTAGTTTATGGGCAGAATAAACCTTGCTAGCTTGTGCTTCTCAATAAGAAGCTGAAATAGATTATAGGTTGTTTTTTCTGTCCCTGGTTTTTTTTGTTGTTGTTTTGTTTTGTTTTGTTTTTCCAATTGCTCTCCTGAGAGAAAATTGAGTGTATGACAAGGAATACAAGCATGAAACCTCTCATAATCCATGCTTGTGTTCTCAAGAGCTTGTCCTTGATATATGAGGGTGCTTACTGAGTCTGTCCTGGAGTTTATTTATTTGACCATGTTCCCCCAGACTTAAATGCCTCCATTGATCAATACTGAACTTCTCCACACGAGTCTGCAGAGCTCGTCAAGATGAGAACGTTTTAATTTTAAAACTGAAAAAAAAAATTCCCAGGGACAAACATAATCCTTGGAGAAATAGCAGCTCTATTACTGGCCAATAACATATCCACTGACAATTGAGTTTTATTTTTGTCCCCCTATTTTAAGGATTACTGATGGGATCGAGGTGAGAAGGAAAGGGTTTACTCAGAAACTTAATAATTTCAAGAATCTAGTGTTCTTCTGGAATTTAAGGCAAGGCCACAGTTCATTCTCTGTTCATTGTATCACTCATTCAGTGAGCTCCCAGTATGTTCCAGAAACTTGGCTCTTGGGCTCTCATGTGAACAAAACTGCCCCTGTTGACAAAGAATTAACAATAGAGGAGGATGAGATACACAAGTAAATGGCCAATTATAATGGAGCTTGATAAAAGTTGCAGTAAGAATAAGTTTAGAGACAGCTCACTCCATGTGTACAGCAAGATTTCTGTTATGAAAGGAATGAAGACTAAGCTAAAATCCGACTAATGATTCATCTGACTGTGAAACGCGAACTAGCACTCTATAGCCCACACAGAGTTCACATGCTGTGTCAGCCATGCTGGAAGGGGTGCAGATAGGCTTAGGGGGTGAAACAGAAGGGAATGGGGTGAGGGGGGAAAGCGAGAAGCAGCTCTTCTGGGCTACCCTAATGTCACTTTTTATGTCACTATCTCTTGTCATATCTGTATAGTTTAATTTTTACTTTGTTTTCAAAATAAGATGAATTTCAAATTAGTGGACTTCACATGTATTTTGATTTTGCAGCACCTATAGAAGAACATATCATTCATTCATTCATTCATTCATTCACTTATTCAGTATTTATTGAGCACCTACCAGCCACCACTGGAACTTACAATTAAGAAGAAGACAGATGCTTGCTGGTATTAGGGAGATATTTAGATTCTTAAAACGATGATAAAGGATAACACATATATTCCTAAATATGGGTTCTGAGTGGGATAGTTTTTTGATGTGTCAACTTATCTAGGCTAAACTACAGGGACAAAGGAGAGGGCAGCGGCGTGCTGTTGGGTACACATACACATTCTTTCTGTTATTCTAACACTAATCTAGGTGCTTCTGTGAAGGGATTTTGCAGAGGTAATGAAGGTCCCTAACGAGTTGACATTGAACTATGGAGGTTATCCTTGATAGGCCAGACCCAATCAGATAAGTCTTTAAAAGGGGCTGGCCTCTTCATGACAAAAGAGGGTCCCAAGGGCAGCTGGGTCAACAGTTGCTCTCCCTTTGCTAGATTGCCTTTCTTGTCTCCTGTGCCAGCAGCGGCAGCCTGTGCCTGGGGGTTCCAGCTTGCTTGTGCTCTTGTGTTCCTGACTTCCTGTGTAGAGATTTCGGAAATGCTTAGCCAGCTCTACAATCTCGCAACCCAATTCCTTATAATAAATCTCTCTATCTGTAGTGTGTGTGTGTGTGTGTGTGTGTGTGTGTGTGTGTGTGTACATACATGTATACAGATGTGTGTGTATATCTATCTATCTATCTATCTATCTATCTATCTATCTATCTATCTGCAGTCCTACTGATTCTATTTCTATGGTTGAACTTTGATGGACTGAGATTTAAAAATAATACTCTGATCTCATTTAACATGTAGTCTATACTCAGAACAGTTATCATTGCTTGTGAAATTGGGAAGATAGTGTTCAGAAATCTCTGGAAAAATTACTCAGATATATTTCACGAGGTCTGGTTGGTCCCCCATGAATTGTCTTTGCCTAGTGCCTTCGGCTCAACTGTGAAAGGCATCTGGCCTCTGGGTGAATTGCCCATGTGACTCCCCTGCTCATTTTTGCAGCTTTTTCTGGCTCTATTCTGGAGTGGTGATCTTTCCAGCTGGCTGGATGGAAAAGCTGCATATGCCAAGCTTTGCTGGAACGTTTTAAAACAACATTGCATGTAACGTAATTAAGGAGGGATGACTGCAGACTTAATCCTTCACCCACTAGACTCATGTCTAAGCGGAACCCATAAGCTTCATCTTCTCTGCATTTTTGAAGAGGATAAAATAAAACGTATGGAAAACTTTAAATGTTTTTTTTACAACCCTTTCAATTCCTTCAAAATATAGAGATTCTTTAAATTTGATTCAGTTTTAACTTTGCTAATTATTGATTGTGAAAGAAGTGTATATTAAAAAATGATAAAGTATAAGAAAGGAATTAAGAACTACCATAATTCTAATGGAGGTAATTGTGGCTGTGACCATATTTTTGCAGTCTTTTCTATGTGTATGTAAACCATCCTTTCCCTGCTCTGTTGTATAAGGTAGGTGCCCTCCGCTCCATAAGCTGTTTCTTTGGTTTCCTTGCCAAGTGGCTTCTGCTAGCGTTAGCCAAAGAAGGCCTGTGGCAGTTAGAGGAAGGGGGGACTTAGGCTATTTCTTGCCATCTTTCTCTGTCAAAGGGTCATCATCTGTGCCAGTAGTTCTGGATCCCTTTAGAGAGCTGCATCCGCTGTGGTGTTCTCACTGGGCAACCCCTGCCGTTACTCTGGCTCCTCTTGGATGGCCCTGCTCCTAAGATCTGAGAATACTCTATCATCTATCCTCTATCTATCTATCTATCTATCTCTAATATTTATTTATTTATTATTTTTATTGGAGAACAGTGTGTTTCTCCAGGACCCATCAGCTCCAAGTCAAGTATGTAGTTGTTTCAATCTAGTTGTGGAGGGCGCACTTCAGTGGCCCAGGTGAGAATCGAACCGGCAACCTTGGTGGTATGAACACTGTGCCCTGTGCTCTAACCACCTGAGCTAAACGGCCATCCCTATCTCTAATTTTTAAATCTCTCCCAGTCTTAGGTGTGGTAATGACTTTCAGATATTGTTATTGTCTACTTTGATCCTCTTCCCCTAGTTAGCCTTTCAGTTTTTCCAGCACCTTTATTAATTAGTCCCCAAAAGTGAAATTCTTTTTTTAAACCGTGTGGCAAAGGCACCCATTTTTTGACAGTCCATTGATAAATCCACTTACTTTATTAATATATTCTAAGTGCTTTTTTATGGCCATATATTATAAGACCTGCATCATATTTTTTTATCATCTTTGTTAAGAAATAATTTGCATATTATGTGAGGTGTGATCAAAAGATACGGTGACTATTTAAATAAAAACAAATTATTACAATAAAAGACACATTGCTATTAATCCCCCACAAGATACTCCCCCTTGCTTCAGACACGTTTATCCCATTGTTCTTGCCACTTTCTGAAGCAGTTCTGGGAGTCCTCTTTCGTGAGTGTCTTTACTTCATCCTCCATCATGACAATGCTCCGTGTCACACATCGCTTCTGGTACGGCAATTTCTGTCAAATAAAAACATTACGGTGTGTCCTCATCCACCTTATTCACTTGCACCATACGACTTCTGGCTTTTCCCCAAAGTCAAAATGACCGTGAAGGGTAAATGTTTGAATCGATTCAGGACATTGAGGCCGCCACAACAGCACGACCAGAGACACTCACGAAAGAGGACTTCCAGAACTGCTTCAGAAAGTGGCAAGAATGATGGGATAAGTGTGTCTAAAGTGAAGGGGAGTATTTTAAGGGGATTAATGGCAAAGTGTCTTTTTTTTTTTAAAAAGTTTTTTATTGGGGAATTGGGGGATGGGAATAGCGCTGGGGAATTGGGGGAAGGGGAACAGACAAGTTGCTGTTGTTTTGTTCTTCAGTCTAGTTGTGGAGGACGTTGCTTCACTGGCCCAAGTTGGCACCATCATTGCGTTCTTCCCGGGTGAGGCAGATCAGTCGCCGGCTTCTGGATGGCCACTCACTGCGGCTGCTGGCCGCTCACGCTGGCTGCTGGCTACACACAGTAGCCCATGGCAACCCACTGCCACAGGGGCTGCAGCCTACGCCGTCGCAGGCGACTCATGGCAACCCAGCTCCAGGTTGAGCTGTTGTTCAGCATCTTAGCTGTTGAGGGCAGTGTCACTGGCCCTCATATGTGGGATCCGAACCGGGGCCCTCTGGCATCCCAAGCCAGTTCTTAACCATCACGCCACTCGGCCGGCCCGCAAAGTGTCTTTTACTGTAATAAATTTTTTTTTAATTTAAGCATTCACTTTTTTTTTATCACATCTTGTAACATTCACCGATTTTAAGTATACAATTTGATGAGTTGACAAATAGATATAGGCATGTCACCACTACCACATTTATAATATAAAGCATTTCCTTGTGCCTCATGTACAGTCAAATCTCCCTACCCCAGCCTCTTGTAACCATGGACCAACTTTCTGTCACTATAGTTTTGCTTTGTAAAAAAAAAAAATTTTCATGTAAATGGAATCATGCAAGATGCTGCCTTTTGTGTCTGATGTCTTTCATTTTGCATAACGGTTCTGAGATTAATCCATGGTGAGGCACGTGCCAGTAGTAACCCTTTTGAGTTGATGAGCAGCATTCCAGTGTATGAACAGGCCTCACTTCGCTTTCATTCACCAGGGGTAGAATAGTTGGGTTGTTGCCACTTTTCAGCTATTATTAATAAAGCTTCTATGAACTTTGGAGTACAAGTCCTCTGTGGACCTGTTTTTCTTTATTTTTGGTAAATATTTAGGAGCAGTATTTTTGGCTCTTAGAGTAGTTCTGTATCTAACATTATAAAAAACCTCTGTAGCTGTTTGCCAAAGTGTCTGCCTCATTTTGTGTTCCCACCAGCAGTTAAGACAGTCTTGCCGTCACTTAATATTACCAGCCTTTGTCATTGGTCTGCGCTGGTAGGTATCTAGTGGTGTACTGTTGAGGTTGTAATTCTCATTTCCCTAATAAATACTGATGATGGAAGTCTCTACCTATGCTTATCCATCATTCGTATATCTCCTTTGGCAAAGTGTCTGTTAAAATGTTTTGATCGCTTTTAATAGAGCCACTTATTTTCTGATTGAATTGTAATAGTTATTGTTATTTTTGGGTACAAGTCTCTTATCACATGTGTGTTGCAAATATTTTCTTCCAATCTGTAGCTTGAATTTTTATTTTCTTAACACTGTCTTTAAAGAGCGATGTTTAAATATTTTGACCATTTCAGTGGTTATGTAGTGTTCCATCTTGTGCATGTGCCATGATGCATTATCAAACTTTCTGTTTCTACAACTTCACTGCTACAACCACGCAGTTTTGTACATCTTTATATTTGTATCTTGTGTAAGTTAATTATGTCATCTTACTTGGGAAACTGCTATAATGATTCAGGATGGTTATGTTTTTAGCTGATACAAAATTAAATATTTTTAACTCAGTGAGCTATCTTTACATTTTAATTTTAATTTGGGCACAGAAAAAAACAGTCTCTAAGTTACATTAGTTAAATTTGTTCTAAGCTAAAACACATTCGCTTTCTGTCTCCCTCCCTTTTAACCTGAGATTTCAGGATTTCTGTTAAAAAGAATGAATATCTTTAGAAAAGATTTCAACATATTAAAACCACACTAATGCTTCTGGGTAAGTATGTATGGTCAACTGCTTATACACACTTATTTAATTAAATGACAATGAAGAGGTAAAACATTACAAGTCCAATAGGACCTATACAGTGAGAGGGAAGATAACAGCTGACAACAGTTTTCTTTTTTAAAAATGTGGATCACATGTAGAAGAAATAGTTGATTAACAGAGTGGAGGAAGCCACCCTTTGGGTTTTAGAGGGAGATATTAATAAGAAACCAGCTGAGTTCTTTGCTAAGAATTAGCAAATGGTAGGGGCTTTTGTAGGCTTGCTTGCAGGATTCTTGTAGCTAGGCATATATATCCTCATCAGACAGAAAAATGGAGATTTTATCCCCAGAAAACTGACAGACCCCTGAAAATAGACCCCCAGATACTCTACTGTGGATGTCCCTTTCATGGAAAAACAAACTTTACAATCCCTGCAGTGAAATTCCTCCTCCTATCCCTTCAGTGTCTACTTAATGTATTAGTCCTCCAGGTTAAAAATTAATGAGTAACCAATAATCACAAGACTTTTGAGGAAAGCTTCCTATCTACATGGAAAACTACGAATTTGTACGAAGCAGATTCAATGCAGAGAATAAGAAAAACATCTAAAAAGATCTTTATGGAATATTTTAAGTTGGATAATGAAACATACTAAATTAGCAACCAAAATGAAGATGTTATGAAATAGATACATTCAAGTGGCCAAAAAAAGCTCTTGGAAATTAA
This sequence comes from Hipposideros armiger, assembly GCF_001890085.2. Lineage (NCBI taxonomy): Eukaryota > Metazoa > Chordata > Mammalia > Chiroptera > Hipposideridae > Hipposideros > Hipposideros armiger. Next base: position 1,871,552 of record NW_017731628.1, read on the forward strand.
AAACATAGAATAACTAAAATGAAAAGAGATAGATGATAAGGTCAAAGAAATATTTCAAAGAATGCAAACAGGCAGAGGAGACTGAAACCAGAAGAGAAGTTTGGGTGGTTCAGTCTTATTAATTGGACTGTAGACACAAAGAACAGTAAAAGCAGACAGAAAGAAGTTATGGTAGAAATCATACAAGAAAAAATTTCCAGAACTGAAGAACATATGTCTCCAAATGACAGATCTGGCACAATGAAAGAAAAAAAGCCAACATTAGGACACATTATCATGAAATTTTAGTACCTTAAGAGGTAAAGAGAAAACCTTTAACGTTGCAGAAGGGAGAAAGCTAGCCCACATAAAAAGGATCTGAATGGAACAGGATCTCTTAACACTGAAACTGAAAGCAAGAAACAATGGCACAATTGTTACTGTATTCACAGTGAAAATTGTTTTTAGCTGTCATCAAGGATAATTGAAATATTGGAAGTTTTGAAGCATGGGAAAACTCAAAGCATGTAACTTTAACACGCACATTCTTAAAAAAAGTTACTGGAGGATACACTTCAGCAGAATAAGGAGTAAACTAAGGAACTGAGAGACATAGGATACATGAAAAGGGGTCCCAACACAGGAGAGTAGTGAAGGGACGTCCAAGGTGTCAGTACAGTAACGGGAAACCCTAGGACCACTGCAGTGCGGTAGGGCCGAGAGCCAGCAGTCCAGACTGGAGCAGGCATCGGAGGGGCTCTGGAGGGAGAGCTACAGGGAAAAAAATAACATTTTATTTAAAAAAATTTTGACCCAGGATGGATGGAAAGAAAGATAGAAGGAAGGAAAGGAAGGAAGGAAGGAAGGAAGGAAGGAAGGAAGGAAGGAAGGAAGGAAGGAAGAAATAAATCTATCATCACCATTGATCTCTAACTTTCAGGGGGAATAAATGAAATAAGCTAAAAATCTTTTGATGAATCCAAAATGTGTTTACTTATATCAACACTAGTTATGTTGTAACAGTAAAATTCCTGTAGTACATTTCTGACTTACAATATCATCTTTGTGATTTTCAGTAAATCACAAACCCATTTAAGTCCTTTGGGTCAGTAGTTAGCTTTAGACTTGATTTCTGTGACATCTCTCCTGGTGTGGTGGGCACAGACTTCTATATTCTCACTATCCCCGACTGTGATATGCGGTAACATTTAGTTTCAGGTGGTGTGTGTGAGTAAATCTTAGCAATCACCCCAAATTGTTTCTTGGCAGGATTAGAGAGTAGCCTATATATTTCAAGTTACAGAATTACAGAAATAAACAGTGTGATTCCTTTCTGAGATACTGAGTGCAGGTGCAGGAGCTCCATGAGTGGACATGATGATGGAGCAGGTTATATTAACCTTTTCAACAAGACATTTGGGACAGGCAGTTAATCTATGAAGCAATCAACAGGAAAAAAAGACATCAAATCCTTACTGCTCTATTGAAGAACTGTCTAAAATGATATATATGTATATATGTTTGGGTTGTAAGAAGGAGAAGTAAGACTCCTTTTGAAAATTAAAACAGTGGTGTCTTAACCTTATTTGCAAAAAGTGGCCCTGGAATGTTCTTCCTGTTTGCTGGGAGTGTTTTCACTATTGTCGGCTGTGGTTGGATACAATTCCTAAATTAGATACTCAACTACAAGAGGATGTCACAACCCTGGGACTGTGCAGAACTGGCTGCTTATCATATTATTTATGAGAGTTAGTATTTGAAACTGATTATTGGAAAACTCAAGTGGGCAGGGAGCTTTACATCTGATCAAACAGAAGTCCTGCTTTTCATGCTGTATATTCCTTATTTCAAGACCTTTAGATCATATTGACCTGAAAGAAACTTCCAGATTAAAAGAGATGGGCCTGCTCTGAACCGTTTTTATTCTAAAGGTTAACACAGCTATTGTATCATGATAAGAAGATGAAGAAGCAGAATTCAAGTAAGCACTAGAGAAAGTGCTCTCGTTGTGATTATAAAGACTGAGAAACAGCTTTTCAGTGGAGAAAGAAAAATGACTTTATTACTTGAGAGGGAAAGAAAATACTTTCTTGGAGTTAAAAGACAAAAAAATAGTCAAGAAAGCTCTAGAGGTACTCTGAAAGAAGGTTGGCGAGCAATGCTAAAAATCCCCCAAATGATGAAAAGTGCTCTGCGGTTCAAAAGACTAAATTAAAAGTTGACTAAAAAGTTTGATGCAACTGTGGATTCTGGCCCACATTTTGCCATGTCCTCAATACAGATAGTATTGCATACTCCTCTGATTTCATGGGTGGCAGTACAGACCAGAGTAATTCAGTAGGGGGGAAAGATAGAGGATCCAGAGAGTTTAACTTTAGAGATGTTCAGACTGAGCCCTAGAATGTTCTCTCTGGATCCTGTCCTTCATGCAGATTGTTTTCTGAGGTAAAGGGAAGATTCAGGACCCATTCCCAGCATCTGAAACCTGATTGTTGTTTTTGCCCATGAAATGTACTGTCTGCTCATTTACTGAGTTTAGGAGTTGGCTTGCTTAGATTTTAGGGCGGATGAAGCCAGCAGGGTTCCCGGAAGGACTCTTACAGGTTCCTGTTGGCAAACCTTGAAGCCAAAGCAGAAGGGGAGCTTACTGTGAACTCAGTGCCACATCCGGGCACATACATGGACAGGTTTTTATTGGCAAGCACAACATTCAAATAAAATTGTAATGCTATTTACAATTTGGTTCACGAATGGAAATAGTTACATTCAAATATTGGGACCTAAGTGATTTCATACAATATCTGTCTTCCAAATTATTTTAAGTTATGACAATGTAGCTACTTTTCCAAGATGGTGATTTCTCTGTTCTAAAACATTTGGGTGATCTCTAGGACAGAGTTGCATGACTCCAAATATGTCTTCCATCTGAGGAAATCATTATGTCAAAAAGTCATCATGACTGGTACGCACTGGGATCCATGCTAAACTTTTCTTTTTTTTTTAAACCATTTCTTTAGAGCCTGTAGCTAGTTTCTGGGACTTAGTGGAACATCTGGGCAGACTGAGTATCACTTATGTTCTCCACTGTTTGGTCTAAAGTCCCTTGAAAGAACTGGTAGCTTTCAGTACTGTGGAAATGTGTCATTGAGACAACCTTTTCCTTCTTTATCCTCTTTATTTCCCCCTTACCCCTCCTTGCCTGGCCTAGATTCATACCAAATACGAAGGAATATTCATAACACAGAGACCAAAAGGAGATTTAATATTTCAAATGAATTTGTATGAACACAGAAAGGCAAAAACAGGTGAACCCTTAGCATCTGTACTTACTTTGTTAATCATGTTTTTTTCTACTTAGAGTGAAATAGGCAGAGTGCCCATACTATGGCAAAACGTTCTCCTAGCTGGCTCTTTCATTTGTTACGTCAACAGTTTATTTTTGAAAAGTAACTTGTATTTTTTTCTACATCTTTCCTGTATGAATCTAACTTCATTAATATATACAAGTTGATCAAACATGGGCTCTTTGACATAATGTTTGTCAGTATTGCAAGTCATGGAAAAGCAAAAGATATGTGGACATGGAGATGTGAGAAACTTCATGCTGTGATCCTTTGTATTCTGAGAGCCCAGGTCATTGAAGGAACCAGTTGAAGGGAGAATAAAGAAGGCAGTGGACTAATACAGCTCATGAATTTCTAAAGAAGGTTTAGTTTTCTTGTTCCAGGCTGTACTCAGACGTTGCTTCAATAGTATAGTGGAGTTCAAGTAGGTACAATGGCTTCTAAGCTTCTGAAAGGCAAATCTATTTGTATTAGTTTTATGTTATCTGGTACCATGGCTATTGGCAATGATTGGATCTGGGTACACTAGCACCTTTCAAGTAGGTGTCTGTTTTTGAGAGGGGTATGGCTTTGTATTGCTTTTAAAGTACTCCTTTGTCCCTAGAATTAACCTTGACAGGGAATAGCTCCCCAGAAGGAGTGAATTCACTGAGTACTGATTCTATCTGAGATTACTGTTGATTATTATTTACTCATGCTTTTCCTAGAATAAAGAAGTTACGTTATTGCCCATTTTCATAGCCATCATTTATTTTATTTTATTTTATTTCTTTTTTTAAACTGAGCCATGCTGCCACCTGTTGGCAACTCAGCGGCGGCTCAGCTTGGGCCGGGAATCGAACCGCTGTTGCTCAGAGCTCAAAACTCTTGAGCGAGCTCTTAACCAACTGAGCCACTCAGCCGACCCTCATAGCCATCATTTAAATCAACAAGAACAGTTTTTGGTGAATACAGAACATCCCTCAATATAACCCAACAAACACAAAACATGTTTTGTTATTTGGTTCAGTAAAACATATTTCCTTCCATTTCCCTTTCACCTAACTTGGTCCCCCTCTGAAATTTCACTGAAGTTTTAATTTTTTAAAAAGAAGAATCTGTCTTGTACTTCAATAAGGGCATATCTGCTCAAAAAAATGGCTTTCATTTTCATGAGAGAACAGGTTTGTGACTCAAAATTCATGTGTTATAGCTTCATGTCAAAATTGTAAATGAATCTTTTAATATTTGCCAATAACTGTCATTATGAGAAAAACATATGACATTGCAGGTTGAAGTGTCTCAGAATTACACAACAGCCTACTATAGTTCAAAGACAAAGACATCTTGTAGTTATACCCATACTAATATGTATAACATAGTCAAAGTACAATGCAGCATGGTCTCATCTTTAATTTATTACGAGACCTCTTCTGTCATAGTCTTCAACAGGCTGCACCTTTGTCATGTCTGCATCATGTAAGTACAGTGCCATTTTTTCCTTTAACAGATAGTAAAATGTCACTAGTAAATCATTACCCTCATCACCTCAAATAACTCTAAGCTTGTCTGTCAAAATGCAGGAAAAGAGTTCACATGATTACAAATAGATTTATCATCACCAATCTCGGGAAATAGTGGATTGTGCCAAATAGACAAGCAGACCAAACTCATTATAAACTGGGAAAAGAACCGGCTTTCCCCAGGTTGGACATGTCCCTCGGCCACGACAATACCCTCCAAATTCCATGACACAGGTAATGCCCTTTATTTTTCTCATGCTGATCATAGCATAGAGATAAACTGAGACACCTACAGTCTCCAAACCAGTTTTTCTTATGATCAAATATACATATTTGTTAGAAATCTTGCCGTTCCCTCTGTGCCCAGAAATGAACAGAATTATTCGGACCCTCTGGGATGTTTTCTAGCCAACCGGTGTCTCAGCCATTTCATTTATTATCTTCAGTCCTAAGCCATATGACTAAAGCAGACAGGAACGGCCCTGAATCTAATAGTTCCTTGTTCTGTGTTCATTCTCTTCAAGCCAGAATGCTGCTAATTGTGCCAAGCACATATCTCGTGTTTGGTTTTCCTTTGCATAATTTCTTCAAAGATTCAAGTGAGTCTTGGAGTGGATTTATATACCTGTTTGAAATAGTCACTGACTTTTCCATTTGTAAATGTGCCCTTACATCGGTATGAGAAGCCAAAAGTGATTAGCATTCCAGCTGAGTTCAGATTATACAAAATGATATAAGCATATGGACAAATATGCTTTTTATGCCAGATTCTACTTACTAGCTCTCACTTCTAGAGTCAATAAAGAAATCAGTTCTGTCGGAAAAAGTAAATCCAATAATAAAATCCTTTACTATATAACTATGCATCTAGAAGAGCAATTTCTTTTGTAAAAAAAATAAGATCATAAATATAGTAACTCCCTTATAGATCATTCAACAGAACATGAAATAGCTATGCAAACACAAATGACTGTATTTTCATTATTCGTTACATAGAAATTCAGAAGGGAGGGATTTGAACATTCTTTGTTCCCGACTAAATCATTGTGATATGGCATCATGGTGGTTTATATACAGAAAAGGAAAAGCATTGTAAATATGTTGGATATAGCAATAATTTAAAAACAGGATGCTCGTCCTCCAACACATTGATTCAATCATTAAAGCTCCCATCTGTGATCTGATTTAGAAAATATTGAACTGAGCTACCCCCCAATGTATTTGGCACTATAGAAGCTACAGTTTCACTGTCCAGGTTACCTGTTTAGTAACCTGATTATCAATATTGGCTTCATGTGAATTCTGCTTGAACACACCTAGGTATTATTCACTTTGTTTGGAAAGAGAGAATTGTTAGAGAGTGGGTCTGCATTTCATTAATTTTATTATTTTTCCAAGGCTGTTTTGCTTTTGATGTACAACTTAAAGTTATTATAATGCTGTGCTTTGGTTGGAAGCCAAATTATGAATGTTAAAAGTAATTATTTTATTTATGCAATACATAATTGAAGGGATTGAATATGTTACATAAGATGTTGACTTTTTAGAGTTAAATCCTAGTGACTTTAACCTTATTCTTATTCTTATTTGAGTTAAGAGAATTAACTATCCTGTTTGCTAACACCTTTTTCATCCCCGTGTAACCCTTCAATGCCTGCACAGCCTACAGACTTCTAAAAATGCCTTTTCGGTCAGGAGGGGAGCCTGGTGGCAATTAATCATGCAAATGGATCAGATGCTCGCTTTCATAGATGCATTTGGGCAAATCTCATTTAAACAAAAATCTTTGCGTCAAATTATCATTATAAATGTTAACAAAAATGAAGTAAATGAAAAAAAATTAAGTATAAGATCGGATATTTTTAGTTTTTAAAAGTTCTATTATTAGATGATAAAACCACCAGGCTGAGTGGGTCAATTCACTCACACTTCACTCACATGTGTTCTCTTCTTGGGAAGGGATCCAGATAGGATTGATGTTAACACATCTAAGTTACTGAACAGGGAATTTTGACATAGGATCCGTTGGTCCGAGGTATAGGGGCCAGGTGAACCTATTGCGTTGTGCGGTTCATGACAGGTGTATTTTTTTCTGGTGATAAAGCCTATAGTTTTCTTCAAGTTCTCTAAAGAGCTCATACCCCAAAAGGTTTAGGATGCCTGTTCACCAATAAAGGATCATGGTGATGACAGTAAGCCACATTTTGTCCAGAAATTCATTAGCCTTTATCCAGCACCCAAATCTGAAAGTTAACCCTTCTGAAAGAGTTTATTATATTCTTTCAAGTTCTATGTCTTCTTTTTCGTTTTTTTCTTTTAAAGATTTTTATTGGGGAATTGGGGGATGGGAACAGTGCTGGGGAATTGGGGAAGGGGAACAGACAAGTTGCTGTCCTTTTGTTCTTCAGTCTAGTTGTGGAGGACGTTGCTTCACTGGCCCAAGTTGGCACCATCATTGTGCTCTTCCCGGGCGAGGCAGATCAGTCACCGGCTTCTGGACGGCCGCTCACTGCGGCTGCTGGCCGCTCACGCTGGCTGCTGGCTACACACGGTAGCCCACAGCAGCCACTGCAGCAGGGGCTGCAGCCTACACCACTGCCGGCGACTCATGGCAGCCCAGCTCCAGGTCGAGCTGTTGTTCAGCATCTTAGCTGTAGAGGGCAGTGTCACTGGCCCTCATATGTGGGATCTAAACTGGGGCCCTCTGGCGTCCCAAGCCAGCTCTTAACCAACGCACCACTTGGCCGGCCCTCCATGTCTTCTTAAGTTCTCATTCACTGAGGGGCCCAACGAGCCCGTTTCCTTAGCTAGGCACCAGGATGCCGTCAGTGCTGTTTTTTGTTTAGTCCCAGCCTCAGCCATCCAGTCATGTAATGTGGATTCAGCATCATACATAGATATCAAAATTTGCAATTTTTTTCTGCCTTAAACGTCCCCATAATTTCTCATGGAGATTATAGTATTTGCTTCTAAAAGGATCTCTGCATGTAATCCAGGACAAGTGATTTTTCTAATGTACAAATTGATTAAATAACAGATTTGTTATTTAAACGAATCTGCCATTTAAAAGCTTTATGCTTTCTATGTGTTCTCTAACAGATAACACCAAGGGACATAAATGCGAAAATTCTCATGATGTAATATATGACATCAAGAATGAAAAACATTTTATGCTTCCATTTTCTTTTTGTTGTCACTTTTTACAATTAATTTCTGGCAATAGAATGGCCTTTCAATGCACCATGCCTTCTAAGTGACAATTCAACATGGACACAGATGAAAACAAAACAGTTTGTCACATGGGAAATAGCCAATTAGCCAACTAGGACTGCTAGAACAAGATTGTTCCCTATCATGGCTTTCCAGAGGAAGTGATGTTTATTTGAGATCTTAACGGAGTCCTATGAAAATAGATGAAAGGGTGTTCTAAGCAGGAGAAGCAGCATACACCATTTATTACATTATGGCTTGATAAATATCTGTCTCCCACACTAAGCTATGATTTCCTGAAGTTTGGGACAGTCGCATATTAAACATTCAGTATATGCTCATGAAGTTTTGCCTATTAGTGGTAGATTGAATAAAAATGACATTCAGCCTGTACCCCTCCCTGTATTCACACCCTTTGCAATGTGACTTTGCAGCATCTTCTATGAGAGGTGGAGTCTATTCCTTCTCTCCTGGACACTGGGATAGTTTTGTGATTCCTTCGAATGTAGCAGAAGTGATGTATTAGCTCTGCACCCAGGCCTCCGGAGACTTGGCAAACCTCAGTTTCTCTCTTTAATCCTTACTCAGCTTCCCTGTGAATAAGCTCAGGCTAGTTTTCTGGAGGTGGGGATCAGAAATGAATCTTTCTGGTTGAGGCCATTCTAGACCAAACAGTCTTTAGTTGACTTGGTTGCTGATTGTAAGCACATGACTAAGCCCAGCCTGAACCAGAAGAACCCCCCAGCTGAGCCCAGTTCAGATTGCCAGCTCACAGGATCATGAACTAAATAGACCACTGACTTTTTTAAGCCACTGGGCTTTGGTTTGTTAGGCATTAAAAGCTAACAAACTTAAACTTATAAAGCATAATCAATCTTGAGAAATCAATATTATGTTTAAATGTATCAGATATAACTGAATTGACTGAATTATTATGTTAGTGCCCTGCTGGACTTAAAACTGCAGACTTAACATTTTTGGGAAATTAGTTGATTATTTGGAAATCAGTCTGTCTTTCTGTTTTTCCCTAGAGAATAATGTTTTATATCCAGCCTTTCTTTTTATGCTCAGTCTTAGCCAGTAGTACCTGGATAATAAATGATTGATAAATTTTGATCAGGTGTTTTGACATATTGAATATCTAGGACCCTTTTGAAGAAAACAATTTTAGTGTAGGAAATCTAGTGTATTAAATCCAGGAGTCTGAGGAAAAACAACTTTATTTAGTAATTCATGTATCTTCATCCTTCTATTGATTACTCTTAATATGTTACCAATTATTTAAGTAAACAAGCACTTGTTATAAACTGGGCACAGTGCTAGATTCTACTGTGGGGCATATGAAGATAAGCATCCTCCTTTTACAAAGCTTATAATTTATTTTGGGCATCAGACATATGACCTTGAATTACAAATTATGAAACACGTCCTTGAGCCTTGAATTATAAACTATAATTCCAGGCAGAGTAGATAAGAATATAAAAACAGAGGTAAAAGCTGGTAGTGAAGAGAAAAATTATTAATCTGACTGAAGACACTGAGAAAGAGGTTATGGAATAGTGGGTTTGCAAATTACATTTTGAATGATTAATGATATTTTCATGGGGAAAGAAAGTTGAAAAAGACACTCTGTGCTGACATAACAAAACAAATAAAAACATGGAGACATGAGAGCATCTGATGCACTTAAGCAATCAGGAAGGGTGAGGAGATCCAAGGGTTGACAGGCTGATGGGCGATGGTAAAAGACCATTTTTTATATATTGACCTATGTCATAATTTTAAGAAGTAAACGTGAGATGAATTAGACACAACAGTGTAATGACCTTTTTAAAAGAAGACTTTGGGGGAAGAAAAGTAGAGCATCAACATACCCGGAGAGGGATTTAGGGGAAAAATATGTATATATATATTTATTTTATTTATTTATTTTTTTAGCTGAGCCATCCTGCCACCTGTTGGCACTTCAGTGGCAGCTCAGCTTGGGCTGGGAATCAAACCTGAGACCCTGTTGCTCAGAGCTTGCACTCTTAACCAACTGAGCCACTAGGCCGGCCCCGTATATATTTTTAAAAAGGAGATTTTACAACATGTTTGTGGTGGAAACCAATGATCTGGTAGAAGGGAAAAGATGGAGGATGCAATTGTGAAAGACGAAGCTATAGAAGTTCATGGATTTGTGGGAAAGGGTGGGATCTGGAGTACAAGTTGAGGGATTTTTCTCTTTTGATGAGTTGGGGGCAGTTCTTCCATCAATATGGGAGGGAAATCAGAGCTGAAGTCTACAGAGTAAGGAAGGGTGGTAGACTTATGGTGGGAAGAAGGTCTGTGATGGACTTTCAGAGGCGTGTGAGTCATCAGATCAATTTATATTCCTCAGTCTTTGCTTGATGGTCGGGTGACTGTTCTTTGCTGTGTACTCAGTGGTGGCATGTTCGAAGGGGAGAATTAGTTGCACCAGTTGCCTGTGGACGATGACAAGCCTTCTTATAATACCCCTCCTACAATTCAGAATGGCTTCGCATTCCCACTGCCTTCATTCAGGCCCTGCCTCTCGTCTCTACCAACCTACTCTACCGTCCATACTAAGACCAGAGTGACTTTTATAAAGTGTATCATTTCAATCACTTTAGTATTAAAAAATTTCATTAAAAGTATTCAGTCCCAGTAAGATCAAATTCAAATTCCCTACAGAGCCATTCCCTGCTGCCTACCTTTTCCACGTCTACCACTTTTTCTCCACTGTGACTTATGCCAAAATCAGGCTGATATACTTATAGTTTCCCCAATGTCTGATACTGTTTTATGCTTCTATGCACCTTCCAGATACCTGCCTCTGTCAATAATGGCAAGTATCCCCTTATCTGTAGGCTGAACTCCTCATTCTGGAATCACCTAAAATGTTACCTCTTCTGGGAAGTCATTCTTGTTCTTTTTGGCAGAGTTAAGCAATTTTCCCTCTGCATTCCCATAGTACCTTGTCTCAGTTGTGTTGTAATAATTGATTGTGTTGCTCTGGAAAGTTCTTTTTCATCTGTATATCTTTGCATCTAATATAGCACTCAGAAAATAACTGTTGGGTCAATGCAGAAACTGTTGAATGAGAGAAATCGAGGTTTTGATGTTTCCAGTGTGAGCAACGGAGTATATACATTAAACATAATAATAAACACTCATGGAGATTCAGGGTTGAGGGATGGGGAGAGGAATGATAAAGATGGCTAAGCAAACAAGTCAGGGGTTTGAGTAGCAAAGGCCTGTGGAGAGAATGGGAAGGTATTCCACATCGGCAGCTGAAGGGCATGTAAGTGTGATGCTCGAGGAAGTCACAATCATACTATATCTTTGTCCCTCCTTGCTAGTCCTAAGTTTGTCAGTTTTCAGTGTACATTGTACAAATTTTCAACTCTGTCGCTAACTTAATATTGTAGCTCTGTCCACTCAGAGATGGATTTGTGTCTCACCCCAGAAATATATAATGCATATATGCAGAATTAACATAAACTCTCCTTGAGTGGAATGGAAACATTTTCAGGGACAATAATCTGCCTTCTTGGGAATGTTTATGGTTCCCTTATTCTATGTCTGAAATCTGGCTTTACCCTCACATAAGTGAGGCTCCAAGTAACCGCCTCGTTGGATTTTGTGATAAACTTGATTCTGCTTATGCTAGTGTATCCATGTCTCTCACTACCAGAATAATGAGATGCAAAAGGCTAGGAACACCAGTAAGATCTAGGAGGAAGAGATCAAAGCGACTACCTGCTTATTTCTTGTCTACGCTTTAAACTTGAGGGCTCAAGCAGTTGCATGCTTCCGTATGGCCTAAACCAGCTTGCTGTGGACATTGATGCTGGGGTCAAAGATGAGGGGCAGTACACTGGGTCAGTATGCCCATGTGCCCTCCCCACAGCCCCCTGACAGTTTGGAGCAGGATTAGTTGGTAAGAGAGTCAGAGATTCTAATGAGCGCCATAAGTTGGCAGAGTAAGGCGAATGCATGCATAGCAGACTGGAATCGGGGAAGCAGACCCTCTTGGGAACCTCAAACTGCGGGAACAACTGTACATTTTATAGACAATGTCGCACATGGAGAGACCATGGCTCTTGTGCTGGAAAAGGATGGGGAGAAGCTCAACGTTGGCAGGGATGGGGATTCATGTCTGTGCCAGGACAGAGTCTGTGAGAGCAGCTGCGTGTTTGCTGGGTAACAACCCACATAGAATGAGGGAGTCTAGTCTTGGCCAGAAATTTGTTTTAAAGTCCGGAGAGGACTCACACCCAAACCAAGAAACATCCATTGCGCATATATTTGGACTTGCTGAATAGTGTTTCTTCTCTACCCTGGATTACCTCTGTGTTTTCCTGACTTTTAGCCAAAGATAAGAGGTGGGCATGTTTTCAGCTTTTATTATCGGAATCCAAATTTGGGAACCTAGAATGCTGACCACAGGGGGGTTTTGTTATAAAGGGGATTTTTTTTTCACTGATTTACAATTTTTACAATTTACAGTCTAAAGAGGTCTTTAAGAGAACCAAAGTTTGGGGTTCCTTGTTGCTAGGCAAACCCAGTCCCTAGAACCAGAGGGAATTGTGAACGCTTTCTTGACCTCTGAGTGTGGTTATTCGCCTGTGAACAGAAAACTATTGCTTGGATTTTGAAAAGAAATTGCTGGGAGTTCAGGGAGAAACCGGATCATTGAAAAAAATATTACTGAATTCAACACAGAAATTGTGGGAAAGTGAAAGCCGAGTCAGGAGACATTCAAATTCAGAAAATTGGGCTCTTCCTACTCTAAGTGGAATCATTTAAAATTTACAAAGCTCATCTGAAGGGGTGAGGTACCATCTGTGTGGCCTAGGACCGCAAAGGAAGTAGGTCAGATACCAGTGTAGCTGGAAAAGAGGTTAAACTAGCAATGTTTAGTTCCTATTTTGATACGTGGATAAAGTTGCTTGTGTTCCAGTGAATTTTGAAGCTGAGGGAAGCAGAGTTTGGGAGAACAGTTGGAGTATTGCAGTTTTCTCAGGGTTCCTCAGAGGGCAGACTTAGAAAGAAATAAGAGTGAAATGCCAAGTTCTGAGGACTGTGGAGAGGGATTCCACTCAAATGTGGATGTAAAGGGGTGAGTCCCCTCTGGTAATTGGAAATTACAAGCTGAAAACACTTCTGAACAAGAGTTACAATTATGGGAATGGCAGAGTCGGCCAGACAGGTTGGTTTCACAGAGAATATGAGGGCCTGGAATTTAGAGGATCACATGTTATAATGTGGGTCACCCTGTTCACAGGAGGGAGAAGAGTTCTGAACACAGATGTCTCTCAATTCCGCACTGAATTCCAGGACAGAGGGGCAAGCCTTACTATAGTAACACCATGAGGCAAGGAACTATGCATAATCCCATGTGTACAAATAGAATGATCTGCATAAGTGACTGTCATCTCTCATGGGCATTGTCACCAAACAGAAATGTCAGATTTCTCAGTCTGGGCTTTATACTAATAGAACTGCAGGCTGCTAAACTGTTCATGCTTGCTTCTGAGATTGCATGGGTCTTATTTACATGCATTTTGACATCTCCCCGCGAACTCTGAACAAATTGTGCTTAATTTGTGGGTGTCTGACGTAACTTGCAGTGGACGTGTTTGAGGCTGCAGTCACCCCAGTCTGTCTGCAGTTGCTCAGGAGGCTCAGACTCCACCCATGGACTCAGGTGACACTTGTCAAGCTAGGATGCAGCCACATAGTGGGACAATTCTATCAGTAGATCTTTGTGAGGTGCCCGCTTTGTGTCAGGCACTGTGCTGTGTGCCCACAAGATCCTTGTCCCCTGGAATTTACGTTCTAGTGCAACGTGACAAACACTAAATATAGTAAAAAGAAATACGCATTTGGGGAAACAAAAAGAGTAGGGTAGGAGGATGCCAGAACGAGGGCCCGGGGGCCGTTTGCAGTGCTGGAGGAAGTTCTATGAATAGGGTTTACTTAGAAAATGACATTCGATCAATGACTTGAAGGAGTGAGGGGGTTAGCCTTCTGGGGGAGGTCTGGTGAGGGGTGAGCCTTCCAGATGGAGGCACGTAGTATTAGCGGAATATGAGAGGCCATTGTGACAGGCCAGGAGGGAGGGAGGGTGAGAGTGGTAGGAAATGAAATCCAAAAGGTATTAAAGAATGCTGTAAGAAACGGTAAGGATTTGGGGCTTTAGTTCAGTGAAATGGGGAGCTACATGAAGGATCTGAGTGAAGGGATGACATCATTGGACATTTTAAATAAATTATTCTCGTGTTTGTGTGTAGGGGACTGAGAGTAGAAGGACAGATGCTCTGTCTAGTGTGGTAGCAGTGGAGGTGGTGACAAGTGGCTGGATTTGGGCTACATTGTAGGTAAAGTATACTAGTTGCCCCTTAGCCATGGGGGATGCATTCCAAGACCCCAGTGGATGTCTGCAACCACAGGTGGTACCAAACTCCATAGAGATTATAGTTTTTTCTATACGTCCATACATACTTATGAAGTTTAATTTATAAATTATGCACAGTAAGAGATTAACAATAATAACTAATACTAAAGCAGGACAATTAGAGCAATATACTATAATAAAATTTATGTGAATGTGGCCTCTCTCCCCCAAAATATTGCACCGTACTGTACTCACCCTTCTTCTCGTGGTGATGTGAGATGATATAGTGCCTTCATGATGAGATGAAGTGAGAGGAATTGCACAGCAATTGTAACGCAGTGTTAATCTACAATAAGGGTGAGGTGAACGCAAGCACTGCCATACCGTGATAGTCGACCTGATAGCTGAGATGGCTACTAAGTGACTAATGGATGGGGAGCATATGCTAGACAAAGGGATGAGTCACATGCTGGGTGGGATAGACCGGGATGGCACGACATTTCATTGCACTATTCTCAGCGGTGCGTAATTTAAAACTTATGAATTGTTTATTTCTGGAATTTTCCATTTAATATTTTCAGACCATGGTTGACCAAAACTGAAACCGTAAGTGAGGGGGAACTACTGATAGGATTTGCTAACAGGTTGATATGCAGTGTGAGAGAAAGACAGGAACAGAGTTTTCGGAGGGAGCAACGAAAGGGAAGACAAGACCATCTATTGAGGGGAAGAAGGATGTGGGTGCAGTAGGTTGGGAGTAGGGGGAAGATGAAGAATTCCGTTATGAAGATGCTGCCTGTTAGATGCCTTTGCCCTTACTTGTATTTGTGAGAACAGGTCAAAGAAGATTTATATTATAGAACATTAATTTCTCTGTGGGAACAAACTGGTATCCTAGGATGGGGTATGTTGGCATATTTTACAGAGATGATGTTATATCTTTTGGGTTAAGGTGCTAGCTCTCAGCCACACCATAACTTGCTTCATAAACTTGATTCAATTAAAAATGGAGATGGAAATAAACAAAGGAAGGGCCTGAAAAGCAGATTAAAAATATTCTTTGAAGAAGCATTTCTAAAGATCTGTGGGATTGGACCGTCCATCTTGTTGTTCTAGGGATGGTGAGGATGATTAGAAGCGCGACCTTGCACAGTGCTGAGAAGGCTGCTTTTCTGTCAGGACGTCCGTCTCCGTCCTTAAGGAGATCAGGAAGACCTCTGGCTTGTATTTTAACCCCATTCAGCTGAATGAAAGGTGCCAACTATGAAGGAGGGCCAGTGGGCCAGTCCGCCCCATAGAAGGACTCCTTCTCTTTCATTCTAATTCCCTCACGAGAACATTGAAGAATCAAATCGGGGCCATAACACAAATGAGTAGAACTTTCTGTGGGAGCAGCAGCAATGCTACAAGCCCTGGGGTCATTATGAAATGGCTTTTTGGCAATTGATATGTCCTTTTAAGGTCCCATGCAGCTGGTATGACAAAATGACCTGGGCCTCCTCCTGCTGGGAGAAATTGCCCCCACCATTGGAGGGCTCAGCAGGCAGCAAAAGTAAGACAGTGGAAAAAGGAGGCTTTGTCCAGTGGCAGTGTTGGGGGTCTTTTCTCTGTGCCTTCTCTTACTTACTCTTAATACCAGGGTAAAGGACGAGACTCATGTACAGTCTTGCCTTGATCAGTAGGCACAGTGGTCAGAGATCCCCACCCTAACTCGACTTCCAAGGACACCCTAATGAATAATTGCTATGTCTTTAATATGAGTCAGAAGTTTTAGTAATGTATTAGAAAAAAGGATTAAAAATCAAATGCATTAACATATTCTATATAAGAAAATTCTGTTTTACTCCAGTTGCAGAATGTATAAATACGTTGAATTATCTTATTTTTAAGATAATGAATGCATCCTTGGACTAGAAATCTATAAGGTCTCAAATTAACTACATTAGAATGAAAGTATCGTCAATGTTAAAGCAGACGTAATCTCATATTAAGCTCATAGTGGCCAAATATGTTTCTCCTTAAACCTGCTTATCAGATTTTTTCCTCGCATCAGCATTTTGGAAGCAACAGTACACAGAACTCTAGCCAGAGATTTAAAGGGGCCCAGTTCAAAGCCCTCCCACATGGCTTTGAAATGGTAATAGTAAATACATTTGAGTGATACACAAATAATTAGCCATAGGTAATTAAATATGGTTCACTTTGGGACTCTAGCCATGTTCCAGACTATTTGGAAGACTCAAAACTCCCTGTAAATAAAAGTAGGATTATTTTCATTTCAAAGACCAGAGCTGAAAGGAGGACCCCACAGGTGGTCTGTCACCCACTAGTTTATACATGTGACTGTATAAAAATAACTTTCTGAGGCAAAGATTGATGGCTTTCCTTAAAGAAGAGCATAGGGACTCAATCATTAATTGGCTTAACGTCTCCCTGCTCCTGTAATTGCAAGCCATGCTGGAGTCAACTTTCTGAAAGTGTGAAATAGCTATTACTGTGCACAGCTCACTTTTATACCACACTATTTTTATGCTTGAGATGTTTCTTTTCTATCAACCTCGTTCAGCCAAAAATTTATATGAGAATTCTCTCTGATATCCAACATATAAATATAACATCCTTCTCGAGGGTAAAACTAAAACTTTTAAGCAGAATACGAGGAAAAGGTTCCAGTTAATGAGTTTGAATGTTAGAAGTCCAGAGCTCTAGACTCTTCTTTTTATCTTCAAAATAAACCTATGCCAATCCTCATCATAATGTACTTGATTTTTTTTTACCTGCAAAATAGCACAGTACTATATATATATATATATATATATATATATATATATATATATAAAATCAACTTAAAGTCATTAGAAGGACCCATGCAAGCAAACTGATTTAGAGATCAAGCCTGGTTTTATCATAAATAACATTTTATTTTATTATTTTTTGAAGATTTTATTGGGGAATTGGGGGAGGGGATCAGACAAATTGCTGTCCTTGTTGTTCTTCAGTACAGCTGTGGAGGACGTCGCTTCACTGGCCCATGTTGGTATTATCATTGCGCTCTTCCCAGGTGAGGTAGTCACTCACCAGCCGTTGGACAGCCTCTTAACAGTGGCTCACGGCAGCTCACGAAAGCTCATGCCTGCTGCAGGCCAGCCCCACTGCAGCCCACGCCGTCTCTGGCAACTCGCTGCAGCCCAGCTCCAGGTTGAATTGTTGTTCACCATCTTAGCTGTAGAGGGTGCAGCGTCACTGGCCCTCATGTGGGATCGGAACTGGGGCCCTGCTGCTCAGAGCTGGCGTCCCAAGCCAACTTGTAACCAATGTGCCACTCGGCCGGCCCCATAAATAACATTTTAAATAGACAGCTGAGTAGAAGTAACATAGCAACATAAAGATAGACTTGTATTTTTATAAAACTTCATCACAACTAGTTGAAAAGTGAAAAAAACCAAAAACCCAACCAGTTAATTTGATCTCCTTAATAACAAATATTTTTCAATAAATTGCCAAGGTTCATTGATTATAGCAATAGGGTAATGCCTTTCCCTGCCAAGTTCACTGTTGGCTGACAGTATGTAAATGAGAGGCCACATTTGATCTGTCGTCATTGTCCCAGAAACTTTAGACCCACAGTGATCTGTGATGACCACTCCTTGATGACTGACCTCCTGTCATTTGTCTGATCTTAAATATCCTGTCCTCAGATGGTTCTCTGTTGACACCGCCCTATCTAAAGAAGCCCTGTCTCTAAGCACTTTCCCTTTTAAGATCACTTTGTTCATTCTTTCACAGTGCTTGTCATGATTTTTAGTTATCTTGTTCTTTAAATATTCTTTGGGGTTACTCTCTGTTTTTATCCTCTGGAATGGAAGTCCCGTGAGGACCTTGCTTATATTGTCTGTTGATTTCTAGTTCAGTGCTGGGCACAGGGCAGACACTCAGTAAATAATTGCTGAGTGTATGAATGAATAAAGAAAAAGAGCATGGTCGAGTTAGTCAATAATGTCAATAATTGGTCAACCATAAGCTGGTGTGATGGGGGATTACAAAGAATTATATGTCCTCAAATAAGTTTTCTTTTTAGTTATAGCAATCAGGCTTTTATAAACACGTTTAGTTGTACAAGCATCCTATTAACCAGGGGTGCAAGGAAGAATCACTATCATTTCAAGTCTGATTTCTATTTTGAGAACTGATTCAGCTGATAGAAACAATTAAAACAAATTGGTGTTATCCCCACAGAGTTAGATTTAATTTCAGGTGGCTGAAACATTGACAGGTGTCCAGTGGTTATATTAAGATAGCAGTCATCATTTAGGCACATCGGCCTGGCCCCAAGTGAGCTGCCCATCACCCACTGTTTGATCTGTGCTAGTTAGATCAAACACCCCTTGTTTCTGTCCTGAAAATTTCCTCCAGGTGTGGACTTCTTGCACATGACTGAGCCTTGCTCATCAGTCTCATGTCAGTATCCTGGGTCACAGGACTAGGGAAAGACAGAGTGGACGCTAAGTAACTTTTAATGGTTTGAAACAAGAACCATCAATTTGCTCCCAGTTCTGCACGTCAGCAATTTGGGCTCAGCTCAGCTGGGATGGTTTCATCTCTGCTCCATATGGTGTCGGCTAGATTCCTTTATGCATTCGTGGTTATGGAGCAGGTAGGCTGGGGCTGGCTTTGTCTGAAGGGTTTCCTTCTCATGTCTGACAGTTGCTTGGGCTGTCAGCCAAGACACCTTAGTTCTTCCTCATGTGATCTCTCCATTTTGCAGCTGAGGCCCCAAAACGTTAACCGAATGCACAAGCACTCATCTATTTGTGTTGCCCTTGCTAATGTGCCATTGGCCAAAGGTCACACAGCTGACCCCTGAATCATTGAGGGAGGGGACTGCATAAGGATCTGGACACCAGGAGAAGTGAGTCCTTCAGGGAACACGCTAGATGACATTTGCAGGCAACAGCAGATTAGGAGCTATATTCTTTATAAATACCATGAAGTCCTCAAATATGATTAAGACAAACCAGCCCAGAGAGCACATAATTAGAATGGAGAGGTACAAGGAGTCCTGGTTTCATGTCACTGCTTTTATGTCACAGGGAGTGTTCGCTGATAACTCATTGTTAGAAGCATCAGCATGAAATCCAAGACAGAATACAAAGGCTTGTTAAGTAAATTCTGGCCATAAAAAAGTGATGCCATCAAATATTGGAAACAACAACATACATTCATTCTGAGGAACAAAGAAGAACACATCAGGAATTAAAGAAGCATTTGTGGCTACTTAGAAAATCATTAGCGTAGCAAATTTTTTAAATGTAATTGATATTTGAGGCAGCTTAGTGGAAAGGGATGTTATTTTGCTTTTATTAACCATCAAATATTTAATAGGTTCATATAACACATTTTGAGAAAAAATCACCCTTATCCAATAGGCAATCTTGACTGTGTTATCCTATCAAACTTTATTGCTCATTTTACAGTCAGGAGGGGGAATTCATAGTTTTAATGACAGGAAATATTTTGATCAGCATAGCAGTTTTTATTGAAACATTTATAGTATTCTAAAATGATTAACAATAATTAATGCAATACTCATTTCTTATTGTAAAATAAAGGTGGCTATTATCATGCAGTGTAATATTATATGGGTTGCTTTATTTAGAATCAAGTCACAAAATGGTACACATAGATTGCATTAAGCCACTTTCCTATTCTGTTCTCTGGTCCTTCTCAGTGTTCCCTAGAAGTGCAAACATCCCAGAAAAACCAGGTGTTTCCTGTATGTTACTGGAAGTCTGCAGATGAGACTAATCTGTGGAATAACAAGGTGAGACAAAGCCTCAGGGGGCAGAAAGCAAACGGCTTGCCGAGTGCATCTTTCAGTGTCTGATGAAACTGGGTTAGACGATGAGATAATACTAATCTAATGTTACCATCCCAAAACCCTTATTTCAACCATATCTTAGCATAGAAAAGAGAGCAACTAACGTTTAATGTATTGACTATGTGCCAAGAGCTGCTCTACTTCATCCATATTATCTCCTTTAGACATTGGAAAACTTCGAGTCTGCCAACTGAGGCATGATATTGTCGACAGGCAATGAAGATCTTAGAATTTCTCTACTATCTTTTATGTAGAACATACAACAAAAAGATGAAAAGAAATGGAAAATGAAGGGGGAGGGAAATGATTTTTATATCGCTTTGACCCTAAGTGTATCTGTCTGTCTGCTATGTAGCTATCTTTTCATAAGTAGACCATAGGATAAAATAAACAGATAACCTTTTAAGTTTGCTTCCTTTTGGTCATCAAGATTACTTAATATTTAAAATCTATAGATTTCCTTTTGAGCACTATATGCTATCCCCTTGGCAAATGGACATTTGGATAGCTTTCAGTTGGGAGCTATTGTGACAGTGCCGCTGTGAATATTCTAGTGCATTTTTTTGGATGAGTGCTCATTTTGGTTGGCTATATGCTGATCAGAAGATGTGTAAGTGGTTAGCTTTGGTAGACACTGTCACATAAGCTTCCGAAGTTGTTGAATCAGCTGTATTCCACTATCATGTATGATTGTTTAACATCCTCACCAACATTTAGAAACTATTCCTCTTTTTCATTTTAGCCATTCTCCTGTGTGTGTAATGGTACTGCACTGTGATTTTAACTTTTTTCTCCTGGTGGCCAATGAAATAGTCACCTTTTCATATGTTTACTTGGCTGTTTGTCCAATGGGTTGTAGTTTTTAATTTTTTTTATTTATTTATTTTTATTGGGGAATTGGGGGGATGGGAACAGTGCTGGGGAATTGGGGGAAGGGGAACAGACAAGTTGCTGTGCTTTTGTTCTTCAGTCTAGTTGTGGAGGACGTGGCTTCACTGGCCCAAGTTGGCACCATCATTGCGCTCTTCCCGGCTGAGGCAGATCAGTCGCCGGCTTCTGGACGGCCGCTCATGGTGGCTGCTGGCCACTCACGCTGGCTGCTGGCTACACACGGTAGCCCATGGCAACCCACTGCCACAGGGGCTGCAGCCTACGCCGTTGCTGGCGACTCACGGCAGCCCAGCTCCAGGCTGAGCTGTTGTTCAGCATCTTAGCTGTGGAGGGCAGTGTCACTGGCCCTCATACGTGGGATCCAAACTGGGGCCCTCTGGCATCCCAAGCCAGTTCTTAACCATCGCGCCACTCGGCCGGCCCTGGGTTGTAGTTTTTAAAGAGTACTTTTATTTGCATGAAGGGAAGGTCCTTGGAGGAGTATCTTTCCTTGCTTGGTCTAGCCTGGTCATTTGTTCATATCTGACAAATTAACTTGGCCAGTAGGATTAGGGACTGTGATTGGCCAGCTGATTGCTATGCAGTATTCCATTACATGGTAAACAACATGTAATAGAGTTGTCTACGTTTGTTTCCTTAGAGTAAGATTGTACTATGCATAGTTTTGCAACTTGTTTTCCTCCATACAATAGTATAGATCTATTTAATCCTATTTAATGATTGAACAGTACTCAGTATTTCATTCTTATAGAGCTTATCTAACCACTCTTTTCTTAGTGGACATTAAAGTTATTCCTTTCTTTTATCATCAAATAATGTTTCAGTTAATATCATTGTGAATTTGTATGTTTCCTGCGGGTAAATACCTGAAAGTGGAATCTCTGGGTCAAAGGGGATGTACATGTAAAATTTTTAATGCTAACTTGATGGCCTTCAAAAAGATAACACCAATGTAACAAAGTAAAGAAGTCCCTATTTCTCATGACCATGCCAATGTTGGTGAATGTCAGTAATTTTATTTTTGCCAGATTGTTGAGTGGCAAATAATATATGTTTAAAAAATTTATTTATGTTTCTTGTTTTTCTTCTAAAAAGTTACCTGTACATATTCTTTGTTCAGGATTACAAACTTCAGTTGTTTTAGGGGCCAAGTAGGTGGGCAGGTGTAAAAGAACGGGGAGCAGAGGGGTAGTGTGGGGAGATGATGACTTTGTTCTAGGCCAAAAATACACTCACGTTACAAATTGCAGTTAAAAGCTACTAGGCTATTTACCTTTTCTCAATTTTATAATCATTTTCACATATGATTACTATTTATCTTTTGTCTCATTCATTGCAAATATGTTACTTTTATCTGTTACTTTGTCACATCTTCTATTATTTGTCTGTGTGTTTACTCTTTCACAAGAGCCAGTTTTTGTTACATTATGAATAAAACAGATTTAAACTTTTTAAAATTTTAGATACTATTTTAGAATTATAAGTCTTTTCTCTAAATTTAGTTAGATTTATATTGTTCTTTTTCTTTCCTACTAGGTTAAATGTTTTTAGTCTTTTTTGGTTAATAATTAAAGGTCAGCTATCAAGAGTCTGACTACTTCTTCATCTAGGACATAAAAAAAAAGTCCCAAAAGGAGAATCAAATAATTTTAAAAAGCAGAATGTGCTTAATTCATATGAGAGGAACCTTCATAGCCATGAATATTTTAAATGGGCTAAGGTGAAGTCTTATGTTTCACTAATATCTAGAAATGCAAATGATATCATTTCAGTAAATTCCCATTAATCTTGACTCTAGTAATTTGGAACTTTTAGTTATGATGATAGGATTTAAATAGAAACTTCCCTATACTTCACAAATCCTTTATAGGTTATAAGTCTAATTTACATAAACAAATTGATAGACTATATATATTTAAAAATTTTGTTAGAAAACTTGGTTAAGCACCCTCTGACAATTTGGCACTCCTTGTTCCATATGAATAATTTGTGTGCTAATTGCTGATAACTTGTATGAATGGGCAGAATTAGCACTTGATTAATACAGTTTAAATGTGTGTGTATACATATATATTTATAAAAGTAATAAATGAACGAATGCTTGTTGTAAAAAAATTAGAGCAATTTATTTTTATATGATAGTAAAAGTGAATGTTTCTTTTCCACATTCAACTCCTGTTTCCTTTAGCAATGACTGTTAATTCTTGGTTGTATATACTTCCAGGACCCTCTCTATACACTTATAGACACATTACTTTGAAATCACAGGTGTGGTCATACAGGTGCCATTTAAAAAAATATGTAAATGGGAATCTATTTTGTGACGTGTTGTTTTTGTTTAGCACACCGTTTTGGCCTCTCTGCATCTGCGCAAGCGCCCTCCTCAGTCCTGGTGCTGACTTCATATTATTGCGTGTGTGTGCACGGTGATGCATTTATTGGTAAACATTTAGAGTATTTTTAGAGTTTTACTTTAACAGTGCTATACTGACCATTCTCAATGACCTAGCTTTGTACATGTATGACTATTTCTGAAAGAGAGATTCCTGGAAGTGTACTTGCTTGGTCAGAGTGTCATGTACATTTTAAAATTGGGGCTGATGATGCTGACTTGCTTCCAAAAGCTCTACCTATTTACATGTTCAGCCTCTCCAAAAGTGAAAGCCTGATTTCCCGTAAAATGTTCAACAGTAATTACTGTCCATCATTAATTTTTGCAATAAGATGGATGAGAAAGTGTATATTATTTTGATTATTTTCCTTTTGCCTGATTGCTAGTGAGGCTGAGCATGTCTTCTTATGTTTATCATCCAAATGTGTGCATCTGTAAATTGTCTGTGCAAAATGTTTACTTGAACTTCCCCTTTTTCCCCAGTAAAATAACTTTAGGTTAACTTTACGTAGATAAATACAGTTTTACATTTCTACTGAGCATTTTGTTTTTCTGAAACTCAAGAAATGATATAGATGACGTAGGTGATAACTTTTTTGCCTCTCTCTCTTCTATTTATACTTACAGGCTACCTTCCAGTTGCTTTATAAGCAAGCACATTAATTTGTAGATTATCGAGATCTGTTTTTGACAGGAATTCATTTCATGGCCACTACCCTGCCTTCTAGTTCTTGCAAAGGTCATGCCACTACAACAGCCTCCCTCACTGTTGAGGGACAAACAAGTATATGTCATCAAAAGTGTTGAAAAGTAAAATTCTAATTGTGCTTTTCAAGAGTGATATGATATGTTTCGACAGAATTCTTTCACAAAACGTGGCATGGGATCACATGTCTGAATTCTATGTTTGGACACATGATATGGATATTTCATTTGCTTGAAACAGATGCTACTAATCATGAAAGAGCAACTACACCTAAGACTTTATAAAGAAAGCATTGTCATATGAGGGTGTGGACGTTGAACAAGATATGAGTAGGAAACATGTGAGCATGAGAATTTGGAAGGTTGGGCTTTGGTCCTGTTCTGGCACCAACTAGCGATCTGTCAGTTCACTTCCACTCGTGGTATGTTTGGGGTTGTGTTGGATAATTTTTATGGTTCCTTTTGTCTTTTAGCTTCTGGCTACACAGTACAATTTTCTGTCAGTGCTTTCCTAGTGTTTTGGTGTTCAGAGTGAAAATAGTCTGTTGAGATCAGTGAAAAGGAAGGTCAGCTATTCCTATGAACGGACATGAGCCAAAGGAAAATCTAAGGTATGCAGGCCCGCCGTTACCAGCCACACAGCATTTTTGATCCTCTCTTGAAATCAACCGTTTCAGAAACGAGGCTACATTAAACTCTCCAACTGGCAGTCAGATGTATAGAAAATTTAAAACTTAATTCAGTGCTGAAATTTGTCAGTCAAAATGACTGACATTCTAACAACTCCAAACTACATCTTAATTTGTCATTTGAAGGCCAACCATTCCCTGTCATATCTAAGCTGACTTAATATAAATTTTTAAACCTCAACAATTGTTAAAATATGAGCCGAAAGATTAACGTGTTCTCTTGAAATTGGTCATTCAGATTCTAAAATGTGTCTTAAACACGTTAAAAAGAGGAATCCTGTTGGCGTCCCATCACTGATATCTTGAGACCTCTATTCTTGCTGAGGTGAACCTGGGTGCCACTTTTGGCTCACCTGCACACACATGATCAAAGGCCTGACTGGAATTAGTAGACCTATAGATGATTATTTTAGCTATTAAATCATAAAAGACTCAATTTTCAAAAATTGGGAAAACTTCTACTTGTGCAGATAAGTTTACTTCATTGAAATATTGATTTTCATGATTGAGGCTGAGAGTAACAAAGGGTTCCCCTAAGTGTACAGTGTAATGTGAGTGCCACAGGTGAGGTACTAGTGGGGTTTTTTTTTGAAAGCCCTACATTGGTAAAATTGGTAAATTGGTAATATGTAAAATGATTACATATTACCCAGAAAAATGACGTTTCATGTATTTATTCCATATTTGTGTATAAAAACAGCAACTCTAAAAATCTGAATATATCTTTTGAAGAAGGTATGTCACAGGAGTCTTTTTAAGAAAGTGTCAATCTTAAAAAAAAAAAGAAAGTGTCAATCTTAAAAAGAAAGTGCCAATCTTTGGGAAACACAGAATTAATACTACAATAACAAGCTCACTGATTATGAGTAAGTCAGAGGAGGCCACTGTGAATTAATAGATCTATCAATATCCAATACCTTTGAAAGGAAACGCACTTTACTTTGTTTTCAAGAGGAACAGCGTGATAGAGGGTCAAGAACATCTGACAAATTGTTGGGAGATGTAAATTCTGATCTTAGCATCGGTGCCTACACTCTATGTCACCTTAGAAAAGTAATCTTTGTGGGCCAAACTTATTTATTTATACATTGAGGCACTGGATGGCTCTTGAA
The DNA here is from genome assembly GCF_001890085.2 of Hipposideros armiger. NCBI lineage: Eukaryota > Metazoa > Chordata > Mammalia > Chiroptera > Hipposideridae > Hipposideros > Hipposideros armiger. The sequence goes on from NW_017731628.1 coordinate 1,897,657, forward strand.
ATCCCTTCTGTTTCTAATGTTCTGATTCCAAGGCTCACATTCATTACGACAAATTCTCCAGTGCAAAAATTATAGCTCAAAGCACTTTTGGGAGCAGTGATGATATTCTCTCTCATTCATTTATTCATCAAATATTATTAATTGCTTAATGTATTCCAGGTACACTCTAGGCATTGGGAATAGAAGATGAATAAAATACAGTCTCTGGTCCCAAGAAAGATACAGTCTGCTAGGAGTCAGCCACATCACAGGAGTGCTATAAAGGGTTATACCCTGTTAAAACGGCACAGCGGTACCCAGGAGGGAGAAATTAATGCTACCTTTTGGTTGGATACAGGGGGAGCTGACAGGAAAGACTTTGTAGAGGAGGAAATAATTAAATAAGCTCTTAAAATATAAGTTCACTGGAGGGATGGTGGATGGTACGGAGTAGGCTAGCGTGGGGAGCCGCAGACTGCATTGAAATAGTTATTTACTTACAATAAATTACAGTTTTAGGCTCAAGGGGAACAGAAGCATTTGGTGAATTAAATTCTACTTCTTATTTCAATGCCTGGGAATTAAGATTATTAGTTAATATGCTGATCACCTGTGAGATGTAGGAAGGTGTTCACAATGCAGATAGGAGTACTAAGTTGTCCTTTGGAGGGAATTTTGAAAAGGGAGCTTTGTAAATTTGCACGTAACTGCTTTTTCCCTCTATCTTCTCTTGTGCATGTAATGGATCAAAACATAGAAAAGGAAAGGCACTGCTATATCATGTATAATTTTAAACAAAAGAATGAAAAATATATTATATAATTTACGAAGTGATACCCCCTGATAAGTCCAGTACCCACCTGGCACCATACCTAGTTTTTACAATGGTATTGGCTCTATTCCCCATATTGTATTTCACATCCCTGCTACTCTCCTGTAATAACCAATTTGTACCCCTTAATCCCTTCACCTTTCTCACCCAGCTCCCCAACCCTTCTCCCATCTAGTAACCATCAGTTTGTTCTCTGTATCTAAGAGCCTGTTTCTGTTTTGTTTATTTTGTTCTTTAGATTACACATATAAGTGAGATCATATGGTAATGAGGTTGTCACTTTGTGAGGTATATAAATTTCCAATCACTATGTTGTTTTGTACACCTGAAACAAATAGAAAAAGAATGAAAAATATAGATTGCTTATTGCAGAGCTGTACCTCTATACCTAACTACTATATACAGACCGAAAAGTATGCTTTCTCTAATAATCACCCCAACAGAACAGATTATGCCGAGTAGTTAGCGTTTCCTATTTAATAGTCCAAAGTAAAATGCTGGCACTGATGCTACAGCAAGCTGGTCATTAGCCAGTGGAATTTCTTCGGGTTATTGGTACTGGGTCATGAACGTATGTGTGGGCTAACAGTTCCATATGTCATGTACGTGGTATTTACCTTACTGAGGTGGTCCTTATATTCCTGCGGAGACTGTGCTTCCACAAAAATATTGGAAATGAAAACGAACCCATTGTTCCTGTGTATTGGCGTCAATCATTCCAATAAGGCGATACTTGAATGTGGCATCTGCCCTAAGAAAGGAGCTCCAGTGTGCCCCATGAGCTGCTGAGTTCTGAACTTCCTGTGATGCAAACACGTCTGTCTTCCAGACTGGACTGTGAGCTCCTCTAAGGGTAATGACCTTGTAATGCTGATTATTTAAAATTCTGTATTCTGCCCTCTCAGAACCTGATGGAAGGCTTCAGGTACCAGTAGATCGTATACTCCAATGTTTGTTAAAGCCATAGTGTAAATGCATGCATGTGACACCTCTATGTGAAACAAATTAGCATGTCATATTCTTCACATTGGGTCATGAGTTTTACTAATTAGCAGATTAGCTTGAAGCTGGCTAACCTTGAATTTGAATCTGGCTCTGTCCTGTGAGAGATGGTAAAGTAGAAGCACTGTATATTGGAGACCTGTTTATATTCCATGCATATTATCCAAACACATCTTTTTTTTTTAATGTCTCTTGCCCCATTTACATTGATGTACATTGATGTAGAGCTGTCTAACTTGATTTTAACTACTATAGAGTGCTATACTTAAAATTTTAAATTTACTGCAACTTGAACTTGACTGGTACATAATCCTCACTAATCAAATTTTTATGTTACTTATATCTGTCACATAGTTACTTTAAAGTATTTTAACTATTTATATATCTAATATTAAAATTTCTTGTCATCTTAAGGATGGACTGAAAGTGGAAATGCCTATGAATTTAAAGGTAATTCTTGAACAGACTTTTGTAGTAAGCTAAAAAGTTTGAGTATTAATCTTTTTTATTTAATTATTTTTTATTGTGAAATACAGTTTTTAGAATTAGTTTCAGCTGTACAACACAGTGCAATAGCTATACTTTTTACCCCTCAAATTGACAATCCCCTCCCCCAACCTGCCGCCCCACTTTCCCCCCAATATCATACATATCTATTACAATTCCCTTGACTCCACTCCCACATTATACTCCACGTCCCATGACTATATATCACTTATATATATGTATGTCACTTATAGTTGACATACAATATTATACAACATCAGCTTCAGGTGTTCAGTGCAGTGATCAAGCCTCTACCCCATCCATGATGCGGTCTCCCTAACAAGACATGTGACCACCTGACACCTTACAAAATATTTACATTATTAATTATATTCCCCGAACTGTCTTTCATATCCCTGTGGCAATATTGTAGTTACCTATTTATGCTGTCAAATCCCTTCCCCTTCTCCCTCATCCCCACCCCCCTCCCACCTAGCAGCCATCAGTTGTTCCTCTATATCTCTGAGACCACTTCTGTTTACTTTGCTCGTTCATTCAGTTTTTTAGATTCCACATATAAGTGAACTCATATGGTATTTGCCTTTCTCCGACTGACCTATTTCACTTAACATAATAGCCTCTAGGTCCATCCATATCGTCCCAAATGGTACGATTTCATTCTTCTTTATAGCGGAGTAATACTCCATTGTATAAATGTACCACAGTTGCTTAATCCAGTCATCTACTGATGGGCATTTCGGTTGTTTCCAAGTCTTGGCTATTGTGAATAGCGCTGCAATAAACATAGGTGTACATATATTTTTTCAAATTAG
>NW_017731628.1:1900861-1931872 GCF_001890085.2 Hipposideros armiger
GTTTTTTAGATTCCACATATAAGTGAACTCATATTTTTTCAAATTAGCATCTTAGGTTTCTCTGGATAGATACCCAAGAGTGGAATTGCTGGGTCATACGGTAGTTCCATTTCCAGTTTTTTGAAATACCTCCATTACTGATTTCCATAATGGCTGCACCAATCTGCAGTCCCACCAACAGTGCACCAGGGTTCCCTTTTCTGCACAGCCTCGCCAGCACTTGTTGTTTGTTGATTTATTGATGATAGCCATTCTGACCGGACAAACACATTATCTTGAGTCCTTAAAACAACCATGAAAAGTATGACCAATAATCCTTTTTACAGGTGGAACCACAGGTCTCTTCATTGCCCGAGTCCCCACAGTGGGCAATTTCTGTAGTGGGGATGCATTCATAGCCATTTTTGCAAGGCTTGTACTCCGTTTGTTTCCTGTAAGCTACAATTCCTGTGTGCCCCTAGAGAAGTTAATAACATCTCTGAGCCTCCATTTTCCCATTTCTAGAAAGGAAGATATAATGGCTAATTTATTTGTCAATTTGGCTGGGCAGCAATACCAAGCTGTTTGGTCAGACACCAGTCTAGATGCTGCTGTAAAGGTATTTTTAAGGTGTGAATAACATCTTAACCAGTGTACTCTAAGTAGAGCAGGTTACCCTCCTTAGTGTGGGTGGGCCTTAGCTAATCTGTTGAAGGCCTTAAAAGACTGCTGTCCTCAGAAGAGGAAGGGATTTCACCTCCAGACTGCAGCATGGGAATTCTACCTGCATTTCCAGCCTGCAGATTCAACACTTCAGACAATGTCCACTCACTCAGTTGTCCAGCTGGCTGGCATGCCTTCATATTTCAGTCCCCACAATCACGTGGGCCAATTCGTTAATAAATCTCACTCTCTTTATCTCTTTGTCTAGCTCCATCTGTCTCTGTCTATGCCTCTCTATAATTACATATATACACCCATACATATATTCTATTGTTTCTGTTTCTTTGCCTAACACAGAGGTTAATCTAATAAGCAATGCTTATTTCATGGGTAAAAAGTAAATATTAAATGAGGTAATTCATGTAAAAATACCTAGCATGGCCAGCCACTCAGTAGCGTTTTATTATCTGTTTCTCTCCTACTTTTTGTCTCTTCCATGTTTTTCATCTTTCTATTTCTCCTTCCTTTTTCATTTCCCTTGTAATAAAAATGTTCTTGGATGCATATAAAGCACATCTTTTTAAATTTACTAACTGTCTCAGCACAAATATTCTATTAAAAGTAGAGTGATATTACGTGACTATTAGTTCCGACAGTGATATTTACACGTTGGCTTTCACAAGTGAGTAATAATTCATATACGCAACGTGACTGTGAGTAATGGCGCCCTTCCAAAGATAAAGGTTGGCGCGGGCGGTAGCCATCATCAAGTTATTCAGTGTGTGTACAGTTTCAAAATATATTTCCCACAGTGTTGTTCTGTCTCCATTCCCATTCAGATATTCCTCATTTTTATGCAACTCATATTTTACATTGGAAAAGCATTTTATTATTGATTTCTTCATTGGATAAGTAGTATGGTGAATTTGACACTCAATTTACTTTCCCTTCTACAGCAAATGAGAAAGCATTGGCGTTGTGAAGTCTCAATATAGGTATTGAGAATGTGTCTGTGGATACAAGATGAGAAAAAGAGAGAGAGAGAGAGAGAGAGAGAGAGAGAGAGAGAGAGAGAGAGAGAGAGAGGAAAGGAGGGTGAGCAGGATTTGAGAGGGCACCAGGAAGTCACTTTTGATCTTAAATTATAACCAGCATCTAATTACTGATGCATGAAATTTAATTTACAAGAAATAAGGCTTAATTCCAAATACTCTTGGGAAGACAGCGCATAGACTGATTCACACTAGGATGTCAAGTAAGCTCCTTCAGGGTAGGGGCTGTGTCTTGACTGCTATTGTCGTTTCAACTGCTAGCACATGAAAGGTACTTAATAAATATTTTGATTGGATAAATGATGCTAGAATCAATTCTGGAGTCTGAATTTGATGAGCTAGGTAGGAATGCAGATACAGTACAAGTTTGGTAGCAAAAGTGGGAAATGGATGGAGTAGGACGCGGCAAAGAAAAGTGAGAGAAGCTTTGTCATAGAATAAACAAACTTTACATATTTCCTCATCCTGCCAAGAATAGATCAGGGTTTTGTCAAGCTTCCCATCTCCATTTAGCTCTTAGGTATGTGCTATGTTGATGAGCCAACAGGCCAGCCAACTACACTGCCAGTCACAGCTGAACTGAGAGCAGCCCCTGCCTTCCGCCCAGGGGCGGGCAACCTGTCGGCGTGGCAGGCACCCAGCATCTGTGCCCATGGTTTCCCCTGCCTGAGGTCTTGCTCTCCCCAGCAAGGACTGCTTCCCAGCCATTCCCAGTATAGCATCTGTCCTTGCTGCCATGGTGCTGTCCTGAAGGTGTTAACAAGCTTCCGTAAGGGGCCTAAGTTAGAACCTGGCAACAGCTTAGCCTCTGAAAGAAATAAGGCTCATCGCATGCCCGGTGATATAAATTAAAGTTAATATTATATGTGATGAAATGTCCTTTTAGATATTATGTGTAATTTTGAGTATTAGGAAGTCCCAGTAGGCTATTTTTAATTTAATTTTTTTTTTCTAAGAAACCAGTCTACAAGATTTCCCCTTATATTCGTTCTTTCCTTTAAACAAGGCACAAAGAAAAGGTTATATGAATAATAATATTTTTAGGCTAGCAGGTAGAATAAACACATAAAAAGTTATTAATAATAAACTGAAAATATATATTTAAAAATAGCTAAAGGCTTAGCATATATTATATTAAAAGCTCATACCTTTTTTTGGTTAAAAAACAAACAAACAAACAGTGAAACTCCCCTAAGAATTATTTAAGAGGAGATATAATTAGTTAGAATGCATATGGAAAAATATCCAACTAAGCTACAAAGAAATTACACTTAAAGCATCATTGAAATTATCTCATATTCTAACTGTGTGAACCTGAAAAATTACTTGATTTCCCTATATCAGGTTTCCCATCTGTCAAATAGGGTAAAAATATGACATAGGGACACTATGAGCATCTGATGCATTTTTATGCCTATATTGATGGTATGTGACAATTGCTGAAACACTTCCTGGCTCTGAAAAAGACTTAATATGCTTATTTGTTGTTGTTATTATTATTATCATCCTAACATTAAAAAAATGATAATACTATATGCTGAAAAGCATGCTGTGAAATGTGCATGTGCCCATATTGCAGCTATCAGTGTAAAGGAGAATAACCTTTTTGGAAATCAATATGAAAATATGGTTTAAGAATTGTAAACTTTTATGCTCTTGATGCTGTGATTCCAAATAAAGGTTATTTATCCTAAGGAAAACAACTCAGAAAATGATAAGTGCATAATTTTCATATCCCTCACACTACTATAATGCTTTAAAAGGTTTCTATGAAGGAATATTATGTAGTCATTACAAATAATAGTTATAAGGGTTATTTAGTCAAATAAAAAACACCAGTATGGTAAAGCAAATAATGCAAACAGAATTTAAAATGGTCCCCATGACAAAGGTACTGTTTTATGAGTTTTCATTCTCAGTAGGTTTTTTTCCGCCATTTTGGCTCTAGGATACAAGGCAGGGCAAACGCCTCCTCAGGAAGGAAAGGAAATGGCATGGAGGACAGAGGACGGGAACCCATTCCCTGTCCCTCCCATTGTTGTGTGGTTAGTTGAATATATAGAGGGAATTTAGGGGGAAGTAAAGTAACGAGGCCGTCCTGTCATTGCCTCACCCAGCTGAAAGCTTGGAGAGAGTCAGTATTATTAGATACAATGACGGGGAAGCCAAAAGCAAAGAGCCGTCGGTGTCCCACTTTCTAGAGTGGGAAAATGGCAGGTCTGCCATGCCTAAGACCCTTGTGGCATCATGATGCAGACCCAGCGGGGTGAAAGTTGTGGCGCAGAGAGCCTTGGCGGAGAGACACTGTTGATGTTAGAGCTACCGAGCCGTCTGTCGCTCCCACTGGCATGGAACGGGCCCCCAAGTGAGAGAATAAGAACATAGCTAAGATGCGAGTCTTTCATGGAAGATTCATCTTGAGGTGGAGATGATCTTGACATGAGGTTTTGGTTCACCCCAAACTACGTACGAGCATGAGCCCTGAGGTGGCATCAGAAACAGGGGCTGGTTGTCATACTCAGTCTGAGACATGAACGGTCACACAGGCATGGCGACTTGTTTGGTGGACACCAATGTCGGGGGCCTTTGTCATGCAGAACAATGACCCCCCTAAAGATGCCCAGATCCCAATTCCCAGAACCTGTACATTTGCAAACTTAGATACCAAAAATAGGACGTTGCAGCTGTGACAAGTTAAGGACCTTGAGATGGAAATTCTGTGAGTCCCGTGTAATCACAGCGGTCCTTGTAAAGATGAAAAAGGTGGGTGGGACTAACAGAGCCAGAATAGGAGATGTGATGGTGGAAACAGAAGTCAGAGTGATGCAGCCACAGGCCATGGCATGTTGGTAGCTTCTAGAAGCTGCAAAAGTCAAGGAAGCGGGTTCTCCTCTCGACCCTCCAGAAGGAACACAAACCTTGATTTAGTAGGACTTCTGGCCTCCAGCACTATAAACTAATCTAGCTGCATTGTTTTAAGCCACTCAGTATGTGGTCATTTGTTACAGCAGCGATAGGAAACTAATACAGGACCCAGGCAATAAGCCAGGTCAGCCTTCTTTCAGCAGAGACCAATAGTGATGCAGAAGTGACCATGTCGACTCAAGGCTAGAGTACCCCATGGACACCTGAGCTCATTGGTGCCCCGATACCCTGACCATCGTATTGGGGATCAGTGGGGTGATGGAGGTGTGCATGAGGGAAAACTAGGAGGACTTAGCCTAGAAGATACTGACTGACTAGGCATCAACTTTTTTTTTTTAAAGATTATTATTGGAGAATTGGGGGATGGGAACAGTGTTGGGAAATTGGGGGAAGAGGAACAGACAAGTTGCTGTCGTTTTGTTCTTCAGTCTAGTTGTGGAGAATGTTGCTTCACTGGCCCAAGTTGGCACCATCATTGCGCTCTTCCCAGGCAAGGCACATCAGTCGCCGGCTTCTGGACAGCTGCTCACAGCGGCTGCTGGCCGTTCACGCTGGCTGCTGGCCACACATGGTAGCCCATGGCAAGCCACTGCAGCAGGGGCTGCAGCATACCGTCGCAGGCGACTCATGGCAGCCCAGCTCCAGGTCGAGCTGTTGTTCAGCATCTTAGCTGTAGAGGGCAGTGTCACTGGCCCCCATATGTGGGATCCGAACCGGGGCCCTTTGGTGTCCCAAGCCAGCTCTTAACCAACGCGCCACTCGGCCGGCCCCAGGCATCAACTTCTTATACTTGTCAAGTTTACGTTTTTCTTCTTGCTGCTGGTTTGGAGGAGGCTCACAGCAAAACAGGTCGGTCCTAGAATTAAACTGAATAAGAGAAGGTAGCCATGTTGCCGTGAATCTCTGCCACGATCACAGTAATATTAGTGAAATACTACCTGAATTTGCATCATATGCCAGGGACCATCCCAGGCACGTTACATGCATCACCTAAGTGAATACTCACAACAATATGATGGTGAAAGTACTGCCGTCACCTTCATTTTTCCAGATGTGGAGACTCCGAGGTAGCAAGAGATTAAATAATCTTCCAAAGGTCTTGTGGTTTTTGAGCTGCTGTGTCAAAATTTGAACACAAATAAGCCTGAGAGGAATACAGGAAAATGAAAATGGTTGACTTATTCTGTTGGCAGGATTATGGATATGTTCTTTTTGCTTTAATTTTTGTTAATGGCAAAATAAAGCCGTGATCACACTTCTTTTATTGGCCATTTCCAATCTGTGAACCAGTTGGATTCTGAAATGATCAGCCAGGGGACTTTGGAAGTAATGTGGTTTGTAGACAGACACGGTTGTATTTGAATCTTTATTTCAGCACTTAGAGATGATAAATTGAGCAATTCACTTAACCTTTCTGAGGCTCCATTTTCTTATTTATGAATTGAGACTAACAGTACTTGTATGTGAGGCCATTTTTAAGTGCAGGGCCTGAAATGTAGTCAGTCAACAAATGCTCTTTCCTTTCCTCCCAGAAAGCTTCGGTTTGATCATTTTCAGAACCAGCAACCTGGTTTCCTATTTAAAACAATAAAACTCTTGAAGGTTAAAATTGGCACTTCAGCCAGCAAATCTGTGTCACTCACAATTTACTGGATATATTATACTAGGAGTACTGTTTCAACTGTGCATACCTAGCAGTACTAATATTGCTTCTGGGAGGAAGTGAAATCCAAGTTACGACTTGGTGTAACAAGGATACGCACTGTCGGGCCCCAAAAGGGAGGTACTGCCTTCATCCGTCCTTTTTCCCTACCCCCAGCCTTGGCAATGAACTCTCCACTGATAATGTTGAAATGTGCAGCTGGCGGTGAGTAGGCGTGAGAATGGGGATTCAGGAGGGGAGTCGCGCAGAGCTGTTTCAAAAAAACGGATTGGGTAGATATTCCTGGGCAATTTTAGTAAATTCTCTGTAGCAGCTCCAGAGAAGATAAACATTTTTCCTGGCAGTGTAATCATGACGAAAGCATCGCTGCTTCCATCCATGGGTTCTCAGGTCCTGGATTGGACTCTGTAGATCTCTCATTGGCACACCTACGTCATTCATAATCCACGATACTTACTCATACAGTGAATTCTTGATCACAGTGCAATGTACAGAGCCCTCCACCAGGCTTATACTCATTTAGGTGCACTTATCTGTGAGAGCCCGAACCCACCCTGTGGCTAAGCAAACGTCCCTGGATAGAATTAGTCAATCAGGACATTATTTATCGTTGAGTATTTTGTGCATGTTACACCCCAAAGCCGCTCTCTTTAAAGTGATGTTAAAAGTGTGTTGGGTTGAGCGGATGGGGGAAAAAACAACAGAAGAAATCATTAAGTGAATAAATAAATGAATTCAGCCATATGACCAGTGAAATTAAAAGGCATGAGAAAGGGAAGAAGCGCACTGATAGATATGATCTGGAAAGAGACAGAGGGTGGACGGAGCGCCAATCAATCATGCCATCTCCAGCAATGAATTCCGATATGTCTGCTCTAAGGTCATGGCCATGAATTCATAAAAGAAAGAAGGTAAACAGAGCCTTTCTGTCGTACCACACACACACACACACACACACACACACACACACACACGCACGCACACACACGTTTTCACTCCCCTGCCACCAACTGATCTGTAACGATCTGTTACTTCTCAAAAAATCTTAGGCTGACGTCATCAAATGAGCTTTCCTTTTTATTTTTTTATACTGTTGCTTTTATCACTGTGATTACATTCCCTCAACTGAGCAACTTGTTCTTGTGAAAACATAAGGCATAGAATGAAGAATATCCCACTTTTTAAAATGCTTATCTTCAGTGAAAATGTGACAAAAGTAATGAAGACAAGACTAATAAAAAATAATACTAGAAAGCTAGTTTAATCATTTGAGAGATCAATGCTTCTACTGTTTTTTTGCTCAAAGCATCATTTCTGACGATGGCTTTAGTAAATCCTGGACAGCTGGCATTTGGGTTGATTACCTAATAGTTTGGGGGAGACAGCTATGGAATTAGAGCATTAGAATTTAGCAGGCTTAACACACAAAAGTAATCATCGCCAGGAATCCACGAGTTGTGGGTGAGACTTGTGCAGACATCCAGGTCCTGAACGTTGGAGGGGAAGGAGTAATCCCCTATCAAGGAGATTAGCACCCCGGGGTTATAGGAAACATTTCAGTGAGTCCAGGATTAACACTAAGCCGCAGAGTTAACAGCTTGATATAATGCAGCCATTTTCCACCTGAATCTCACAGCTCATACCAAACTGCAGAGCTGACAAGCCCAAGGAGTCCTCTGTCCGCACCCACATCCTCTCAGGGATCTGCCTTCACGAACCTGCTTTGTTTGGGGTAAATGTGAGGACAGAGGCCGGAAACCAGGCCGGGTAATCCTGAGGGGAAAATTCCAAAGAATAAAGGGCTTACTGTTTTCCTTTTTTATGTAGCTCTTCAGTCAAAAGACCATTTTTATCCTGTAACTATTTTGTATATAATATAATAATTTGGGGAGAAATTACTTACATTTGCTTTAGTTAACCAAGGAATGATGACTAGGGAAGGAAAGGCAGTACGTCAGGAGTACACCTTTGAATTTCTTTATCTCAAAGAATTATGTTCCTGAGCACCGGAAAACAGGGCTCAGGGGTGAGTGTGCATGAGTTAAAGCATGTGGATGGAATTCAGAAATCTCCTGGCTACTTGGTCTGCATGGCATCAAACATCTGGTATCTGGAAGCATTTGTTACTGTTCTGGTTCCTTTTGCTCAGATATTTTGTGGTTTCTGAACATAGTCACTGAGTCAAGTTCACAGAAAGTCTAGGATGAAATAGGTAAATATTGATGCCTCCAGGGGATTTTAACTTAAAAGGAGGAAGTTAGTAATACTAACTTCAGGATATGGGGTAGAAAGACTGTGGAGGGATCTTCATATCCTATTTTTTTCTTTCACCACTTTTGGGAGCCTTACAAGCTCCTAGAACTCTCTTGCTAACGGCTGGAAGGTCGTGTTTGTTGAGTAGACGAGACAGATGGGAGGATGGACAAGAGCTGTACAGCTGTTTCAAAAGGGTTCTTAATTTAACAAAGCCACCCAGGCATTGGCAATGGTTGGTTTTTTGTTTGTTTTTCTTAACAAGGCTGCTACTGTCCTTGCCTTCCATATTGTTTTCATTTATATTTGAAATAAAAAGATGGCAGAAATGACAAAACAATCATCAGAAACATGTCTGACTAAGGAAGACCAAGATGTAACAGCAGCAAATCTTTTATATTTCAGTGTCATTGCAGAATGAGTGAAATTTCCAGAATGTTCCTGGATTACGTGTTGAGTACTTTATGCTGGACCATGCTGATCTCATATGGCGTTCTCTATAGCTCCAGGCAGACAGGTGGTGATAATGATGCAAGCATCGCCTAGGCAAGCCTGGGCTGTGGACCCGGATATTAAGAGAGGGCTGTGAGTTCATGGTGCAGGGCACTGAGTTATGTCACCACTCCTGCCAATGAGCAAAGTGATGGAGACGATTAGTTTGGGAGAGAAAGCAGTAGGCAGGGATCAAAGTTAGGGAACTAAAAGTCATAACGTATTTCTCACTCTTACTGCTTTCACTCTCATCTCCTTGATTATGTCCCCCAGGACTGAATATTTTCTCTTTAATAATGATAATAATAAAGTGTAGGCAATGAATGATACGGACCCTGAAAAGTTCATATGAGAAACTTCTCAAAAGCTCCTCTGTGATCAAGATAGGGACTCAAAGCACACCAAAGCATCTCATAGGAAAACGAGTTAGAAGAAAACGTGCGAGCCCCATGCATTCCTTCATACAGTGTTTTCTTGGAGTGAGCATCTGTCTGAGGGCCAGTGCCAAGCAGGCTTGACTGAAGCCTGATGACGTGGGAAGCACGTATAAGGAGAATGTAGGTCTGGAAGGCACGGAAGAGGCATCAGTAAGTGTACGCAGGGCTGTTAGAAAATGTGCACGCAGGTGAGAACTTCTACTTGTACTGTACATATTTTATCATCTGTTATTTAAGGATGCATTTAGGGATTAAGATTTAAAGCACTGAGAAAAGCACCTCCAAAAGATCCATATGGGTAGATTAAATTCCAAAGCTACAAAATACTCCGATCACTAATGTTGCCAACTGAGGAAAAATGTAATTCCTTAAGCTGAGAAGCGAGCAAAAGCTGCCACTCCGCTTCCCCAGCTGCACCAACAGGGCGATATGTTGAGTACAGACTGCTGTCATTGCGTTATTCCATCAGCTCCCCAGGCAGTTAGTCTCATGCAACGCCACTGAATGAGCAGATCTTCCTCTCCCTGCACCTCTAGAAATCCCTTAAATGCTGGACACATTTTTTTTGTGTGTGTAGCTACAGGTTCATATGTAATTCATGGAAAGCAAATGAATTTATTTAGGTTTTAGAAAAACACAATCTTCTTCCCTTACGAATTTATATTTCTGACCTTGCACTTATCAAACCTAGGTGATCGGCTGAATTCATTGGAATGTCTTTGGGACGGGGGAAAATCAGACGTTAAAGTGGAACTATGGCTGCCTCAGTTTTTACCAGGTTGCCCATATAATATCAAAGGGGGCATCAGACACGCCCTCCAGATAGAGGCTTTACCCGTGAAGTTATATAGAGAACTTGCTCTGTGGTTCTTGGATCTCTCAACCAGATTCAGGATATAATTGCAGGCCAGAGGGGAAAGAGGAAAGGACGTGTGAAGCGACTTCTTGTCCAGTCACTGCCCTGAAGCTGGACCTCACCCCCATGTCCAAGGAGGGGGCTCCTATGGGACTTCTGTGGTTTGGACACATGCAGGGCTGGGCTGTTACTTCTATGCCTGCAGGAAAGAGATGGCTGCCTTGGGTTCCCCTGCTCTCTTCGTGTCTGTCAAGGCAGCGGGCGAGGAGGTGATTCCCATGGGCCAAATGTGGGTTAAGAGAGAGATGGGTGGGTTTGCCTTGTGCCCGGTAACACAGCACCAGCTGGAGGGACAGAGGGCCCCCAACAGCAAGAACCTGGTAATCAGTGCTGGGTGCTTTGGGGCTGAGCAAGAAGTCACAGGTTGGCTCTCAGCATTCACCTGGATGAAGGGAAGTGAAGTCAGAGAGACCCAGGAGGGGGCATTCACAGAGCCTGCATTGAAACAACAGTGTCTCCATTCAACCTGCAAGGCTGAGGCTGCACAGAGCCTGTGCTCAGTGGTATCAATAGAGTCTTTCCGGCTCTTCCTACTTCCAACATCTTATTGTAGGGATAAGAAACAGATTAGCAAACTGGGGTAGGTTGGAGAGGGGGTTGATTACAGAGTCATAAGGCAGAGAAATCAAGAAGGGAACTCCTAGGGCTGGCCAAGTGGCTTAGTTGGTTAAGAGCTTGCTCAAGAGTGCAAGCTCGAGCAACAGCAGTTCGATTCCCGGCCCGAGCTAAGCTGCTGCTGAGCTGCCAACAAGTGGCAGGATGGCTCAGCTAAAACCAAACAAACAAACAAAAAAAAGAAAAATAATAATAAGAAAGGAACTCCTTTATTTCTCAGGCATCTATCCCAAGGCTGGCGTAAATTGCCAAGAGAGGGTTGTTTGTTTCCCATTAATTAATTAATTATACATTAGTTAAGTTTGTTTGTTTGTTTGTTTGAGACTGGTCATTCTCATTTCTGAATGAGACTGTGTCCCCAAAGCATCTCAGAGCTATCTAATGCTTAAGATTGAGCAGAAAGGTCAGGAGTCTGCTGGGATTTGCAGCCTAGGGCTGCTGAAGGTTACATTGAGTCAAGCTTGTAGGGATAGTGGGAGATAAAAATCAAGCTGCTTTTTGGCTGGGTCAGGAACTGTGTTGCCTACAGTATGTCAAGACCTGTGTCCAAATGGCTCTGGTTGTTTTTCTGCTCACTCTTTTAGAACCCTGCCCTACAAGACATTGGCCCACTCAGTCACAAGTAGACCTTGCTGGTCCAGTGCCACTTGGTGCCATGTTAGAACCTGAGGCAAAAGAAAAACTCTGTAATACTGCCCTTGTCTTTGTGCAAAATTCTGATCTTTTGTGCATCATTGATTTATTTGCATTAATTTTGAGTTTTAAAAATCTGTAAACACTTATTTACCTTGAGTCAGGGTGTTGGTCCCTTCTTACATTTTTTTTTTCTTTTTAAGATTTTATTGGGGAATTGGGAGAAGGAGAACAGACAAGTTGCTGTCCTTTTGTTCTTTAGTCTAGTTGTGGATGATGTCGCTTCACTGGCCCATGTTGGTATTATCATTGCGCTCTTCCCAGGTGAGGCAGCCACTGCCGGCCAGCCCCACTGCAGCGGGGCTGCAGCCTGCGCCGTTGCCAACGACTCACGGCAGCCCAGCTCCAGGTCAAGCAGTTGTTCACCATCTTAGCTGCAGAGGGCAGTGTCACTGGCCCTCATGTGGGATCCGAACCGGGGCCCTGCTGCTCAGAGCTGGCGTCCCAAGCCAACTCTTAACCAACGCGCCACTCGGCCGGCCTCCCTCCTTACATTTTGTGCGTCTCAGTGTCACCCCAGCCCTTGCCCTATTTGGAGCAGTTAAATTTTCCAGAGGAATGAAACTAGGTTCTATTACACTAAAGGAACTATCTTTTTCTCTCCTTTTCTCCCACTTTATCATTTGCTGCCAGATGTTTTGTCTTTTGTAGACTCCTCTGGAGACTTTCACTTTGCAATCCACCCACAAATGTCTGTCTGGGCATCAACCCCAGTAAGTGACTTCAGTATTACTGCTTGGTAAAGTGTTACAATTTTAAATGTGGCAAAAAGGTAACAGAAGTTTTGTTTGTTTGTTTGTTTTCTCTAAAGAAGGATTTTAAATAAATGTTCTAAACCAGGGGTTGGCAAACTTGTTCTGTGAAGGGCCAGAGAGGAAATATTTTAGGCTTTGCAGGCCATAAATCTCTGCTGAACTACTTAGATCTGCCACCGTAGTGCCACGGCAGCCATAGCCAGTGCCTGAATGAACTGATGAGGCTGTTCCAATAAAACTTTGTTTACAAAAACAAGTATAGGGAAGTCTTGGTCCATAGGTTCTAGCTTGCAGTCCCCTGTTTTAATCTGTGGTGCTTAGTCACCCCACACTTTTTTTTTTTCCTCTTACAGGCAATTTGAAAAGAAATAAGAATGTTTAGGGTAATTGCTTCTAGACATCTTTTAGGTATGAAGATATTTTTTTATCATGGGAGCATTGATTTAGCTTGATTTTAAGCCAGTCTAAGGCTGATATGTAAAATCTTATCAGATAATAAATAGGCAACCTATTTTTATAATAGTAGCCACCATTTATTGAGTTTTATCCCAGACAAGACCATACATGTAGATTATATAAATTAATCTTTAAAACAGCTATGCAGTTACTATCATCCCCATTTTAAAGATGAGATAATAAGGGTCAGAGGTCAAGCAACTCGCTTAAGGCCACAGAGTCAGTGTTGGGTAGATCTGAAATATGAGGCTTGTCTCTTAAACTGCTCAGCCACTGTGGCCCTGAGGCTCTCTGCTGGAGTCCTCCTGCTGGAACAAACACACAGGATAGCTTAATTAGCGTCAGTTTTGGACTAACCTGGAAGAAAAAACAAAAAGGAAGCCATAGCCTCCAATGCTGAAAAACCACTCAGAAATGGGATCAGCAAGCAGGGGGCAGTTGCTTTGACGACCTCACACTGAAGGTTGACGGAGGATAGGCTTCGATTCTGTGTGGTTAGGAAGCTTAAAGTGGGGCTCACACACTTCTTTCCTGTTGAAGTCGGTACCTTGTTTCTAAACCATGAAGGTGAGTGACCCTGAACACTTGCTGGAGTGTTCCCTGCGAGGACTCTTCCTTACCTTTTCTGATCACTCGAGCTCTTTTGGTGGACAACCACCTGAGTCTCCTTCCTGGGCTTCCGTCTGCACTGACAACCGTTAAGTGTTACTGGCATGGAAAGAACTAAAGAAAGCTAAAGAATATGTATTTGATCTCTGTGTTTGGAGAAACAATACACACACATTTATACCGGGGGTGCCAAAATATGTGTACAAGTGGACACTTGGGTCAGCATTGCTCAAGCAGTAGTTCGCCGTAATCAGAAATGTCTGGACGCTGATGGGGACCACTCTGAGCACTTCTTGTAATTGCAGAAGTCAAACGTGACTTGTATTCATCTTTTATTATTGGTATATATTGAGTATTGCAATTTTAATAGTGTTGTTTTCCTTTCCTAAAATGTGTGTACATCTTTTTGGCACCCTTTGTATATGTATATGCACACACGTGTGTATGTGTGAGAGTGAGCTGTGTGTGCACGAGTGCATCCACCTGTTCTTTGGTAAATATCCTGTTTTTCTTGACTATCTAGGCCTGCCTTTTAGAGTTAGTTATTGCAAGCTTTTCACTTTACAGCATATTAGATACATTCCCCTTACAAACTCATTTTATTTTAAAATGGCTTCACGATTTAGTGAACTATTAATTATTAGGCTGGGACGTAAGGATAAGTTTAGGCTTCAGTTGAGATAAAATAATCACGCTGGCTGGCTTTGTTCTCTCCCTGCCTACCGAGTGCTGCGGGATGCGTGTACCACATGCAGCCGTTGCTCCCAACTTCCTTACAGTAAAACTGCTTGTTTTGTGTCATGTAGAAACAGGACGAAAAGTTTTAACAGGTTGCTTTTAACAGATTCTTGTGATATTGAAGTGCTGTCCATGTGTCTGTTTGCAGAAACCCTGAGGGTTCAGGAAAATGAATTTGTGAGGTTAATTGGGGTAAAATTTCTGAAGAATAAAAATTTTGGCCAAATATAAGTTCCCCAATAGAAAGAAAAGCCGGAGCAGTGAATACTAAAAAGGGCTGGAAAAGGTAAGAGGTGACCTTTCTAGCTAGTTGGTTCTGTGATGCCCATCTAAACTTTTAAGGCTCTCCCGGGGCAGGGAAGGTCCTGCAGAAACGGATCGTTGATTGTATTAAAATGAGTCTTAAAATGTTCATTTTTATATTTTAACATTATAAGGCTACTTCATTAAACACAAAGCAAAACAGTCTCATAACTTGTTTACTGAGGGACAAGCCATTTTGTGAACATGTTTCATGCAGCTGTGCAAACAGTTCAAAGCCTTCTATTGCTTCATTTTTTTTGGCTTAAAAGCCTTGTTTTGATGCTACCATTTTATGTCTCTGGTGCCCACCCAATTCTGAATACATTGCCCCTAAAAAATCTTTCAACTAGCAGCAAAACGTTTTGAAAGAAGACTGAGAGAATTAAACATACTAAAGAAATATCTCAATATTTTGCAGATTCATATCCAGAAACCAGCAAGCACTGGTTTCAAATACTTGCCTTTGCATCTCTTTCTCACCAGAGACTGATAAGAACAGATAGGAACCATGAGAGAGTCGATAAAACCCCATTGGAATAATTCTTCCTGTATTTTCTCTCAGGAAAAAGATTTTTCAGTTTAATAGGAGTGGGTCAAGTTTTCTTTGATCTTGTCTTTATTAAATTCACGGCAGAATGCTTATAATGGTCAAAGTGTTCTTCATATTCACTGGTTCATCTGTGGAGAGTAGTGGACTCCATGGTCTATGCCTTTGTAATGTGCCCAGCCTTCCTGCCCCAAGCATCTTCTCACCTTAGTGTTTGGAATTCCTGATTGGGTGCTCCCAAGTCTCTGTGTGACCGGCAACCTCATTGACTTTAAATGTGTTCCCTGGAAGAACCAATCTCTTCACTTGATGGCTATTATTATCCAACCTAAATCAATGAATTCATCAGCTATATTAGCTATGCTGAGACCCTGAGCCAACGGGAAATAGAAAAGGCAAACTGTAAGTGGAGCAGATGCTTCTCCACCAGGTGGGCATCTGAGAAGGCCATGCAGGTGAAGCCTGGTGGGAGGAGCCCTCGGATGCAGCAAAGGGGATGGTGGTTTGGGGCAAGTTTATGTGCTTGTATGGTGTGTGTGTGTGTGTGTGTGTGTGTGTGTGTGTGTGTGTGTGTGTGAATTCTAATTTCTGTATATACATTGTTTACATTATAAAAGTATCTTTAGGAGGCTTCTGTCATCCATCTGTATTTAGGTTTAAAGTGTTTGTGTGTCACCAGAGGACACATAAGTCTCCAGGTTTAGGAATTGTGACACAAGACTAGCTAGACTCTCTGCCTTTGCTGACATTATCCGTGGCCTTGATGGCTCTTTTCTGAGGTGACAACGCTGGGATGTGGCATTTCTTCTTTGGGTCTTGATTACTTAGGTTTTTCTGTTAAGAACTAGGAACACAGGAGGCTGAGAGCTCACAAGCATTCTTCTGGAGCTTGTTTGCCCCCATCTGGAATTAATCCATCAGGGAGCGTGCAGACAGCCATAGAGGAGGAAGGTGGGAAGATCAA
Source organism: Hipposideros armiger (assembly GCF_001890085.2). NCBI lineage: Eukaryota > Metazoa > Chordata > Mammalia > Chiroptera > Hipposideridae > Hipposideros > Hipposideros armiger. The sequence continues at coordinate 1,916,922 of NW_017731628.1, forward strand.
TAAACAAGGAGGTTGTGGAATGAGGCAACATAAAGGTGTTTTTTCTCTTGGTCCATAAAGAGGCTATCCTGGGATCATTGGTTTATTTTGGGGTTGCAGTCCTAGGCAAACTCTCTAGAAGCAAACATGAACCCAGCACGATGGCAAGAGATGACACTGAAAGGGGAGGAAACAGATAACCAGGCCTCAAAAAATGCAACAATATTTTTTTGTGCTCAACACCTAGCAGTGTATCCTCAGCTCTTAACTATCACTCTCAATATTTTCCTTGAGCATCATATTCCAGAGAGAGCAGGCCACACCACTGTCTGTACTGCTTCAGCTCGTGTGTATTTCGCAATCCAATCCATTGAACGCCAACGTAACTGTAAGAAAAGTCACCAGTGGCCAGCTAGATGCCAGACCCAATGGCCATTTTTCAGCCAATGACATTGGCTTCTCTGCTACACTTGGCACTGTTGGTTTTACTCTTTCCTTGCCGAAACTCTGCTCGTCTGGGTTCTCCTCTCTTATCACCATTTCTTATTTCAGTAATACCTTGGTTTGCAAGCATAATTCGTTCCGGAAACAAACTACTTGTATTGCAAGTCATTGCTCATTTACCACGTTAAAAAGTATTAGAAATGTTTGCTCGGCTTGTAGAAACCAAGTTACTTGCAATCCAAGGTTTTACTGTATTTTTGTTTTCCTATCTGCCCTTTTATTGTTCATGCACTTATGGGTTATGTTATTGTCCCCCTTCTTTGACTTACAAACCTTCCTAGAAGATCTCACTCACTTCAGAGTCCATTATAGGGATAATGATTAGTATAGTAATAATTAATAATTACCATTTATTGAGTTTATACTCACCCTGAGGTGATTTTTATTAATTACGTTATGTAGCTATCCATATATATTCATAATATATATTGTATAACACATATTCATATACATTAACTTAGTTCTTTCTAAAAGCATTGAAAGTGCAGTGCTCTTCTCTCTATTTCAAAGTTTAGGCAACTGAACGGCAGAGACTGTGCGACTTGTGCAGCGCCACACCGCCAGGGAGCGGCAGAGCTGGGATTTGAAGTCCTGTCCTGTTGCGTAGCCCGACTTCTTTCCGTTGTGACACTTTGTGTCTCAATGTGTCGTCTGCTTTAATGTCCACTCCCATAGTTTTGATTGCCCAGTGGTGTTCCCGCCTTCAGTTATTAAATAATCACTTACAGGATGCCCTGTCTGCCAGGCCCGGGCTCGGCACATAACACAGAAGAGACCCAGTCCCCCTTAGGGTCTTTCATGTCCACAGGTGACTAGATTGCAGTCTGTTCAAGAGGAAAGTTACCTTTTTCCTCCATGGGCCAAAGCTGAGCTTTCCTGTATTCCCCGTGTTAGCACTTCTCAGCCCTGCCTCCACAGCAGCCTCACCTGCAGGGCTTGTAAAAAATGCAAGCGCCTCACTCCGCCAGTCCTGCCATTTCATAATATCTGGGGTTGGGTCAGGGGCGTCCGTACTTTTATAAAACTCCACAGCAGATTTTGACATAGTGATGGGTTAAAGACCATCTTCATAGCTCAGATAATGGCATTGTCTGCTTCCTTTGGAGTTGCACTGAAGACCTCTTCTTTTTAACGCTCTCCCCAAATTCACTTAGTTCCGACATTCTGAATGTGACTCTTGAAGACGTTACCTTCTGTTTATTCTTCCAATGACATTACCATATTTAGATCCTCATCATTTTTCCTAGGTCCTGAAATAGTTTTTTAACAAATCTTTTTGCTTTCCCTCTTGAAAAGATCTGTACTCTCATCAGAGTGATAGTCTGAGGACTCATTTAATGATGCTGTTACCCAGCTCAGTACCTTCAATGGCCCCTCTTACCTGTCGGATAAATTCCAAACCCTGTGGCTTGGCATAAAGCCTTCAATACTGTATTTATTCCTCTTACACTTTTGCAACCCAGTTCCATTTCCAGCCATATCTCCTGCCCTAGTCCTTACTCTTCTTAAATATAAGTGCTTGCTTACTTGTGTTTAATGAGTAAACAAAAGAATGGGTTTAGGATCTAACCACACAGACTACTCCACTGTTTCCTGCATGTGCAGTGGGCCAAGATAGCATGCGATTATCAACACAAGGAACAATTATAGAAGCATTGTGAAGTACCTAGCTCAGTAGGTAAAAGAATTTCCTTAGTAGCCAGAGGATACTATTATTCTCAGCGTTATAATTCATTGATGTTTAATGTGATGAACTCAGGTTCCAACAGAGACAGGGTGATCAGAACAATTATCCCTCCCTCGCAGTTGTTGGCAGAGAGGACTGTGTTCGCAAGCACATCTGAATTAGTCATTCACTTCTCTAAGACTAGAATAAAAGAAACACTTCAGCTGAGGCATTTACAAGTATGTATCTGCCTTCTGCCTTGTGCTGTAAGCTCCCTGAGGACAGGCTGTGCTGCTTCATTCGCACTGCAGTCCTGCACTGTTTGCATTGATGTAAATATTTATAATAGTCAAAAGAAGCAGCCATTGTCTCCCACTTATTCACAGTGATGCTGGTGCTATCAAAGAGGCTGATTGTTTCTTTGAGATTTTGCCTCAGTGACTTGTACAAAACTTCCAGCGATGGCTCCATTGCTCTGTTCACGACTGTGGGAGCCCGATGATAAATGAAGAAGCCTCCCAGTGATTTCCGACAGTTGAATGAATGTATGCTTTACGTCATTTAAGAGTAAGCCCTAAGTCTGTGGACTACAATAATATGCTCGAAGCATTCGAATATGGAATCAGCGGGCCTAGAACCTTCTCTCCAGAAATGCCTTAAAACCCCATGGTTCTGAGGAAGATATAGAAACATGACATGGTCATTCAATCATAAGATCCTCTATAAAAGGGCATCCTTCCAACGCCTACTGGAACAACTGGTTCATACCCTGATGCAAGTGATCAGGTTACCTTTTTCATTATCTTTATTTGCCAAACTCAGGAAGTTATTAATGACATAAAATGATCCAGTCTTTTTAGAAACCCAGCCACTGTAATCATCTCATGACCTCTTGGTGCAGAGAATTCCATATACCTAGCTAATGAAGTATTATTACCTATTATTAGATCTAAATTTACTGCCTGCTAATTTCTTTGAATGTCTCTCTGCTCTCTGAAGAGGGCAAAAGGAAAAAAACTCATTGTTTTTCACTGTGCCCTTCATTTTTTTGGAATCTCTTACATAGTTTCCTTCCTTTTCTTATTTTCAATGCTGAACATTTTGTTGGTTTGCATTTTTGAGGAGGGAGGATTCTCAGTGTGCTTTTAAAAAGCAGAAATGTAATAACAAATGCCCTCTCTCATATTTACTTCTGGAAAAATAAAAAATCAAAAAGCAACAATTGTGCGTTCATTAAGATTAATTTCCGGGAGGCTTGAGCAGTTACTGTGGCGGATCAGCCTATCTGCTGGCTTTTAATTCTGTCTTGGACAATATCTCTTCCGCCTTCTGGCAGGTTGTCAACTACCATTAGGGGTCTCTGGTGATGTTTCATTGTTCACTCCATGTCTTTTATTTCCCTAGTAAAATTTTGGCTGCCTGTAAAATGACTACGATGCTCTTTTTTGTTTGTTTGTTTGTTTGTTTGTTTGCAAATGAGTAGAAAGTTCCATAGGTTTGTACAGGGCAAGATGGCAAAGGAAAGCTTGTGATTGAAACATACTTGAATTTTAACCACAACATCTAAAGCCTCTGTCATGGTGAAGCCAGTAGAACACAAGGAAATGGTATTTTATTACCCTCCCAGGATGTGGGAACCAAAGATTGTATGGGGTCCTTTGGTGGCATTTTTTAAAAATAATTTTTTAAGAAGACCCGTATGATAGTTCACTCTTTCTTGCTCAATCTTCTGTAAAAGGCAGAGAGGAGCTGGGGTAGAGGAAAGCCTGGTCTCCAGCTTTCTCTCTCTTCTCTCCATGAGTCCCTTTTCTCTAGAAAGTGCTAGACTTTCTAGGTTGTATTGCTGTGAACTTTCAACAGCCATAATCCAGCAGAAGCCATATTGAATTTGAATAGTTTTTTTCGCTGGAATCACAATTTCTGTCATCAAGAAGGGGGACTTATCCTTTCCCTCTGCCCATTTCTGAAATTGTGACCCATATAATAGTGACCATTAGCAATATGCCCAATATCGTCACCTACAAGACACATCATTGTTCTGCCTGAATTGGGGTTCCTTCTCAGGACCGGAAGCCACCAGGTCAGGGGAGTGCTGAGCTTGCAGAGTCAGTGCAGATGAGAGAAGACCACAGACAGAGAAATCTGGTGAAAGAAACAGAGCTGCAGCATTAAACGGCTTGCTAGGTCTAACCTTCAACAAGAGTGTTGAAGTGAGGGATGGCTGTCCCAGCACAGGGTGGAATACCTGGGATCAGGGCACAGTGGCTCCTGGGGTTAGGTTCCAGTTTACTTCTGTCAAGAGGGTATTCACAGTGGGTGATGCCTGCCGAGGTGCCTTATGGTGGCCACCTGGTCTTCATTTCACCAGCTTTCCCGCATTATAATAAACCTGTTCCTGCCAGAAATTCCCAGGAAGGTTTCTGTGAACTTGATGAAACCCTACCGATAAAGTCTTTGATACTGGAAATAAGGTGCTGCTCTAACAATGCCCTGAAATATTTGGCAGTTGCGTAGCAATTGGATGACAAGCAGTAAAGAAACAGATACTTGAGGCTGAAAAGATAGCGGCACATGCTATGGGGAATCTTTTACAGATGTTACCATCTACTATATATCGAGAAGTAGACTTTGCACCTTCTCAGCTTATAGCGCTCAGGGAAGAGTCTGGAAAACAGGATTGCCGTAGTGTGTCCTTTCAAATGCCTGCCGGTTGTACGGTTGTGCATTAGCCGAATTGGCAAGGTATTCAGGAAAGAATTACACAGTTTGTAAGCAGACACAAAAAGATCGAGTGCTTCCAGAGTTTCAGAGCCTTGAATTTTGGAAAAACCTACTGCTTCTAGAGATTTGTAAAAAGGCTTTGAGTAACAAAGTTCCAGTTAATCTTCTCAGTTGAATCGGGTGACTTGAGGAGAACGTCAGGTTAAGGACATGGCTTTTTTTTTTAAATTTTTTTTTTTATTGTTTCATGTCACCTCCTGGTAGCCACCATTACACCAAGAACTAATTTGGGTTGTAGTTCCTGGCAGGTGGAATTGGCTGAAAGCAAATGGATGAGAAGCCTTCTAAGTTACCAAGGGGATTATATTGACAAAGAATCCATGAGTCTTTACTGATACAGCCTTTGTTTCACACTTAAAACAACTCTTGGGCCTTCAGCCTTCCATTAGCAGGAGACAGACTTTGAAGGCTATGAATAGCCCTTAAGTAGAGCACGTTTCCTCTCCCATCTCCCTCACACTTCAGATATTGCCAAGGAAGACAAGGACTAAGGAAGGGCCTCCTGGAAGATGAGCCAGAAGCTGCAGTGGCCCAGGATGTCCCCCCTAGAAAGCAGAATCAGGGCTCATATTAGGAACCTCTCCTGTTCCCTGGTGGTGGTGGTGGGGGGGGCAGACTTCACGAATTCTGCCACAGGGATACAAAAATTGCTGTGAAGCAGTGACTGCTTTGTGTCTGCGTCCTTCTCCTTTGGACAAATTCTGTCCTTGCCCCAATATTTTATACTGGGAGTATACTCGTATGTAGGGAACCTAAACCTTCCATTTTTAACCCAAAGATTGCCAGGTTGAGAGGCCCCACATCTAGACCATATGGAGGCTGATACCATGTGTTCTGAGATTCTGGGCTGTAAGCTGGATGCAAGGACGGGATGGGTGTTCTCCCTTGGGGAGTGGGTGAGTGAGTTCCATCAGTGGGAAAGCAAATGCAGATGCCTGGATATTTTTCGTATGGGCAGACTGTGGCAGAAACAATGTGACACGTCGGCATGCACATTCCCTCTTCACAGGCAGTGAGAAAATCCCGGTTTCCAAGTTTTCTAGCACCTTGGGGCCATGGGACTGAGTCCTGGATAAGGGAGCCTGCTTCAAAGATATTGAGCTAAGAGGTCTTCTGGCTGTTCTTGTGCAGCCATAGTGGTTAGTGGTGTCACGCGATGAAAGGACCTGAGTTGTGGAGCTACTGCCAGGATCCCAGGGTCACCTTTACTGAGTTATGCCACTGAGCTTGTCCTATCTTGACCCCTCTACCATCCACCAGAAGCTAAATCCTCGCCCCTTTGGACGTACCCAGTTACATCACCCTGTCCTGAATAAAACCTACAATTTGAGCTGGAGGCTTTCCCCTTTGGGTGCATCTGACTTCCTTGTTGTCCTTTATGCAACAAGCACATCTTTGGGTGAATATTACCATTTTATTTTCTTATCATCTTAAATGTTAGAGTAAAATTAGCAGAATATTGAAATGGTTGCCCAAACCATTGTAGAGACAGAGTGCGACCTAAATTGTTGGCTAGCAGAAGAGGCTAAGTGAATACTCACGAGCCAGCAGACATATAAATAACAGTTTAACCCAGGAAAGGCAGTTAAAAGGTATCATTGCATCAGGTGTCACATTGTGGTTGTACTCAAAAATAAATCATCTGTGAATTGTTTTGCAGAGAGTGAAATCATTAATTTTCTTAAAAATGTTTTAGAACTTTCTAGAAAGCTTGGTTTAAAAAAACTCTCTAGGCAGCATCGCGTTGCATAGAAACTCCATTTGTGAAGAGCAGCGCTGTCCAGTAGAACTTTCTGCAATGAGGAAAATGTTCTTTATCTGTGTTTTGCAGTATGATAGCCACTAACTACATGTGCCTCCTGAACAAGTGAAATGTGGCTTGGGCAACTTCAGTACTGCATTTTTAATTGTATTTCATTTTTATGAATTTAAATCACATTTGTCTTATGTGGCTAGTGGCTTCTGAATCGCACAGCACAGGTATAGAGCTTACTTGCCTGTTGGAGTCAAAAGTCTGCTGCTCAAAATGGGAAAAGCCGGGTAAAATACATATAACATCTTACTGAGGCTTCTTTTTTTTCTGGATATATACACATTATACAAGGTCAACTTTACCAATCGCTTTACAAATGGTATTCAGAATTAAGATGGGAAAGCACAAGTGAAGATTTTGTGTGTGTGTGAAGTAAAAGTTGAGAGATTAACTCACGCAAGCACACACCCCACACATAGTTTATAGAATAACAACAAACTTATCTTTACTTAAAAAAATTAATAATTAAAGAAGAATAATTTAGAATCCTAAGAATAATTCTCAGTTGGGGGAGGACTAGAACCTAAGGAAAGTAAACACAGACACATCATGTAGCTATTGACGAACCAATCCGTTTTGTGGAGAGTGTTCCAGCTTTTCCTTTAACAAGGATCTCTGAATAGCTGCTGTCCCACATCGAGGGGACGTTAAGCATGGCAGAAGCTCTGACTGCTAAAGCGTTGCAGGTCATATTGATTTACACCCTCCTTCAGCTTCCTTTTTCCCCTGAGGGGCCATTTGTAATATATTATGTTGGAACCAACTGGTAAGGAGAGAATAGCCATGGTCAGTTCTGCCACCCAGCTGCTTATAGGCGCCTGAGACTTCTGGTCGGGACAAACCAGCGCCTGTTTCTAATTCTAAGTTCCCTGGAGTTTCTTTTTTTTTTCCTATAAACTATAAAAAGAGGCAAGAATACTCACATTTTTAAAGAGTGCAGGAAAATTACACGTAGGAAAAGGGCAGGAACAGAGTCAATGCTACTTCTATTTTAGAGTCTAGCATTTTTCCTCCCAATGATTTTTCTTCCTGTGCGCATGAGTCCGGCAGATGGAAAACCAGGAAAAACAATTTCCTTTCCCTCCATTTCTTTTCCCTCCTGCCTGAAAAATCTCTAACAGGTTTTTCAGTTAATGGGGAAAGCAAATTTGCCTTCTGCTGTGAGTGGGTCTTTCTGTATTCAACTTGGTGCTCATGTTCTTTCCACTTATTCTGATTACTCAGGAGTGTCTGCCTCGCTACTTGCCCTCCAGGAACTCTTTGCACAAAGATGACCTCTTCCTGAACTATGAAAGTCCCAGTGAGAGAACATTCCTTTGGTGAAATATACTTTCTGTAGGCCTTTGATATTCAACTCAGAGACACAGGTACAGTTGCTTTAGGAAAATAAAGCAATCTGTGAGTGTACTCAATTGTGTATCACATTTAAATTTTAATTTAGGGTGTTTCAGGGAGCTCCTCACAAGGAGTTAAAATAAAAATCAAATATTAGAGAGGAACTCTGAAGCATAGAATTACAACATCAAGTTCATTTGTTTCTAGCCTCCTCCTTTTACAGATGGTGAAACAGGCAGAGAATGGCTGAGCGCCCAAGGCCAACTACCACAAAGGGATGCTTGTAAAATCAGTTTCAGGAAACAGGCACCATGGTCCTTATTTTCAGCCTTCATTGTGTAAACTGAGGACTGTTCTTGCTGGATCTTTGTTGGCTCTTCTTTACATAGACTAACCATGATCGATGTTACCCCAAAGCTGAGTGTGCTCCAGCAGCTGATGCTCCAGGGGTCATAATATTATTGACTGCATGGCGCATTTTGTGAGAGAAAATTTTTACACCATGGTGGAAGGCTTTCTACCACAGTTCTCTGTAGAGATTGATTAGTACACATTTGTTAATAGTAACTCAGGTCCCTTTGCTTGAATTTTGTTTCTACATTAAGCGCTAAAGATACAATTAGACATAAACAAATAAACAAAAAACCCAAAGCAAATTCTTGCCATTAAGCCTTATATCCATTTGTGGGGTTTTTATCTGCTACATCAGGGCTCTATGTAACCATTCATTTAGACTTGGCTATGGGAAGCTTCTCTACTGATACTTTGTTTTATTGTGTTCAGAGCAATAGGATATGATAGTGAAGTATTTTCTGACTCTCTTTGGTTTGAAGAATTTTCAAAATTGGCCAACTCTGGATTTTTGTGTATTGTTGAATTGCAAGAGGTTTTGTTTTCCTAAGGTAGAACTCTGCAACTATTTAAAGCACGGAATGGAAATGGTGAAAGTATTATATTAACAAGTTAAAAAAAAAAAGCAACTAAATGGTCACATTTATGAATCTAAGAGTGTCCAGAATCCATTTAAATACTCAAATAGAGCTGGAAGCTAGATGGCCAAGTTGTGTTCTGAGCTGCAGAATTGTCACATATATTTTCATACAGCATTATAGGAATGGGTCTGGCAGACAATCTAAGAACTTGAGTGCCAATAGCCCAGATACCCACAGAGCTACACCTCAAAGTGCCAAGAGAAAATCCATTCATCCAGCAATAGCTGTATCTGTTTGCAAATTAATTTACTTGAATAAATTCCCATTCCCCAGAAAACAAATTCAGAGAGGACACATACACTGCTGATAATCCAAGTCAAGTGTGTGTTACAGATGGGAGATTAATACAGCCAAATGTTTGATGGTACTTCCTTTTAAAAAAAAAATTGCTCTTCCCAGTAATAAAAAGCAGCTCTGAAAAAGAAAAACTAACAGCGGATGGTTGTTCTAGTATAGGAAACTGTTTTAGAAATGGAATGGCATATTGTGCTACTAACTCCCGGTTTGGGGTGTGCGTTTGGCATGTCATGGCTCCCGATTTTCGCTATGTTTGCAGTATGTGCTGTGATGGACACATGAGGGTGCATCATGAAAACAAGAAGAGTTCTAGTTAAGGAGCCCTTCCTCATAGCTCCTCAGTTAAATTACATACATATTTTTATCTCATAAAAGTATATTTGAGTAAACAATCTCTTTTTCTCTCTTTTGATGAAAGTACCCATTTTACCTTCATGTCAGTCATTGCTTAGAGCTAATTTCTCTGATGTGATTTAATTTCTCCTAACACCTAACTGAGATTATTCTGTTGAGCAAGAGAGTTGAGGGGACTGAGCAGGGCTCCTGTGAGCTAATCTCACCATGGCAGTGCCATTCACATGCAGTGCCGTCCCAGCCCTGAGGTCGTTTCGCACCCCTGATACCTAATCTCCACATGACTCTTCCCTAACTGCCTCTCCACCTGTCTCCACCTGCTGAACCCCTTTCACAATTGCCTTCTGAAAATCCCCAATATCCTCAATATCTGCTGTGATTGTTTTCTTCACCCTCTTGTTTTAATGGAAACCTGGTGATTTACCATGAAGCCCTCCCAAGGGTAGGTGTTTTCTTTCCCAAATACCACAGGTCACTACGTTTGAAGGTGAGGTAGGTGGTCCTCTTTGATTCCCACTGACATTCTAAGAGCATATGTCCTCCCTAAAAGCATGCAAGTTTAAATCTCATCTCTATCCATTATCCCTTCTTGAAGCATCTACTCCCATCTTCAATCCATCCATCCTACCCCTTTTTCACACTCTTTCACCCCCCCTCACTTCTTCACACCCTGCTGTGCTCAGTCACTGTAATCACTGTCTTGCACACACTCTCATCTCCCTTGCACGACCCTCCCCTGTTTGGCCAATCCCCTTGGCTGATCCTAACTCTTCCCGTCTTCTACCCCAGCACATGAGCAGGCAGACATTGTAAGAGAAAAATCACACACCGTGTTCATAACCAAGTGACCTCAGTTGGTCCTGAATGGTGCCTGGCAGCCGTGCTGTATTTCTCTACTTCAGTCATTCTTTCACTCTGCTAGATGATTATATGATATCCTACATCATATCCGCCCTCTTCCATCCTGTGTCCACTCTGTAACAATGTATATACACTCTGCTTTCTCTGCCAGTCCTATGAGAGTGAGTGCTTGTGTTCCCAGCCAAGCTTCCCTTCTTGTGCACTAACATCATCGTCCCACGTCTACTCAGATGTATCCCTCCAGCAGTTTCCATTTCTCTCTCCTGCGTCAGTAATCCCCCCCCCACTGAATACTTTTCATAAGTCTACAACATGCTGTTATTTCTCCAAACTTAGAAACAAAGTTTTCAAGTCTCCCTAGACCCCACTTTGCTCTTTTGCTACTTACCCCATTTCTCTCTTTCCTTTTATGGCAAAACTCCTTGAGTGGGAGTTTTACACTTGTTGACTCCAATTTCTCTCTTCCCCTCTCTTGAGGCCATTCCAATCGGGCCACCATTCTACCACCTCATTGATACCACTCTTATCAAGGGTGGACTTCTGAAGATCATTGTTAGAGGGTCTTCACGTTGCTAAATCCAATGGTTGAATTTCAGTCTCCTTCTGACATGACATCAGAAACATTTAACACAGCGCAGTACTCTCTTCTTAAAACACTTCCTTCATTTGTCTCCCCCCAAAAAATCATCTCCTAATTTTTCACGTATTTCTTCAGCTATTCCACATCCCTCTCTCCTCCTTCCCTCTCTCCCTCCCCCTTCTTGTTATCCTGATCTCTAGTGATGGAGTCCCTCTAGACTTAGCCCTGACATCTTCTCCTTCCTATGTCTGAGAGCATATCTAACAGGTATCTTAAGCTTCATCTGTCAAAGCTGGACTCTTGATATTTCACCTTTTTCCGTACCCCAGCCTGGTCTTTCCACCGTCTCACTGAATGACTACTTTACGTTTCCACTTGCTCAGGCCCCAAATCTTGGCCTTCTGTTTTCTCTCTCACGCCCTTTATTGAATCCCTCAGCAAACTATACTTGCTCTACCTTCAAAGTATGTCCGAAGTATGTAAGTGACCACTCGCCCTCTTTCATGACAATGTTATCACTCACCTAGGTGACTGCAGCAGACTCTGAACTGGTCTGGCTGCCCCTCGGCTGAAACCTCCAGCAGAGTGTGTCCCTCCTCTGATGGAGTCCCTCCGAGGCCTTATCTCAGGAAGAATAAAGGCAGAAGACAGCTGAGGCCTCAGGGCACAGCGAGGCCTGGCTCTGCCGTAGCTCTCTGACTTCCCCTCCCCTCGCTGTTCAGCTCCAGCCGTAGAGCTTCCTTGCTGTTCCTTTCTGTTGGCCAAGGAACTGGAAGTGGCACATACCGTGTTTCCCCCAAAACACGTAAGACCAGGTCTTATATTAATTTTTGCTCCAAAAGACACATTTTATTCATTTATTCATGTACAAAAATCTACATTTATAAAAATACATGTCTGGCTGACGGTCTTAACTGGGGCTTATTTGGGGGTAGGGCTTATATTGCGAGCACCCTGAAAATCATGCTAGGGCCCATTATCCAGTTAGGTCTTCTTTTCGAGGAAACACGGTAGGAAGCACTAAGTAAATAAATATCAGTCAAATCGGTTGGGCTTGAGATATATGGTTGCTTACTCAAACACACACAACAAAGAAATGCTTAGAGCTTGGACGTGAATTCTGACCTGCCTGGCCCTCAGCTGCCAGGCCCTCAGACCAGCGCTCTGCCCTAGGATGCTACTTTCACTTTCGGAGGATGGCTCCAAATGGGTGACTTTAAAATAAGTACAAAAAATGATTTCCAGATTTTAGGATTCTTAGAAGACATTCTTTCCTGTAATTCCATGTAAACCATCAAAAGACAGACATTTTTTATTTTTCCCCTTAAAAATGTGTGTTGAACATTTGGACCCTTTAAGACATGGTTGGCTATCTTGTTTTTATTTCTCAGATGGTCGCCTAGAACTGGACCTTACCCCCTACAAATACAGCCAGCCGTGATCTTGTTTCTTGTAACATTTTTTCTTAGAAAAGAATATAGGTTTATCTCTCATTATTGAAACATTTTATACATTTTGGTTCAAAGAAAACCCTTTGAACTTATAATAGGTTTTGAATTCATGAATCCTGAAATGAATTTATGGTTCTAGGATAAGTTGTCTTTGACATAGAGGAAGGAAAGAGTGATCCTAGCACAGATAAACACATTTACCACAGTTTCAATAAAGAGGCGCTGATTCTTCCAACTGCTGCCAGCTCAGAAAAGATTGGTCAGAGGGCCATTTCCTAGCATTTGTATTCATAAATTCTCCTTGGAATTAGAGGACATGGGGCCTTTTTCTATAGTTACACAGGTTACAGCCAAGCAGAGAGACACATATTTCTCAGCACGAGAGTCTCTCTTGAAGAGGCAGTGCACTTTCTTTCAGATCTAACTTCCCTTTCCTCTCTCCAGCTTCTGTCTCTTTCTGTAATGACTTCCCCACAGAAGTAGCTTCCTTGGAGAGGCTGCCTTGCATTCCTAGCTGTGTTGTGACTCTGGGCACAGCAGGCACCACTTTTCTCTCCCAGCTGCTAATTTTGTAGGGGGACCTGGTGTGCAAAGCGGTCCTCAGTGCAAACCCCTGCCTCCGAAGGACCCAGCCTCTGAGATGCACCACCAGGTTATCTTGTTCTCTTGGCGTGCTCGTTGGGTCACGTGGAGACTTTCCTTAGCAAGGATACTCTCCGTTTTTGTTTTAAACAACAGGAGAACACGCTCAGGGGCCAATGAGGACATTTGTTTGTGGGGAAACAATTTATCATTTGAAATGTTTTTTTTAAAGAGGGATAATGGCCTTTTTCTGATCTTTCTCGAGGGAACTGAATTTCCATTTCTCCCGCAGACAAGTTTAAGATAAATGGATTTGCCAGCTTAGTGCAGCTTGTCCCCCCCCCTCCCGCCAAGAAGCATCCTGGCTTTAAAAATGCCTCTTCCATGAGAATTACAGACCTCAGAGATCTAGAGGGCACAGCTGACAAAAGATGATGGCAGCATGGTGACTCAAGGATGAGACTCAAACGCAGATTCTGAGCCACCCAGTGGCTTCTGGGACCCTTCCCAGACCTCACTTCCGATGGCTTTGCCGAGTGCGACCATCTGACTTGGAATCGCGTGTGAGGCTTACTCTCTCCTGATACTGTGGCAGAGGCAACCGGGCAAAGCGAGGGCCTTCCTGTTTCACTTTCGTGTTTAATTGAATTATTGGGTTGTTGGAAAAGTCATGGCGTATTTTGTCTATGTTTTTCAAAGGTCATTTATTTATATAAAGAACAAAGATCAATCAATGATAGATTGCCTGTTTTTGTTCGATAACCTCTTGCCATCTTTCAGTGAGCTTCATAATTCCTCATTCATAGAAGGACCTGTCTTTATTTGCGAAAAATGGAACAAGGTGCTGATTTACAGCCTCGTCTGAATTGAACCACACAAGGAGTTTTGAAGAGAGCGAAACAAGTGGAAGTCTGACGGCGCAAGGTTAGGAGAGTATGGTGGGTGTGGCAACACAGCCCATCCAAGCTCCAATAATTTTTGATGGATGATCAAACTTGTGTGTAGTCTCAAGTTTGTCGCATGGAACACAACTTCTTTACAATTAACAAGCTCTACACATTTCTGGATGATGGATTCAAACTGTCCAATTGCCAATAGTACACGTTCAAGTTGATTGTTTGGTTCCTTGGTAGGAGCTGGAAAAACACGACACCTTTAAAATCACCTCTGATGAATGTCTGCTTTTGATGTCGTTTAAGGTGAATCATCATGTCGGGACCAAGACCATTTTCACACCACATTGTTGTAAACAATCCACTTCTCATCACCAGTTATCATTCACTTAAAAAAAATTATTTTCCTCACATTTAATGAGCATATTGCAGATGCTTACATGCACCATCAAATGAACTTCTTTGAGTTCATGCGGAACCCAAATATCAAGCTTGCTTACATATCCCAGCTTCTTCAGGTGGTTTTGAATGCTTGAATGATGGATGTTCAATGCTTCTGCAATCTCTCATGTTGTGTAACGTGGGTTGACTCGATCAATGCCTTTATTTTGTTGTCATAAACCTCAGTGGACCTCCCTGACCAAGGAGCATCGTTGAGATCAAAGTCACCAGCACGGAATTTCGTGAACCATCATTGGCACTGACGTTCTTGTAGAGCATTGTCACCGTAAACTTGATGCAACTTTTCACAAGCTTGACGTGCATTCTTCCCTTTAGTAAAACAGTAAAATATGGCAAAATTGCACAGTTCAGTCTTTCATCTTCAACTTGTTGTAAAATCTCCAAAACTCAACCAAATCGCT
>NW_017731628.1:1932842-1965835 GCF_001890085.2 Hipposideros armiger
GTATTTATGCTGTCTAATCCCTTCCCCTTCTCCCTCATCCCCACCCCCTTCCCAACTAGCAGCCATCAGTTGTTCCTCTGTATCTCTGAGACCATTTCTGTTTACTTTGCTCCTTCATTCAGTTTCCTAAAGCTAAATTCTTAATATTATCAGAGTCATTATCTCTTCCAGTGATGTCAAGGCTAGGAGGCATCAGACTCACTGGGGTTGGGGGCTGAGGGGGAGGCTTGTTAGGACACAGTTAGCTGGCCCCACCCTTAGGTTTCTGAGTGCAGTAGGTCTGGGATGGAACCCAAGAATGTACATTTCTGGCAAGTTCCCGGGAGATGCTGATACTTCTAGTCTTATGATCATACTTTGAGAAGCACTAATTTAATCCATTGCTCAAACTTTCTCTCAGCTAGGATTTTTATCATAAATTATGTGAAGTATAAGCGTAAACTCTTTGAGACACTAAAGTCCTTTCTGTCACAATTTATATGCTGGATACTTTCATCACAATTCATATTTAATATTTAATTAAAGACTAATTGATTTCAAAGGATATTTTAGAGATGTGAAACGGGAAACAGCATGGAATAAAGCAGTGTTTCCCAGATTTGAGTAATATATGAATCCATTTAAGTTACTTGTAGAATAATGCTCATTTACAGTATATTGTCAGAAACTGGGTGGAAGCTCATTATGCTTATATAACTGATGAGTCTATAATTTACAAGTAGATTATTTATATTTATATATAAATATTAAAATAGGTAAATGCATCTACAAATTATATAACAATGTATATAAATAAGCATCAATGTATATGACAATAGAAAACTATAAAATTATATTTTAATATAATATAACTTGAATTCAAGTTAAATGAAAGCATAAAAACAAATTCAAATGAGCAACTTTAGCTTAATGTAATTGATGATGCTATTTTGAGGATTTAAAGCAATATTTGCATTGTGACTATGGCAAGATCTTTCCTCACCATGTCCTACCACTGTGAGTGGGTGGGATGACCCCCATTATCCACCCTTTTTAATTTAAATTCCTCAGAAGTGTTCATTCAGTCAGTATAATGTACCACAGGTTGGCCTTTTTTTATTATTACAATATTTATTTATTAAGTCTGCCTATTTTGTTGTTGTTGTTGTTTTCTTTCCTTAAGCTCTCAGCAATTAGAGTGGTGTTATCTAGTGCCAACATAAGCATCCATTTATTCAAAAGCATTTGTTCTGTGTTCTGTTTTTTGAGGCACTGTTATAGGTATGGGAGAAAAAAGTTCAGAGGAAAGACCTGCCCTCCTGGAGTTTACCGAGTGGGGGCGCAGTGGGGGGGGTGGAAGAGATAGAAGGCCAAACTGGGGAAGTAGGCAGGGGCTACGTCATGTGGTCTCATAAAATGAGGTGAGGCGTTTGGATTTTCTTTGAATGGCAGTGGGAAGTCATTCGAGGATTGTGTTTAGGGGGTATACATTGTTATTTGCTTAAATGTGGCTGCTACATGGAGAACAAGATTGAAGGAGCAAGATGGGAATGGAGATATGGACCCTAAAACTGTGGCAATGTTTCATTTTAACTTTATCAGCTTGGTGATATACGACATGCTAACTGCTCACATTAACGTATAAGAGAATCATCAAAATTCAAAACGTACGTAAATTTACTGAGTGTGTAGGGAGAATTGCAAATTTTCCACCACTTTTTTTTATAATTAAAAAAAAAAAACAACCTACGAAGTCTGAAGTCCCTCAGGGTCATGTGTAGCACTGCTTTAGAAGAATTTATACAGGCTTTGGAGTCAGACTCGTTCCTACATGGGTTGGACCACTTAAGCAAGTTGATTAACCTTGCAGGGCCTCTTTCCTCCAAAATGGGCTTAATGCTATTTCTGTCTCAGGCTCTGTGGGGTGTTGGGGTCAGCACTGGGCTTTGGGATAGTCACTTTACATGTATTTACATACATTTAAATAAAAGTGTCAAGAGAAAAATGTAACACAGAATAAAAGCAGGTTAAACACTTCACAATCAAGAGGACCAGGGCAGTTCTAATTATCGTCGGTGAGAAAAGGAAACCCGGAAATTGAGACTGGGTCAGGGTGAAGGTGCCTTTCTCTCAATCTTGGCTTCCTGCTACTTGTGTTTTTCAAACATGTTTTAAATAGGAAACTCACTAAAGGGAAAAAAGGGTGTTCCAACTCTCTGAGAGGAATTAGTTCACTTCGCTATAGTTATTTTTGCTTTGTAGGGTAATTTTCGTTCAAGGGGCTAATCCATTGTTCTAATTTCCATATTGAACTCCCGGTCAACCCCACACTTACGTCATCCGTGGACTCTGAACTCTGCCTCTTGGTGGAATTATGATGGTAGTAGTTTCATAACCACTTGTTAAAATCTGTACAGCTGACTTCCATTTGCTTTTAAATTATGCCACGATTCTGTTGACTGTAATGCGATTCTCTGAAGAATGCTTAAGCAATGTCCCCTGATAGCCCCATGAGATGGGAGCACCCTGGTCAATCTTTAAAGATAAAGGATGGAAAATGTTGTAAGGGAGGAGGTGAAATTGAAAGTATATTCTAAATGCTCTTAAAGTGCTACATCTTTGATAAAAATTTTTACTACAATAGAAAAACTTCATTGTAAATACGATGACAGAATATATATTTACAAAAAGCGAAACAAGTAATTCTTGCTTTGTCCCAGTGACACCAGGTCTGTTCAGTTGCTACTTCTGTGATGACAATGAATAAACTTAACTCCTCCATCAAATATGCTCAGGGATAATTTCACACCCCAGTGCCATGCAGCTGCTTCTGCCATGGCCGGTGTTTACCAGGTCAGAGCAGGAGCACATGGGAGCAGCAGACAGGAAGCATAGCAGACTATTGCAATTTGAAACCATGGCATCAAAAATATTACACCTTTAGGAACCCCTACCCTGATTCCAAAGGGACAAGAAGTACTAGTTGTGGTGCATTTAGCAAAATGTTTCTAATAACTTTCTAAATGAATTGGGCTTTGCAAGATTGTGATACCTTTTTTTTTTTGCCTCGGGTCTTTTTTAATTTTTAGATTCAGATATGTTTTGAGTGTGTTTCCATTTCATTTATACTTAGCTTACCAAACTGTAGTATTTGAAGAGTTATTTGACATTGTACAAGGCCTATACATCTGTACGTTTTTTATAAGCTATGTTAAGTGTTTCTCTTTGGACCATAAAGTTGCGCTTTTGCCATCTCCAAGAGGAAGTTCAGACTGTAAAAATAACATATACAGTGTTCCTAAATGCAAAATCAGTAAGGGGGGAAAAATGAACCTCATAATCTTTTGTCATCCAATAAAAGGGTATCCATCTGCCAGAGGCTGCTCCACTCTTTAATGTCCTCCAGAAACAAATGGAATTTGTGGAAAGCTACCATCATAGCAGTGACGCAGACAACCAGCCACCTATGGTTCTATCAGATCAATATAAACGAAAAGAAAGGGGGCGGGGTGAAATGGTTATTCAGTATCATGCATGCAGTTCTCTACCCCAACCAGCTTTGTCGATGGAATCTTTCACTTCTGAGGTAGCTCAATTCTTTCTTGCCTAAAGGGATTGAGATTCAGGGCCTAATTCCTTTTGTTTTTAGTTCCCTCCTCTGCTCTTCTCTTCTATCCCAGAAACTATCCAGTGTTTCTTGCTGACGTGTTTAGAAACTTTAAAACCCAAGATAACCTAGACGAGAGCTTATTCTGGGTATTTTCAAAGAGCAAGGTTCTACCATGAGTGTACAGACCCAAAGCTTTGAATTAAAGGGCTCAACATTTTTCACTGATGAACATACAGACTTCACAGTGGAGAAAATGCTCTGATCCAGGACAGGCCTTGACAAGTGAAAACGCAGAGAGCTGTACCTGCCATGAGAATGGGGATGTGATAGGAAGGCTGCTGGGAAGAACGGGGCCTCCTCACACTCAGAGAGGCCTTTCCAGTGATGGTCACATTTGGTTTTGATTTTTGACGCTGCAGACCATTCTTAAAATGTTCTTTAGAAAGTCAGAGACAAGAGTCATGGTTTTGGTTGAATAAGGGGGATTATAGGGAAGGCAAAGGTCTTCCCTGTTCCTTGTTGACTTCTTCAATGAGCACTTCCAGCCAATACCAGTGTTCCTGAGGGGTTAGTTTGAGAACCGCTGATTCCAGCGCTCTCATTTTACTGGTGCGAACACTCGAGGCAACAGAAATGTAGCCATTTTTATCCACGTGCCATTCATTAATATTTTATTTTTTACAGAAACTAAGTTATTTTCCACTGCACTATGTCAGAGATCAGCTAACTTTTTCTGTCAAGGGCCAGATAGGAAACATTTTGACTTGGTGGGCCATACGGTCGCTATTGGGACTTCTCCACTGTGCTGTTGTAGAGAGAAGGCAGATCAGACAAAACATAAACAAATGGGTGAGCCGTGTCCCAATAAAATGTTATTTATGGAAACTGAAATTTGAAATTTATGTAATTTTCATGTGTTACAAATATATTCTTATATATTTTCCCGCCAACCATTCAAACAAGTAAAGGTCATTCTTACTTAGCTCCTTAGGGTGACACAAAAGTAGGTGTCAGGCTATATCTGGCCTATGGGCCATAGCTTGCCACTATACCACCTCTTCATGCGATTTCAGTGTGCTTTCCATGCACTGCCTTAAAATATAGATAGTTTAGGGCTTTCTGGGGGGGGTTCAGAAAAGTGTCCTTGCTTTTTCATTGATGTCTCCCACTCAACCACTCTGCTACCCTGATCAATGTATTCTTCTTATTTCTCCTCAATCACATCTTATTCTCCATAGATACACCTAAGGGTAGAGAGCAGTTTGTTGGAAAGCTTGGATTCTCATGACTATTTTGTCATTGAGAGAGTGAATACGCACTTAGTCAAAATGAGAGCTAAACTTAGTTTGATTTCCTGTCCAACCCTCCCCCCACCAGTTTAACTGACACTGTTGAATGAGAAGACCTGGTTTCCTGTCCCCTCAATACTCATGATACTATTGAAGGATATACCCTGCCTCACTTTCTCACCTATGGTTCTTCTGAGCTGGATTTTACTAAAAGGATGAGGGTCAACAAAAATGGAAGCAGAAACATTTATAATAAGACTAATGAAATAATAACTAACATTTATTCAGCGACCATAATGAGATACACTATTATATATGTTAAGTCTGTAGAATCTATCTGTAGACCTCCTGGGGTAATCGTTTTTTACCCTCCTGGGGTAGTTTTGTCACTTACCTGTGTGACATTGGGCAAGTTATTAAGTTGCCTCTGCCTCAGTTGCATCACCTGTAAAATGGTGATGATGATATCAGTACATACCTTACAGAGTTATAGACCCAAATGGCTTAATATATGCAAAGCTCTTTGAATAGTGCCTCTAAATGGTAAGTGCTGTATAAATATAAAATGGTATTATTGGCTAGATATAATTTCAAGTTCACTCTTCTCATATTCCCTCCCAATTCTTCCATTTCTTCACCCTAGAGGTAGACATCATTAACTGTGTTAAGACATTGTTCATATATATGATGGAAATAATCGTTAAGAATTATTGAACACTGATCATAGAAATCAGGCACTATTCTAAAGTCTTTCTCTATATTGAATAATTTAATTTTGGTAATATTCCTCGGAGACAGATGCAACTAAAATCCATTTAAAGATGCAGGAACTGAGAAGTTATTGTAGCTAGCTCAAGGTCACATACCTGGTAAGTTGTAGAGTCATTCCTGACAGTAAAATAATTAAGAGTCAAACCTGAATTGATGGAGGTTGAAAGTTCATTTGAAGTCCAAGTGTCAGGTGAGTGCCGACTTTGATAGTTCCTGGAACATTAAATCTAAGAGGCATTTCTTGAAACCTAGAAGACTGAATTTTTGAGAATGACAAGAAAATACTGCTTTGCATAGTGGGCAGGAAAGCCACTATGTAAATTTATTACCTCAAAAAGCTGTAGAATCGTCTAGAAGCTTCAGGAAGACCAAATAGAGATGTTTAGGATTCTTAACCTGATGGCCTAAGATTGTTTCTTTGTGGGGAGGGCAATGGTATATCCCCCTCCTCCAATATTACTTGTTACTTCTCTAGGTTAAAGAATGAGTGTTTGAATAAAACATGAGGCTGACTTAGAATAGGGATTTTATATTATTTTTGCCTTAGTAAGTTACATGTTCTCTTTTTTCTTTTTTAAACTTTCTCCCCCTTGGTTGCACTCTAATCGAATGGGAGGCTGTCAGAACAGCAGGGGAGATGGGGGGACGCCTGTGAACAAACACATTGGATCCCAGCTTCCCAGCCCCTGTCTGGTGTGTGAACCCTGGGTGGGAGCTTCTGTTTCCATGCCACCCACAGTGCTCCTTGGCTAGAGCCACCCTCAGGAGATCGACAGTTAACTCAGGGTCAGAAGGGGTTGTTTTGGGAACATCTACAAAAATCGAAACGCCCCAGTGGGATGACGTTAGGCATCCAAAACAACCATGGATTTGAAATCTGAGGGCGCATTAATTTGTTATTTGGATCACACTGTTTTCCACTATGTTTTCTTGCGATTTGTAAACACTGCAGCTTCAAAAGACGTTAATTAATTGCTGGCAGTTTTGCCAGCATGGAGTGGGAAAAATGAACAAAAAAATGAAAACAATTTTGGCTAAATAATTGCGCTGTTGGAAAATACTTTTTTCACCTTTAGGTAGAAAGCATTTCATTATAGAGTTTTCAAATATTCCCAAGGGCCTACGCGTATTTCAGCCTACAAAAGCCTATTTTTCTCTTTTCCTTTTGTGCCCAATTATCTTCTTCACCATTCAAGTCAGGTAAAGATAATGTCTTGATGTTATAACTGTTTGTGAAACAGTCATTTCTGTGAGCTGTCTTTCTCCACAAACCTGTTTGCATGTTGTGATTCCTACTTGGATGACTGATATGATTGGAGCTAGAAACCTCAGAATTAATTTAGAATTACCCATAGTCCACCAAAAATCCGTACTGGCGAGTTGATCCTACCTCAGGAATATATCTACTATCTTCATACTCACTGAACTTACAGTGGTTTTTAAAGACAAGCCCCCATGCCCTTTCTTCTTGGAAAGCCTTCCCTAGTAGAATGATTACTCCTTCATCTGTACTTTTATGGCATATTTAAAAAAATAAATTGAAACAGATATGAACAGACATTGGAAATAGATGGGGGCTTGAATCTTAGCTCTGCCACTTACATGAGCAGATGACTTCACTTCTCTGAGCCTCAAAACATATCTGTAAACTATGACATCATGAAGTTTTTTTAAAGATGAAATGAGCTAGCATAGTGGTAAGCATGTTATAGGTGATCAATAAATATTAGTGTTTTGCTCCGGTATTCACTACAGCCTCTGCTAGCTATGACCTAATTGATTACAGTGGCGTGTGTGTGATTTTTTATATATTTGTGTATCTTGTATGAACTCCTTGAAGACAGGGACCTTCCAGTACAGTACATAGCAAGTGTCAACAAACATTTGTTGGATTGAATTGAGTCCTAAGTCTTTCATTCAATTACAATATTAATAATACAGCCTCAAAAAAAACCTGTTATCTTTTCATTTGAGTTGAATGAATGGCTTTATAAATTTTTATTATTTTAGCTTATTATTTTGCCTTTAAGAATTGGATGGTAAAATCAATATGTGTGAAATGATCTGAGCTATATCTATGAAAATAATCAAAGTGAAAACCAAAAACGAGAACAATAGCAGTATTGGCTTTCTTTTTTTTAAGTCAGATTTTGGACAGCATAGGAACTATATACATACATAAGTGTGTGTAACTGTAAACCTAAGTTGTTTAAGGATAGGTTGAAACATATGAGCCTTAATGTTAAAATTATAACTAAAAGTATTAAGAGCCAAGATCCATTAATATTAGAAATGAGTGGTAGAATCTAATGTCAGGAGCTAATGGCTCCGTAATGTAAGGAACATATTTTAATTAAAAGTCAAATTCGTAGCCTATTTGCAATCATACTTGAATGGCTGCCACCCAGGAATGAAAGGGAGAAGGAGCAAAGCCAGCCCCTCTCAGCACAGTGGAGCTCCCCGAGCCTGAGCCAGTCTGCACACTTCAGTAAGAGAAAACTATCTTCATGTGCACTCTAAAGAACTCCAGACTGGCTGTCATTATTCCTAAGAACGTGGGCCATTTTTCTGTGACTGTACTCTCCTGTCCTTAGTAGGTCCTCAACAGAAACACAGTTTCCTCAGGGTCACTGTCATACTGTCTCCTGTTGACATATTCCCTGAGCTCCAACAGCCAGCTAAAAATGTCATCGCTTCTCTTTGTGTCTTATGGTTTCTTCATCTTCCCTACGCAAACAGCCTATTTCTCCTGGTGCCTGGATTTTATTAAACCAGTATCTGTCTCTCCTTAGCTGTCCATGGAATACCATACAGATGGCTGCATCCCCATAGGAGTTCAGGTTTCCGGGGGGGGGGGGGGGGGGGGAAGGGAAGCAATTTGTATCTACTGTAAGCAAGCGCACCTTGTAATAATTTATTATCCATTATGCATTTTGACAAATTTTTATTTTGGTAACATTTCACACTTAAGGAAAAGTTGGAAGAATAGGAAGGGGAAATTCCATATACCTTTCCCCCAGATTCAGCAACTGTCACTTACTTTTTGTTCTGCTTGAGGGGTGTGTTTTTTCATGTGTGTTTATATATATTTATTTATATAGTCAGTTACTTATATCTATCGATCAATCGATTGATCGATCTACCTATATCATCTATCTTCATGGATCCTCATTATTCTCAGTAGTTATGTTCTATAAAGCTGCCGTGAACACTGAATTAGAGAATACTGAACCATTGCCACTAGAGGAAATATGAGATTGGGTTCATATGAGTAACTAGTCACAACCATATTTTTTTAATAAACTGATCAATACATAACCTCATTTTATATGTATTTCTGTTTGAAGACCCCTTTTTGATATATAAATAATAAATGTTATCTAAAACATTTATTGGTTATTAACAATGTAATCAACAATGCTAATTCATTAACATCGAATTTATGACCAACAGCAGCACTGTAACTCATGCCTGAAGGAAACTTATTTAAAGCACATATTTTCTCCGTGAGGCACATCGCAGCCCCTGGTGACCATTATTTTACTCTCTGTTTTTAAGAGTTTGGCTTCTTTAAATTTCATAGATAAGTGATACCATACAGTGTTTGTCTTTCTCTGTCTGACTTATCTCACTGAGCAAAATGTCCTCTGGATCCATCCATGGTGTCGTAAATGGCAGGGTTTCCTTCTCATGGCTGAAGAGCGTTCTGTTGTGTACACGCCACCAATCGTAGTTATCCCACGTAGGTTGTCTCCATATGTTGGTCATTGTGAAGACTGCTGCAGTGAACATGGGAGTGCAGACATTTTTCGGCATCCTGTTTTCATGTCCTTTGGGTATAATACCCAGAAGTGGAATTACTGGATCGTATGGTAGATCTGTTTATAATTTTTTGAGGAACTTTGTATTGTTTTTCAGGCATTGCTGTTCCAGTGTTATCTTGTATCCAGTGAGCTGATTCGCTATCTCATGCCAGGTTATCTGTTTTCCCCTGAAGGCTATTAGTTTAGTCTATAAAGAAGCTTTTAAGATCTTCTTTTTAATTCTTAATGTTTTGCAATTTTCATGTACTAAGCATTGGCCTATTTTTGTTCATTTTGTGACTCTGTTTTATTTGTCTTCAATCTGATGATATGTCCTCCTTCAGCTCTGGGAAATTATTATTATTTTTTTTTTTATTTTGACATCCACCCCTCCTCACTTTCTTGCTCTCTCCATCCAGAATTCCTACTAGCTGGATATGCCTTCAATTTCTCATCTTCTCTCTCATATTTTCTGACTCTTCATGCTTTTGTGCTTTATATTCTGGGAGATGTTCTCAACTATATTTCCCAGTCATTCTTCAATTTTACAATAATGTTTAATCACTGGAACTTTTTTCATCTTCTCTGATTACTCCTTGTTCATAGCTTTATGTTTTTGTTTTATAAATGTAATACTTTCTCTGATCACTCTGAACACAGAGGTTCTCAGAATTCTTTCCTATTTTCTTAACCTTCTGTAAGACCATTTAAAAGGTTTATTTTGTTCTTTCTCTTGTGCGCTGCTCGTTTTCTTCACGTATCTGGCATTTCCTATTTCCACATACATGCTTAAGAAGGATATAGGTTTCCTATGCTGCCAAGAAGGTAAGGTGCTTTTCTAGATATTTTCTCAATGGAGCTCTGTGTAGGGCCACTTTGGTAAGTAGAGCTATGTGATCCAGGGGACAGACTGTAGACCCCGTTTCCAAACCCAAAGTCAACATCAATAGCATTTTATTCAGTGGGGGAGGGAATGGGGGAAAGGATGCTCAACCCAAGAATATGACTTCCGCCTTATGCTGATTTTAATTCCTTTAGAGAACAGCCTTTGCAGTTTTGCCTGGGGAGATAATGCTGGCTGTTTGTGTTGTGCTGTTGACTTTATGAGATGGGGAGCAACATGGAGTCCTGACTACCCTAGTTGCCTCACATGTAACTCATTAATTATTTCCCTGTACATGTAACTGTGTCACAGTATATACTTACCCATGCCATTCCTTAAATGCATGCTCCATTTTTCTGTGTCATAGGGGTGCTTGGAATCTGGTAATATATGTTAATATAATTGTTTTAAACCCTCTGAACTCCATGGATAGTTTATGAATAGGTCCTTTAATTTTATATAACTCCTCCCTCAGCCTTCTAAGCGGCTAGATGTCTTTTACTTTCCCTCTGCGTCACCGTCTTTCTCTTTCCTCTTAGGGGAAGGGGACTCTCTTTTCCCCAAGAACCAAATATCAGTTCCCCTCTCCTTTTTATTTTCATCTTGGAGTTGGACTTTTTCTTTACAATCCTGGCAGACTGCCTCTATGTAGAAGGTACCTTAATGACCCAGTTTTAGTGATTATTCCAGTTTACTCTGGGCTTTATGGAAAGCTTAATTAAGTAACAAGAAAACTTTGATGGAAATAGAATGCAAAGGACATCACAAAGAGTAAGCAAATCCTTCATCAGCAGGTGATCCTTGCTGGGATCATTCAGACACTTGGAGACTCAAAATACCTAGAGTTACAAAATAAATCATGTCTACTAAACAATAATAGCAAAAAAGAAAAACTGCTGATTTATTTTGCTAAAATTCTTGCTTTTCTTGTTTCACATATGTACAGTGTGGCATTTTTAAAAGGCCTCCTGAATGAACGTTTTCCTTGTTTGTTGTTTTTTTCGTATTCTTCTCTTGTTCCTTTGTCACACTTCCTTTGGTTGCTGGAGGTTCCAGTGCTAATTCCCTTTATGCTTTTCTTGATTTTAGTTCAGTCCTAAAATTTCCTCCAGCACCTGCTTCCTTCCTCCACCAAAAATGTCCAGTTAGAACTCTCTCTTTTTTTTAATTGTATTGGGGAACAGCCATGGTGATTGGTTACATGTTGCTTTCATACTACAGTGGCATAGTTGACTCTTTTAGGGAGGGCGCAGCTCACATTGGCCCATGCAGGGATCGAACCGGCAACCTTGGTGTTTATCAGCACGATGTTCTAACCAACTGAGCTAACCAGTCACCACCCTCCCCGCCCCCCCAATTGGAACTCCGATAGCTGTTTTTTTGTATTCCTGTCTTAGACATCTTCTTATCATCTGAGTATGGTGTGCTCACTCAGCCGTCAGACACTCCATGACTGAGCAAGAGTGTAAAGATCCAAGTGCAAGGCATGGAATCTGTTAGTTCTCAACAGCTAGTTCTACCCATTAGCTGGTGGAACAAAATGCATATCAGTATTAAGACTGAATAGGATCATATACTTGACCCATGCAAAAAACATGTAATTTGCCATATAAAATGTTGAGCACAAAAGTGGTTGTAGAACAAAAGACACTGGACAAATTGTGAGGCTTAATGTAACAATTTAAATAGACAGAAGAGTAGCAACGGTATAGCATCCCTTATAAGTGGCGCTGAGGATTTCAGGCTGTGCTGCCTGTGGGCTGCCTCTGGTGAGAACTATCTGTTAGCATGACTTGCACGGGCGTCAGACAACCAGAGGGGTCCTCTCAGGTGTCAATTTATCTAATAAAGGAAGAGAAGAACATGAGCTAGATTTCTGTATTGATGTCAAGAACTACTGCAACCAGCCAGGTGCCGACCTAAAAATACTTTTGAGAACAGAGTTGAGGGTCTCTTTCATATAGGTTCTTCTAATCTAGTCACACCAGTATCATCCAAGTAAATAGAGCAGAACTTCCCTAACAAAGCATGCTTTTGACTGTAACAGTCTAAAGTTTATTATGTATCTTTATATGGTTTTGTGTGGAAAGTTGGAGAGGGTTGCCATGACTGATGAAAATCTTGTCTCTCTGAAATGTTTGATTTATACAGATTCTTTCCATAACAATTGCATGATTAAAAAAAAATGAAAGTACCCTTCTTTGCCAAGGGGATAGCAATCTTTTTTAGTCCATCTTATAATTTGTCTCTAAAATGCCTGTCTTCATAATATGCCGATCATTAGAGTAATGCATATGTGATGAAAACAGGTAATAAATAACATTTCAGAGCCTGTTTTTGGCATTGATTGATGGACGTATTGTTTTGTCTGCTATGTTTAATGACCACGCCTTCCTTTTTCTAGTGTTTTAACAGCACCCGCTGAGGAGTAAATGAGAACTGACCTGTTTTGAAATCCTTTTCCAGAAATAAAATTCTCATCCTGTTACTTTTGTGGCTGAGGAGAGAATTGGGCACACATATTGTCATCCATTTGCAATGCAAAGTCACCCACTTGAAAGCCTGTTCACTCTGAGGACACAGTCTATCAACCAAGATCAAGGGTACTTTTTATAGGCTCACAAACATCTCTCTTTATGTACACACATAAAAGGAGCTGATAAAAATAGAATTTCTCTCCCTGGGAAAAGTCCCCTAAGTAAAAATACCCACTTCTGTGAAATTTATTGATCATAAAGGGAAGTGCTCTAGCAAAAGTGCCACTAAGCGACTCGGGCTGTATTGATACATAACGCATCTATGGCTCCGTACTATTGAGAAATTCTCTTGTGTACTGTTTGGGAAGAAACAGTTCAGACAAATTCTTAATGAGCACTTTACCCATCCTTATATCACTTGCAGATAGCCACTTGGCTGTTAGCCCGGGGATATTAAACCCCCGGGGGAAAGAACAGGCTTTGCTTGGGGTCTCAGTCTGCCTGTGTGATTGTCGTCTGCCTGAAGCCCTGGCAAAAAGCCCACCCCTCAGGCTGTGTTCCCACTGGGTCTGACCCACAGGGCAGCGTGACACAGTAAGATTATATGTCAGCAAGTGGAAAACATATCAATTCTACCGATGATCTGACTCAATGTTCATTTTTTTGTTTTGTTTTCTCTTACTAGCATCAACTATTCACTTCTTTCCTTATAAGAACAGTCTGAGTTCAAATGTTGTGCTATTGTTGGGTTTGTTTCGTCCTTTCTTGCTGCATTACCATCTTTTTGAAATTTAGTATTTGTCAAATGAAGGAGCACTGGCATGTGTGTCTGGGAAAGAAGAATAAAAATGATAGAAGAGGGAGAAAAGAGTCAAAGCTCATAGAGATAGATAACAAGAACTATATATAAATTAAATCTGAGTAATGGTCACCTACACGCAGGATTTAAGTAGGTCATCCCAACATTGCCTGAAATTCCAAAATATCTGAAAGTTGCCAAGAATTTTCTATTGTAGTTGATCATCAGCAATGAGATAGGCAGGTAAGCTTTTTATTTTATGTTTTTTCTTTTTGGAAAAACATTTACTTAATCCTTACATAATCTGTGTATTAGATAAAGGGCATACTTAGGTGAATATGACGTTGGATATTATTATTTTGGGGTCCTTCCATGA
The DNA here is from genome assembly GCF_001890085.2 of Hipposideros armiger. Taxonomy (NCBI): domain Eukaryota; kingdom Metazoa; phylum Chordata; class Mammalia; order Chiroptera; family Hipposideridae; genus Hipposideros; species Hipposideros armiger. The sequence goes on from NW_017731628.1 coordinate 1,946,830, forward strand.
AATCGTTTACAAACATGAGTTCATAATGATCTCAGACCTCTCTTTAATTATTCACTATTCTCCTATTTTCCTATTTTTGCTTGTTTGACCTGCGAAGCTCTAGACACAGCATAGATTCCAAGGACATCTTTCTTTTCAGCCATCTTAAAGGAATGATTTAAAACAGTTAAATTAATTCTTCATTTGTTAGTAATTATTTCTTTGCTAACTTTTTCTCAGCCACAATCAATTTCTGTTATTCAACTAATTCCTCAACCAGTCAGATTAAAAATTATATATTTACCTTAATATATGTCCAATACTGGGTGCTGTGTTGAATTTCAGAAAACTCTAACATTGTTCTGGCTGTGATGAGTATATTATCATATTTGACTCTAAACTGGCCACAGAGTTGATTCTCTGAAACTCCTGTGTATCACACTGGAAATTCACAGCTCTACAGACCTATTCATATTCCTACAGTGTGCACTACGAGGAATAAGAAAGTGACTGAAAAACTAAGGTGTTAGACTTGATGGCCATTTAAATTGCGGGGTTTTAATATTTTAAAAATATGTCCATTAGCATAAATATACCCATTAGCATATAATTTACATGTATTGGCCACCAGTGTGTACTTATAAATGATAGTAAGCACGCAGACTGGGCATTTATTATAATAGATAATTTTCTTAGCTTAAATAATGTGAAGTTGAATAAACTGTTAACTCAGTTACCCTGAGTTAAGAAGATAGAGAAGATAGGAAGATAGGAAGAGAAGACAGAGATTTTGGAAAAGTTGGATAACTTCTTTTTAAAGTTATAAATTAGAAGAAAAATGTAAATACCTTAAAGCTTGAATCGCTAAAGTTTAAGGTTTCAAGTTGGTTACGTCCAGGGCCTTGGAGACACTTTTCATTGAAATGAATTTGGTGACACACCTAAATTTATATCCATATAATACTTCTCTCGGTCGTACAAGATGCCATTATAGTATACTACTGTTCTATTATTGTTAAATTTGAGCTACTGCCTAAAAAATAATAATTAAACCTGCTTATGTGCATAACATATAATACACACCTATATATAAATATATGTAACATATACAGAGGGTGCCAAAAAATGTATACACATTTTAAGAAAGGAAAAACTATATTAAAATTATAATACTCAATACATACCAGTAACAGAAGATGAATACAAGTCACATTTGACTTCTGCAATTACAAGAGGTGCTCAAAGTGGTTACCATCAGCGTCTAGACACTTATGATTACGGCGAACTACTGCTTGAGCAACGTTGACTAAAGTGCCCATGTGTAGACCTTTTTTGGGGCACCCCTGGTATACATATGTTAAATATTGGGTTGTTGAAAAAGTCATGACGCATTTTTGAAATGAAAAACAGAGGAAAAAATACTTCATGACTTTTCCGACAACCCAATATAATTTTATATAAGAACTCTCATGAGGCGGCCCATTGAAGTTGTACCACAGAATTATATAATAAAATTGAAGCACAAAAGGAATCATTTGTCATGCTGTCAATCTCACACACTAATTTGAGCAGGTGTTTTCTCTTCTATCCTAACAATGCCTTTTTGTTGTTGTTACACTTTAAGCATCATTGCCATTTCCATTGAGATCTTGAGAGAAGTATTGTTTTTTATTACTTTCTGTCATTATATCTTGGCACCCGACTTACAATGATTGAACTGTGAAGTTTGAATATGAAATATCAACATTTAGGTATATTCACTGGTATGAAAATTGTCATCTGGTCAGAAAGTATATCTCTCAGGACTGTAATACTATGTACAATTATTAAACAATTTGGGGTAAGCAATCTAGAGGAAGCACAGAATCCCATCCAACTTCTAATCATCATCTGGGATAGTAACTGTCTTAAGTGGTAAAAAATTACTGGCTGTGCTTTCTAGAGCCATTAGGAGCTGGCTGCACCCTGGAGTGCTGTGAGCCATAAAAGCAGAGTGGAGATAAACACACCCTGGGGCGTCATAAGCCGTGAAGCACAGATGTGTTCACCCATATTATGATAACCATTGCTTAGAGAAAGCCTGTTTTTAGTAAAAGCAGACAAAGAAGGAAAAATGCATTTTCATTCAATAAAGATCTAGCAATTTAATCTCTCATTTTTAAAGCACGTGGGGCAACTGGACTGGGAATTTTTACACAGATATATCTTTTCCTTTAGAAACTTCTTTCAGTGTTACAAAAGTTCCTCTTAAAGTAAAGTTTTAAGATCTGCATGTACGTTATATACCGTGACTGACTAAAGTCAGCCAAAACGTCATCCTTAGCATTAGAGCTTTAATAGTTACCTGGTTAATAAATAATGCCAGACTTCAGTTACTTTCCACTTGTAGAGGAAACTGAAATAACAGCGTTTCAATATATGTTTTCTCAGTATGGAACTGATGCAGACTAAGATTTTAAAAACAAAAACCAAACCACAAAACTCCAGTAGTCATTTGCCTTTTAATGCAGTGTGCTGTTCAGATCAACAGTATGAATCTGTTGTATCATTCCTGCTGTTGTAAATAAACAGACATACTGTTACTACAAACAAAAATAAGATGGGTCTCAAAATAAGAAAGTTTTGGATGCTAGTGGCTCCTAATTCTTATTAGTTCTTGAATGTTCTGGTATTGGAGTAGGTTTCTACAGATAGTATGTGTTGGAATTTTTTCCTCTTCTTCTCCCTTTGGGTTCTACTTTTTGTGGAGTGTGATATTTGTAGAGATGGCAGTGACTTTAAAAGATGTGGCCTTGGATTTTTGTTGAGGGACATAGGTATGACTGGATTCAACTTAAAAGGATGTGTAAAGGGTCTGGAAGGACTAAGGAAGGGGAGAGTAATATAACAACTCCAGTATAAGTGTGGGAACAAGGTCTTTACAAATACCTGGAAAATCCGTATTTTTCCCCACAATATGCTTAGATATAGGTATGTTATCTGAGACTAGTATAACAATGCTTGATGGCCAGAAACCTCTAGAGCAGGATGCTTAAACCTTTGACCCATGAACTGCCCTGAAACTATATATAATTTTGTTGTTTTTGCTGTTGTTTGTTGTATATTCATTATTCTAGAATATAGTTCTGTAGTTTGTCATATTCTCAACAGTTTGTGACCCTAAAATGGCTAAGAACCTGAAGAACTCTGGAACACAAAAGCTGGCGTTGTTTTCTAAAACACTGGTAATTGAAGATAAACATTCAAGGTAGATTGGAGAACAGAATTTGACTAACAGAAAACTGAAAATCCATAAATTCTTTTTGAATCTATTATTAGAAATGAGGTCATAGGACAACTGCTGCACCCAAAATTGGAGATACAGAAAGGCTAATACAGAGAATTACAACTTATTGGAGCAGAAACTCTTCTGTAGACACCTCCATGGGAACCAGTGCAGGAAAAACCGAACTGTAATTGATGAACTGCTGGAGGCTTAGTGTGGACAACGCTGAGAGGTATAAACACTAGAGAGAACAAGTTATAGGGCCCCCACACTCTTATCTCCCTGAGCTCCATCAGGTTCTCACCTTAAATACTGAAGAAACATCCCTTGTGCTTCTGAAAGTGGGGGGGGGGAAGAGGGGGAAGAAACCGCTTTGAAATACACCAAAATACATGAGGCAGAAACAGAGATAACTGCAGAAGAAATAGATGATCTCCTATAATTGGAGACTTTAACAGTCATCTTCAGAAAATCTACAACTAGCATCATGTTTAATGGTGAGAAACCAAAAGCTTTTTCACTAAGATCAGAAGAAAGTAAGGATGTCCTCCCTCACCAACCTTTTCAACTTCATACTGCAAGTTCTACCTCGTGTAATAAGATAAAGAAACAAAAGGTATACTGATCAGGAAAGAAGAAACAAAACTGTCTTTCACAGATGACATGACTGTCTAAGTGAAAATCCAAAAGAATTGACAAAAGAACCTCATAGTACTAACAATAAATTTTAGCAAAGTTATAGGATACAAGGTTACTATACAAAAGTCAACTGTTTTTCTATATACCACCAATGAACAACTGGAATTTGTTGAAAGAAGCTAATCTGAAAAGGCTATATCCTCCATTATCTAACTCCATCATATGACATTTTGGAAAAGGCAAAACTGTAGAGATAGTGAAAAGCCAGTGGTTTGTAGAGATTGGAGAGGAAGGAAGGATGAATAGTAAGAGCATGGGGAGTTTTAGGGCAGTGAAACTACTCTGTACAATATCAAGGTGGACAGATGTCATTAAATTTGTCTAAACCTATAGAATGTACAACATTGAGAGTGAACCCTAATGTAAACTATGAACCTTGGGTGACAATAATTTTTCAATATAGGTTCATCAGCTGTACCATTTTGGTACTAAATGAAAATGAAAGCACAACCTATCAAAGTTTGTGGGATGCAGCAAAAGCAGTGTTGAGAGGGAAATTTATAGCAATGAATGCATATATTAGAAAAAAGGAAGATCTAAAACCAATGATCTAACTTCCACCTTAGGAAACTAGAAAAGAAGATATTAAATGATGATATTAAAAATAGGCTCTGTGTGTGTATGGGCAGGGTATATTTTGAGGTGTGCTACTTCTCTAAGTGTTGCCCAAGAAAAGGGATGTAGTATATTGGAGACATAAAGAAACTCTAGGGTGCTAGAAAAGTTAAGTTAGGCATTGTTCTTGGGGCTTTGAGAATATGAAGACATGAGGCATGATTTCTCCTTATAATAACTCACGGTTTAGTCAGTGACATCATAGATTCTCTCTTATTTTTTTAATTCATCACTCACATTGAGCCACTCAATAAGTATATTGAGCTCTCCTTTTGTGCTAGACTTTGTTCTAGGCACTGAGAATGTGACCATGACTGTGTTTCGTCTTCCAGTGGAAAGGAGCTCCAGGAAGGGGTTTCTTCCTCCCCCGCCCTGCCCTGAAGCTTATAGTCTAATGGGAGTAGATAAAATATGAATAAATAAGTTTAATGAAGGGAATGTTAAGGTGTTATTAAAAAAACAAAAAACCTCGGTAATGAGTACAGAATAATGACAGTGTGCTGAGAAGAAACAAGTGAAAGTTGGATTGGGCTGACTGTTACAGATGTGATTAACAAACATTTAATTAGAAGCCATAGTCTGCTTTGAATTGCTTGTTAACTTTTCATTTGTACATTGTCAATACATCCTCTGGGTGAATGCTTCAAGAGGAGGTGGCACATGAGTTGGATAGTTACAATGAGAAAATGAAAGAAACATTAAAGCTCTTGGGAGCATATATTCATCAACATAAGCCAATTCTAACTCAGCAGTTAATTGTCCAGACCCTCTAACTCAAGAGCTTTGTTATTGGGCTCAGACAGAGCTTTCCTATCTTATATCACAAGGATTCCTAAGGTCATCATCCTGTGACGATAAGGTCACAAAGTAAAGAATAAGAAATAAAAATTAACCATTAAAATGAAAATAGAGTCACGAAAGAGCCGAATGAGGTCTAAGTGATGAACCTTCTGGCAAAGTTTTACTACTTTCTTTTAGTAACTTGTTAACACATATGTTTGTCTTGAATGGATGGATGAGTCAAAAGACTTCCATCTAAATAACAGTTTTTACCTACCTGGTGGTCTTAAAACTTATGGAAGAAAACTTATGCTTGGGTGTTTGGCAGCCCTGACCTTCCTTGGTTGAAATTCATGGTAGACAAAGTACAGTCGGGCGCGATCAAATTGAAGGTTGATATTCTCAAGCCACTGCTCTATTATTAATTTTAATGGAAGTTTTAGTCTCAGTTGGAGACATAGTTTGGATCTCCAGCATAGATATTATCTCTAGAAGATTCTTACTGGTGGGTGCTAGATATGTTGGTGTTTTATATTAGCAGGACAGGATTAAATAGGCATTAGACGTAATTTCTCAAATCAAAGCTGCGGTATGGTTATGTTGTTGAAGAACATTTTTGGTGTGTCTTTAGGATACCTCAAGTGAAAACAGAGGTGCTATTCATATAGCTCCCCCCAAAAAACACTTCTAACCGTTGTTGGCATTGTGAGCTACTTGAATGAGAGAGAAAGTGGAAGCATTTCATGAGGTACTCATGGTGAAAATATCAAATTTTATGGTTTGTCACAGATTAATAAGCAAATATTAAGGCTGTGCAAACTCCTTTTCAATAACTTGAGTGATTATCAAAGATTACACTGGGCATGCTTAGCAAAAGAACAAAAACTAATAAATAGGAACATCAGTCTGTGAGCTGTGCCTCATTAATTCTTTACACGCCAGTGAAACTAGAGCAAAGCAAGAAATATTCATTGTATAATAGCTAGGGCCCTGTGTAGAGAAATACTTAAATAATATTTTTTATTGATAATTTAAGAGAGTAAATGAAATTGCCATTACCGTAACATACATTGGCCTTGCCTGATTTGGCCCTGAAAATACTGTCAGGTAGCGAAGAATTGTCCAAAGACATGTCTGGCCTTTGCACTAGGTGGAGTGTGGGGTTTCCCAGGAAGGCAAACAGGGCGCGATTGGAGCCTGCAGGGTGCACCATGTGGCCACCCGGCTTGGGTGTGTGGGAGGCGGAAGTGGGCCTCCTGAACCAGGGGCCGGGAGAGGATGGGCTGGGGTGCACGGAGCAGCAGGGGCTGGCCTAGAGCATGGTGGGATCAGGCCCAACGTGCTGCTGCCACCAACTAAGGCTTCCCAAAGGAAGAGCGTTCTAGGGCTGGCCTGGGAGGCCTGTGATGAGAAACGGCTGGGTGCCGGAGTGCCAGGGACCCCTCGTCCCAGGCTCGTCTGCACAGAGTCTAGCTGGCTCATGCCACACGCCACCTATCCGCAAACCCCAGTCTTCATCAGTGCCTCCCCCCGCAGCACTCAGAGTCACAGTGCTGGGTTGCCTTCCTCCAGGGACCAGGCTCTGGCCCAAAGGCCACACAGGGGCAGACCTCCCAGGGCCAGAACTCGGGAGCGACTGCAGCGCGCTGTTTCCGGGGAGAAGGCTATACTATACTCAGAACTGCTAGTTGCCATATAGGTATAGGCCACAATGTAAGGTGTATAAATATCTAATCCCTGTGCTGTCCACCGGAAACTAATATATTTAGATTGTCAACTATAATTAAAAAATAAGTTTAAAAGAATCACCATCGTATTCTTTTCCAACACTATTGCTGCCTCAAGCCTTCTGATATTTTACCACAATAAATATTTATCTCTCTTTCCTGTTCAAAAAGGAATCAAAATTATTCTGCAGGGACTATGGGTTGGTTGAAATATTTTCAGTGCAGTGATGACATGATCAGAACTATGCTTTAAGAAGATTAATTTTGCAATACTTTGCAGAACGAGGACAGAGACAGGAGATAAGAGGTAGGGACATCTGTGTCATGTCCAATAATATATCTTTTAAATTCCTCTTTTTTAAAAAATGTCATATAACAACCACGAGATCTTTAACTACACTTTGAGGATGTCATTCCACCATCAGCAGTGACATTCAGTTCCCATTTTCTTTACTGATGAATTATGGAAGGCAGCTTCAACTGATAGTGAGAAGAATCACTAAATAAGGTCAACACGAAACTCGATTAATTAATAAGACAAAGGCTTTTGTTATATAAACAATCATGTCTCCTGCTTATATGTTACCAGCAATAATTATAGTAGAAAGGGAGGAAGAAAAGGAGGGAGGAAAAAATGGGAGGAGAGCAGGGGGTTGGGGAGAGAAAGAGGAGAATAGGGGAAAAGAAAGGAAAGGAGAGGGGGTTATGCCCAGTGACTCTAATGGGAAGGCCCACAAAAGTTTTCTTAGATACACTTTTTCCTTGATATTTCCTGTTTAGCAAAGGAAATTGGATGCTCCTACATATCAATGTACAAATCTGAGGTAACCATTTGTTCTCAGCCCTCCGGGGTTAGGGCAGGGTTATCCTTCCTGGCCTGGTGACGCTGGACGAAGCTGTGCAACTGGTTCAGTACAGTGAGTTCCAAGTGGAAATCATGCGTGTCACTTCTTGGCTGGGACATTTGCTTGCTGACATGCGATCCTCTAGCATTCTCTCGCTTTCTGCACAGATGGTGGCTGTTTCCTCAGCCTGCATCCCTGAGACAGATTGCTTTTGACCAAGGCACACTCGCATCAACAGCATATGAGAACGCTGGCCAAATTGACCCTTCACAGCATTGACTAACTTAGTATTTTTCTGGTTTAGTAATTTCTAGCCTCTATGAGGAATACCTCTGCTGACTTGTGATGGTGACTTGAGTGATGAGCAAGAATTAAACTGCACGTGAACACACTTCAGATGTAACTGTTTTCATTTTAATTTAATACTTTCCAGATACCCCTGTCCCCACATGCTCACAGGCAGACTTCGGAGATATTGTGGGTTTGCTTCTAGACCACCGCAGTAAAGCAAATCTTAATCTTTTTGGCTGGACGAGAGTCTGGCCTTCAAAAAAACCAACATCTGTGATGGGCCATAAAGTGAATCACAATATGTCTGTATAGCCTCCTTCACTATCAACATTCCCACCATTTTTACAGTTGATGAACCTCCATGGGCACATCATTATTACCCCAAATCCATAGCTCACATTAGGGTTCACCCTTGGTGTTTTACATTCAGTATAATGACATGTATGCACCTTTATAACATCATACAGAATATTTTCACCCCCCTAAAAAGTCCTCTGTTCCACCTGTTCAGCTGTCCCTTCCACTTACCCCTTGGCAACCGCTGATCTTTACTGCCTCCATAGTTTTGTCTTTTCCAGAATGTTGTATAGTTGGAATCCTACAATATGCTGTCTTTTTAGACTGGCTTCTTTCACTTAATAATATGCATTTAAGCTTCCTCCGTGTGTTTTTATGCGTAATATCTTATTTCTTTTTAGTGCTGAGTTATATTTTGTTGTCTGGATATGCCACAGTTTACCCACTCACATACTGAAGAACAATTTGGTTGCTTCTAAATTTTAGTAATTATGAATAAAGTTGCTACAAACACTGGTGTGCAGATTTTTGCATGGACATGTTTTCAGACCCTGTGGGTAGATACCAAGGAGTGTAATTGATGGATCATTTGGTAAAAGTATGTTTAGTGAGAAATCGCCAACTCTTCCAAAGTGACTGAACCATTTTGCATTTACACCAGTAATGTATGAGAGTTCCTGTCACTCTACATCCTACCAGCATTTGCTATTGTCAGTGTTTTGGATTTTGGTCATTCTAATAGGTTTGTAATGGTACCTCATTGTTTTACTTTGCATTTCCCTGAGGATATATGGTATGGAGATTCTTTTCCTGTGCTCATTTGCCATCTGCACATCTTCTTAATGAGGTGTCTGTTAGGGTCTTTGGCCCATTGTTTAAATCAGGTGGTTTGTTTACTTATTGTTGAATTTTAAGCGTTCTCTGTATAGTTTGGAAAAGAGTCCTTTATCAGATGTGTCTTTTGAAAATATTTTCTCCTGGTCTGTGGCTTGTCTATTCATTCTCTTGATATTGTCTATTGCACAACAGACATTATTAACCTCAGTGAGGTCCAGCTTATCAATTCCTTTTTGTCATGACCATGTCTTTGGTGTTATATCTAAAAAGTTGTCATCATACCCAAGGTCATGTAGGCTTTTTCCTGTGCTGCCTTCTAGGAATTTTACAGCTTTATGTGTTACACTTAGGTCTCCTACTCATTTTGAGTTAATTTTGTGAAGAGTGTCAGATCTGTGTTTAGATTCCTTTATTTGCACATGGATGTCCAGTTGTCCAGCTCCATTTGTTGAAAAGATCATCTTTTCTATGTTGTATTGCCTTTGCATCTTTGTCAAAGATCAGTTGGCTGTATTTATGTACGTCTATTTCTAGGTTCTCTATTCTTTCCCTTGTTCTATTTGTCTGTTCTTTCACCAGTACCATGCTATCTGGACTATTATAGCTTTCTAGTGAGGAGTGTTGAAGTCAGGAGGTGTCAGTCCTCCAACTTTGTTCTTCAGAATTGTGTTGACTATTCTGTATCTTGTATCTCTCCATATAACATTCAGGATCACTTTCTTTTCTTTTTACTGTATTGTGTAGGCATTTGTTTTGCCATGGGCAACCATTGCTATTTGAAAATGAACTATACCATAATGAGCCATGCCTCTGAGATAAATAGTGTTGAATTTTTTTCAGTATTTTTAATACATACTTTTATCTCCCCTTGTTCTTCCTCAGCTTCCTGCATGAACAGACTTTCAATGAGCCCTCCTCCCAGTCCCTCCTCACCTCCCCCCAACTATTTGGGGCTCCACTTTTCGCTTCAGAGATTGAGCTTACCTGTTGAGCTTAATTTTCTGCCATCAGGGTTCTGCCCAGCAGGGTGTATCCCCACTTTCCAGGTGGCCCTCTTGTAGTATATTAGGCACTACAGAATTCCTTGCCTTTTTTATCTGCCAACATTTTCCCATCCATATTCTTCCTTCTGGAACTTTATGACAATCTCTCCTCCATTGGTGACCACACCTCTTGTATTTTCTTGGCAGTGACAGATTTATTTTATTATTTATTTATTTATTTATTTGAACTTTTATTTTGGAAGGTCTCCAGTAATTTGCGAATCAAGCTTCTGTGCCCAATCTCCCTTCTTGAGATAGAAGCTTGTGACTAACATTGTTTTAAACTGCAGGAAGAGTTTTAATTCTATGGACGCTGAGGGGAAAGAGATGGGCCCTTTCCCTGTTTCTCATGCCAACATGGTCGTGTTCACAAAAGGTAAAGAACACAAGGCACCTGTTTCGCATCAGGGTCTTAATGGCTCACCTGCAATCGCTTGGACTCACGTTATATTTAGCCACTGTGTAAAAACCGTTGTGTCTCCGAAAGCAAGAGTTTCCCATCGGTGACAGCAGGGTGCCCCTCGAGAGTTGAATCACTGCCATCGACCACATTTGGATTGTGACACCACCATACATATTTCTTAGAGGGAGTATTGCACTGAGCAGCTGTATATCTCAGTAGGAAAAACCTATAGATCATTGAAGTTGCGTATAAATATAGAGGATGACTAATTTTGTGTAGGGAGATAGAAAAGGCATTTTACTTGGGCGGGGGATCCCAGTGAACAATTCTTTGCATAGTGCAATATTGGGAGCTCTGGGGGGCTTCAAATCACTGCTCCCCATTGACCGGTGTCCCAGATTCCTCCATTGTTTGATTACAAAGCAAATAACACTGTGGATGGTGGCATAGGGCTTTATTAGTTATTGGTACCTCAGTGTGAAGGAAGGAACTGAAAGCAAGTTTTTATAATGATGTGCAGACATGAAGGCATGGGACCCACCATGGGGATGGGAGAACTCCTCCAAAAACAGGAGGAGAGGTGGAGGGTTGGCAGTGGAGGGCACTGGAGGCACACTCTACCTTTTCAAGTGGCATGTCTGTGCCCGTGTGTTAAGTATTCTAAGCCAGGGCTACCAACTTGGGCATATTAAAGAAATGGGCAGAGAACTTTTGAAACAAATGATGAGAGTCTTTCTTGCGACATACCTAGAATTATTTATTTACAAAAGGAGTCTTAATGTCTAAGTAGCATTTCATGTATTTCCCAATTTAAATTCTAAGATGCCGTTATGACAGTCCCCATTGCATTTTCAATCTGTAGAGCTAGCAATAATGTTGGACAGAACTTGACTCATCATGAAAATGAAGGTGGGGGTTGGGTTGTCTCTCTATCTGGGAGACACATGGTATAATGCAAAGAAATTCCTCCCTATAAATTAGAAGAAGAACCCATTTACTATTTACCTGTCTCATCAATTTCCATATTATATCTTCTTTCTCCTCAAATTCCTCAACACTCTTCCTCCACTCTTGTTCCTCACTGATCATTTTCATTTTTATTTCACTGAGGAAATAAAATCAATCAAAAGAAAACCTCCACATTTGCCAACCCTCACATTTCCCCACTGACTAGCATCTGCCCCACAAACTTTGTTTTCTCCCAAAGTATCACCAACTCTTCTGTTTGAAGCCAACTCCACTGCCTGGGAATTTGATAGCCCCAGTCTAGCCGCCTCACTCCCTCTTTCATCACTAACTTTTCACTCTCTACTGGATCATTTCTGATAGCACACAAACCCACTCTTATTTCTCCCCTCTTTAAACAAACAAAAACAAACAAACAAATCTTCTGGAAGCCGCTAAACCTGCCAGCTACCTGCTGATGTTACCAATTGTCTAGAGTTTCTCTCCTATCATTCTCTTCTAAGTCCTCAGCATTCTGGCTTTTGCCTCCATTTTTATTCACTGGAATTACTCATGTCAACATCTCCAATGTCATCGGTGCTGCTAAATCCAATGGTCAGTCCTACTTCCTCATCCACCTTGAACGTGAAACAGCATCTGACTCAGCGATGACCTGTCTTCCTCCTTACACTGTTCTCACATTGCTTTCTGGACACTACACTCTCTTGGTTTCGCTCCTACCTCCCTAGTTGCCTCTTCGCAGTTTCCTTTGTTACTTCTCCATCTTTTCCACAAGCCCTTAACAGAGTGCTGCCTTAGCTTAAGTCTCCCACCCCCACCCCAAAGCAAAGCCTGAAACATGGACTTGCCTGCAAATACTTATTTTTATCAAGCGATTACAAAGAGAACGGGAAGGTAGACTGAAAAGCGTGAATCAGGGAAGGAGGGAAAGCCAAGTGAAGGGTGATTTGAGTTGATTATAACTGTGTGGATAGCTGGAACTCGATCTTTCTATGGGCTTTCTGAGAAGCCATATAAAATGAACCTAGAGAGAGTCCAGCTAATGTGCTGATGAAGGGAAGGTTTATATATCCCACTGGCCAAGGTTTTCCCCCGTGGCTATTCACTGTACCTCAGACTTCCTGGTGAGACCCTACTCTGGAATGGCCGAGCAAGTTATCACAGAGTCCCAGGCAGTGGCCACACAGAAATTGCCAGCTGCTGCAGCAATGACTGCAAAAAGAGGTGGCCAGAGAGGATGTGATCCAGGGTATGAAAGGTACTCAACACAAATGCATTGGAGCTTGTTCTTGGGCTCCCTCTCTTCTCTGCATGCTCATCTCCTTGATGAAACCTATCCAGTATCGTGGTTTTAAATACCATCCCTACACTGAAAACCCTCAAGTTTATACCTCCAACCCAGGTTTCTTCTGTATCTGACAGCCCATGAGACATGCACATATTCAGCAGATGTATTAACCTTAACGTGCCCCAAACGGTATTGTTAACCTTCTCCCTCCACACTGGCTCCACCCATTCCAGGAAGAATACAACCCCTTCTCACTATCTCCATGGCTACCACCGAAGTTCAAGTTGCCATTATCTGTGACCTGGATCACAGCAGTTATCTCCCAGCTGATCTCACGGCCTCTTCCCTTGCCCCTCTTTAGGTTCTTCTCAACAGAGCAGCCAGAGGCATCCTGTCTAAATGAAATTCATATCATGTCACTTCCCTGCTCTATTCCCCCAAAAGCTTTCTACGTCACTAGAGGAAGATCATGCATGACCAGTAGGGCCCCATATGATACGGACCCAACCAGCCTCTCAGACCTCATCTTCAACTTTCTCTCTCTCTGCTCCACCCACTCTGCCTCTTTGTGGTCCCACAAACACCCAGGCCTACTTCAGCCTGGAATCATTACAACTGGTGTTTCTTGTGCCTACAGCCTTTGATCCTCAGATAGCCTGACGTTAATTCCCTCACCTCCTACTCTTTGCTTAAATCTCATCTTTCCAATGCTGTCTATACTCATCAACATTTATAATGACAAACTTCTTTTCTCTTCATTACTCTTTCAACTTCTTATGTGTTTTGCTTTTTCATTTTTTCCCATAGTTCTTGTGGCTACTTAACCTAGTATATAAGTTATGCTTTCTTTTTGTCTCTCTTATATTTTCTGTCTCTCCTTGTTAGAACGTACATTCCATGAAATCAGTATCTGTAGCAATGTCTGATTGATTTATGGTCACAGTTGACAAGTAAATCAGTAGATGATCTTAAATCTGCTCCTAGATATGCCACAACCTGTGTGACTTTCATCAAGTATGGACTCTTTCTGAGCTTAAGCATATTTTAAAATATAATATATGTGAAATTAGGCTATTAGAATGCCCCAGCTTACAAATTTTTAATCTATTTTGTTTCATAAGACCAAGGCTTGGTAAAAGTTTTCTGTGTTTCCTGAAATTATGAAAGTTAGCAAAAGAATGTGTTTCTGAATGTTATATTTGGCTTAGAAATCTATACTTTAGTGAACTGAATAAATGTGAACTACATTATTATTTAACTATTATATATATATACTTTATATGTGTATGGTTATATAGTAATATAATATTATATAACTATATAATATAGTTTATAGATATATTTATTTATAGTTATGTATGAGTATATAACTATTATATAGTTATATAACTATATTATATTTTTTGATATATAACAGAAATGAAATTTTGCTTTTTTAACTGTTACAAAATAAGCTTTGGATACAGGTACTAGGCTACTTTGCAGAAAACAAAGTCTACTTTGCAAAATGCAGTTTTAAAATAATTTAAAATGCATTTTTTTTCAGTGTGAGGGAACAAATTTGCCAGTAGTTTCTATTAGACTTTAAGCAATAAACAGTAGGGATTGAGATAAACTTAGATATCACATTTAGTATTGAAGTGGTAAATCTTCCCAAATGCCCAAGGGCAAAGAAAAAAATTTCTTGAGTTTTGAGGTGCTTTGTAAAGTTTACCTGTGTTCTGTTTCTACATTCTCTCTAGAAATTTTCATCTCATTGAAGTTTCCACAAAAAATCTTTTTTTTTTTTAAGATTTTATTTGGGAATTGGGGGAGGGGAACGGTGCTGGGGAATTGGGGGAAGGGGAACTGACAAGTTGCTGTCCTTTTGTTCTTTAGTCTAGTTGTGGAGGATGTCGCTTCACTAGCCCATGTTGGTATTATTATTTCGCTCTTCTCGGGTGAGGCAGATCGGTTGCCGGCCTATGGACACGTGCTCACGGCGGCTCATGGCAGCTCACACCGGCTGCTGCCCGCTCACGCTGGCTGCCGGCCACTAATGGTAGCTTATGGCAGCCCACTACAGCAGGGGCTGCAGCCTATTCTGTCGCCGGTGACTCATGGCAGCCCAGCTCCAGGTAGAGCTGTTGTTCACCATCTTAGCTGTAGAGGGCAGTGTCACTGACCCTTATGTGAGATCCAGACCAGGGCCCTGCTGCTCAGAGCTGGCGTCCCAAGCCAGCTCTTAACCAACGTGCCACTCGGCCGGCCCCCAAAAAATCTTTTTTGAGTCATAGTTACTTCAATTAAAAACGTGTGAGTGTGGTAAAATGAAAGTCATTGCAGAATTCAGTTACTTGCTATACAATCTGACGATTTTGAATAAGTTTACGACTATTGTGAGCATATACACACATGTGACAGTAGAAAGCTTATTATTTTGCTTTGTGTTCTATTTTGAAATATGTTTAAAGCCAAATCCATACAATTGTTGAATTTGAGTTAAAAAAAAAAATCCTGGTCATATTCTATGGCATCAGTAAGTACCACATTATTGTCAAGGCTAATGTTTCTAAGATTTATTCTTTATGTAGCTTAGGGATATTGATTAGTTCAATGAGTCTTTCAGCCTCGTCAGGTTCCCCATGAGTCCTATTGTGGGCCAGGCCTAGTTTACTGCTTCACGTTAGCCGATACCATCACAGGCAAATAAATTTCTCACTACAAATATATAAAGGAAAATGCAAATTCTACAGAAATCTGTTAAGTATGACTTCTGAAACGAGGAATATATATAGTCACAGACTAGTAACATAATATTTAATGATACTGCTTTAAAAAAATGTGTCCTCAGTCTTAGCATCATTTTAGCGACAAAGACAAATAGAGGTTGTATTTGAATAACTGAAAATGATTATAAAATTTAAAACATTAATGGATTTTAATTAAATTAAATAGAGAATAAGAGACAAGAAAACTAGTACTGTTAATACCACTCTGGAAGAGGCTTTGGATAATGTAAAAGTCATTTAGATAAGGAGTTGATTAGATTCTCCTGGTTTATAAAATAAAATATCCCTTTCTTTAAAACAAAGCAAACAGAACAAAACCACATGTGAAAGATGCATGAATGTTTCAGTACATCAGAGAACTCTCATGGAATATTATGGCTGCAGTGTGTTAAGTGACATCCTAATAATCCCAGACAGATAATGTAATTTCTAAAGTCTTTATTGGTCTTTTAGTGAGTATCCTATACACTGGGAGACTATGGCTCCAAATATTTTTATGTCTACTGAGCTTCTCATAAGAATGGACCTATGTAAGCTTGATCTATTTTTCATTTGAATACTCCACATAGTGTAAAATCATGCATTTATAGTTTCCTAATGCGCCAACTGACTGTGAGAGCAGGATTTATGGATTTCCCAGGATGTGTTAGACCTCAGATCTTTCACTGTAATATTTAAACCTAATACGCTGTGTTGGAGTAGCCATTCTAATATCTCTTCATCTTAATTGTGCATAAGATAACACTAAAGGAAAGAAATAGTCTAATGCCTCTAGTGCCTATGAATATTTTCCTAACAGCTTTTGAAACTCAATACACTACGTTTTATTGAGAACGATTTTAATGAAATTATGTGAGGGGCTAACCTAAATATTTTACAAAGCATATATGCTTATTTGTTGCAAATAAAGTATGAAAACAATTAATAATGGGCCTGATGCATTTAGATACTGCATTAAGGCACTTCCATAATAGGCTCTTAAGATGCTTAGCTATTTAAGGCAGCATAATGCAGACTAATAGGGCATAGTAAACACATGTAAATGATACATTTCTATTACATGTTTGGTATTATGCTCCAGAAAATTATATTTTTATCCTTGCCAACATTGTCACCTTTGGTCAATGTCAGAGTAGATATTCTTTGATAGGCTTTTTTAGTTTGCTTCTCCTAAGGCTGTCTAAGTATAAATTTGTTAATTGTTTAAAAAAAGGATATACATATGCTAGCAGAGAATGTATTTGTCCTTCTTTGAAAGTAAAATTAAAAAGTTCCTAATTAAGATAACTTGACATATTGGACTAAACTTGTTTTCTCAAAGGATTACTGCTTTTCCTATATTCTGAATTAGGGTAGTCTTGGGGAATTTTAGTTCACCTCCAGCAAGCTATATAGTCAGATTTTTTTCACCCTTATTATACTATCACATTTTAAGATTCTCTGTGTAGAAGCAGAGTATGGAAGGGTTTTCTGTTTCTTGTTGCTTCTTCTCATTTTCTGATTTTGACCCATTTTTCTATATTTGTGAAGATGATCAGTTGTTGCAATCTTATGCCAATGCTCTTCCTTTTCGATTTGAGCTCTGACTCCTCAAAAAAGTACTGCATAATAAAAAAGGAAAGATTTATCTGTATAAATGACCACTTTTGGTAAATCCACATCTAGGAAAGAATATTTCTGGCATAAAATTTTCTAAAATAATTCTTCACTGTGTCTTGAATCTTGTGGCGTCTCATTGAGATAGTGCTTCGTGGCTGCCTTGAAACTAGTAAACAATTAAAAGTAATAAGTAAGTTGTCAGAGGTTCATCTCTTTTTTGTTTGTTTCTTTATTTAACATTTATTATCCAGATAGTATTCTTGTTTGAGGGAGAAAAAATTCAGTCATCTTTCACACATGTCAGATTTTCCTAGAGGAAAGGCAATTATTTGCCCGCTGACTTTTGGTCCTTTCTAACTTTTTATTTTTTCCTTGTAGGGGAAAAATGAAGGATCTGTAATAACTGGCTACTCATTGTAAACTTTGCCTCCTGGTTAGCCTAATATCTTGGCCAAGGAACATTGGTTTAAAACAGAAAAAAACCCAAACTAGTGGAGAAGCCTTGTTATTTAATTGATACAGAACAATATCTCAATCAGATTAACTATACTAGGCTTACTAGACATGGGTGCCCAGGAAACCAGGAAACTCAAGAATCAAGGCTGATGCTAATAGGCCCACATTGCATTTAATTTCTTCTTTTGCCATATCTGTCAATCAGCTTAGTATTCATTTCTCATTTATTCACTCATTCATCCTCTTACTAAATATTTGTAGACTACCACTATTGCTCTCAGTTGGGTATTTGATGGGGATTGAGTCATGAACAAGAAAGAATAAAAACATTAAATAATTAACTGAAAAGGTAATACACATTTTGGGGGATGTGCGCTAGATGAGCACCTAGCAAGGGTACTAGGAGTAGTCTGCTCTACCAAGACTAGCCTGGCAGAGAACAGATCTTAGAAAGCCCTGCAAGCCAAGTTAAGGAGTTGAACTTCTTCCTGGGGGTACATTACCATTTCTTTGCTATTGATCATGAAAAACCCCTCGGATCCTAGTCTTCAAGGTCGTTCCTTTCAAGAACCACAGTTTTCTATATTTTTTTAGTTTTAGTTAAAATCTCAAGAAAGAATATGATTGGTTAATGGCAAACCAGTGGATTGAATCTCCTTGATTCAGTGAGCTGTGCTTGCATAAGTACAGGGGGGAGGACGAGCTACAAATGTTCATGTGGAATATAAATGGCTACCCAAGTTTACCCCCTCGGTAGGGATACATGTGAAGAAAAGGTGTAAGACAATGAATTAGGGC
This sequence comes from Hipposideros armiger, assembly GCF_001890085.2. NCBI lineage: Eukaryota > Metazoa > Chordata > Mammalia > Chiroptera > Hipposideridae > Hipposideros > Hipposideros armiger. Next base: position 1,965,489 of record NW_017731628.1, read on the forward strand.
CAGGTGGGCACCGTTACATATGACTACCAGAACTTCCTTGAGAATTTGCCCAACTTTTTTCTCATCCATTGATGGAACGCTTGTGTTGAGACATGTAGGCCTTTACAAATAGATCATCAGCATATTTTAATCTAGTGTTTGATAGCTGAGGGCAATTATTTCAATACATTTCATATAAAATTATTTAAAGACTAGAAATGATGTTTAAAAAAACCCATCCTGGGCCAGCCGAGTGGCATGTTGGTTGAGAGTTGGCTTGGGACACCAGCTCTGTGCAGTGGGACCCCAGTTCAGATCCTATATTAGAGCCAGTGATGCTGCGCCCTTTACAGCTAAGATGGTGAACA
>NW_017731628.1:1967445-1971014 GCF_001890085.2 Hipposideros armiger
GCCGTTTGAAGTACCAGTAAGTCGGGGCATGAAAAAGGGAGATGATTCCTGCCCAGAGGGAGATGAGGAGTGAGGAAAACTATAATATCTTGAATATTTATTATATTTCTGGGACTATGCTAAGTGCTTTATATCATTTCATTTAATTCATTTTAATTTTATGAGCTTCTCACACTTGAAAAAGGCAGTTGCTTTCTATATCGTTCGTTTAGGATTTCAAAGAATAGGTAATATAGTCTATTTGTTTATAACATACTGCATATTGCTATATTTTCAACAAGATATAGTTACTGGATTTACAGGTCTTGTAGACTTTTATAAAGATAGGAGCATATTAGAAAACAACCATAGCATCATTCAATGATACTACATAATTATAAAGAGAAGGACACTGAAATAAATACCAACTGTACAGGGTGTTACAAATGTAATTTACAGATGCTCCTCGATTTACTATGGGGTTACGTCCTGATAAATCCATTATAAATTTTAAAATATCGTGAGTCAAAAATGCATTTACTGCTTCTAACCTGCCATACATCATAGCTCAGTCTCGTCTACCTTAAATGTGATCAGAACACTTACATTAACCTACTGTTGGGCAGTTATTTGGAGTTTTATCTCAAGAGTAATTGCCTTCCTCCTCTTCTCACGAGAAGCAGGAGACACAGATGGGTGTTTTATAGACAAGGTGGGATGCGAAAACACAAAACACAGTTCCAAAAAATGCTGGCAGCACAGTACCCTGTAGAATATCAGTGTTTACTCTTGCGGTCACGTGCCTGACTGGGAGCTTTGGCTCACTGCCACTGCCCAGCCTCACAAGAGAGTACCGTGCTGCATATGGCTAGCCTGAGAAAAGTTCAAAATTTAAAATTTGAAGTACGGTTTTTACTGAATGCATATATAGCTTTTGCACCATCGTAAATCAAAAAATTATAAGTTGAACCATTATAGTTGGAGACCCTCTGTACCACAAAGGGATGACATCATCATTTGACAAATTTACTGAAAAAAAAAAGGTTATCTGTTCATGGAAGAGGATATTTTTTGATAAACTTAAACTTTATTCTTTTCTTTTTTTTCTTCAACTGGTTCTAGACTTGCTTGACTTTGTAAAATTAACGAAAAATATACATGGCATAGGATTATTATTTTTAAAGGGAGAGAATAATGTTTTTCAACAAAGTGTATCACTGTAAAATATTTTTTCCATTTATTGCAAAATACCTTATGGTGAAGTGATTCTAAGCATTGGCAAAATGCTAGTTGTATTTTTTAATGTATAGTAAAAACTGACAATAAGATTGAAATTCAAGTAATTTTACCAAGAAAATTTATTTAAGGCTTTTCTCTTTGATGGGGATATAGTAACAATTTTCCTGTTAGAGAGTAGCTAACTTTCACAGTGATACCTGCTGTTTACATATGCAGGAGATTTTGGTTAATCAATTTGAAAAAATTAATTCTATCCCCCCAGCTATTTAAAATGTCCTATTCTCCCAATGTTTGTTTAAAACAGGAAATTTTCTCAGGTCTGGGAATATTTTTAACAATTTTAAATTTGCTCTAAACCTTTAGGTTTTCAAAATATAGAGTTCTTTAAAATTTTTATTAAATTGATTGGGGTGACATTGGTTAATGAAATTGCATAGGTTTCAAGTATACAAGTCTATAATACATCATCTGTATATTGCATTGTGTGTTTACCACCCAGAGTCAGTTGTCCCATCACCATATATATATATATTTGATCCCCTTTACCCTCTTCTACCACCCCTCCCCCCCTTACAGTGTCTATTTTAAATACATTAATTCTCTTCCAGTCAGAAAGATTAACAAAGAATTTGTAAACCACATAATTGTAGCAGCTGAGATGGGATCCACTGTTCACTGACACAGTGAATGGGGTCCATCAAATTTCTTAGAATACGTTGTGGAGCTCTTGAATATCTCAGAAACATTCTTTTGAAACTAGCAGACAACTGTTTGACAAGGTTTTCATATTTGTTAAGACTCACAAGTTGTATTTTGCCCAGCATGCCGTGCTGAGCACAATGGGCCATGTTGACCGCTGCAGTGGGCTCCCGTAAAATACTGTGAGCGGCCGGCAGCTGGAGTGAGCTGCCGTGAGCGGCCGTCCAGTGTCCGGCGAGCGACTGCCTCACCCGGGAAGAGCGCAATGATAATACCAACATGGGCCAGTGAAGCAACGTCCTCCACAACTAGACTGAAGAACAAAAGGACAGCAACTTGTCTGTTCCCCTTTCCCCAATTCCCCAGCGCTGTTTCCATTCCCCCAATTCCCCAATAAAAATATTAAAAAAAAAAACCATCCTGAATGCCTCCCATGCATTCAACTAGACATAGTGCAACGTCTCTTAGCTTCAGGCCCCGAATGGAGACAAAAAGGAATCGTGGAGCCTCCACCCTTGAGGTCAGTGACCTGATTGCTTATAGAAGAGAGCGCGGTGGAGAAGAGCTGAAGAGTGGGACTTGAGACGTACAATATGAGGTTGCTTGTCATCCCATATGTTTCAACTTGACTAGGTCAAGGAGTGCTGGATACTCAGTTAAGCATTAATCTGGGTGTGTCTGTGAGGGTCTTTCTGGATGAGATTCACATTTGAATCCTAGACTGAATAAAGCAAATGGCCCTCCCTGATGTGAGTGGTCTCTTACAAATCAGTTGAAAGCCTGACTAGAACAAAAAGGTGGACCTTCCCTTGAGTAAGACTGAACGCCTCCTGTCTCACTGCCTTCCGGCTGGGACACTGATTTCTCCTGCCTTCAGACTTGAACTAAAACATTGGCGCTTCTTGGCTCTTGATCTTGCTGGCTTTACTACTGCAGTTACACTGTTGGCTCTCATGAGTCTCTAGCTTGCTGACTGTAATCTAGATCTTGGAATTTCTTAGCCTCCATAATCACGTGAGCCAATTCCTTATAATCTCTCCCTCCCTCTCTCTCTCCCACATATCTCATCCATATCTATATCTATATACACACACAGACATATATATACACACACACACACACACACACACACACGCGCGCGCGCGCACACACACACATCCTATTGGTTCTTATTCTCTGGAGAACCATAATATATTGCTTGAACTTAAAGATTTGATGAATTCAAGGAGGGACCACCTTAAACATGTATTTCTAACTTGAATAAAGTATTTTAAGAGTTATATGAAAAATTTCAAAGAATCAAGGATGATTTTCAAAACAATATTAACCAATAACTTTAAACAGTTAAAATTAGGTTTCAAGCATTTTTTCAGGCCCACTTATTATTGTACTATATCCTTAGGTATTTATATTCCCCCCAGTTTCTTCTCAATCAGTCCTATTGATTAATTAGACTGAAATTAGCCTACGTATGTGTTATTGTAGTCGAATTTTTGAAATCTGAATACTGATAGAGGTTTGATTTGAACTTGACTACGATCCATTAATACTTTGCCTCTTGAATTGGTGCATCAGTGCGTGGACTCTACCCAAAATATGGCAAGAAGCAAGGCTCATTGAAGGCAGACACTGTTTTTCTTTCCTGTCTGTAT
>NW_017731628.1:1972874-2027178 GCF_001890085.2 Hipposideros armiger
ATATATATATATTTGATCCCCTTTACCCTCTTCTACCACCCCTCCCCCCCTTACAGTGTCTATTTTAAATACATTAATTCTCTTCCAGTCAGAAAGATTAACAAAGAATTTGTAAACCACATAATTGTAGCAGCTGAGATGGGATCCACTGTTCAGCTGACACAGTGAATGGGGTCCATCAAATTTCTTAGAATACGTTGTGGAGCTCTTGAATATCTCAGAAACATTCTTTTGAAACTAGCAGACAACTGTTTGACAAGGTTTTCATATTTGTTAAGACTCACAAGTTGTATTTTGCCCAGCATGCCGTGCTGAGCACAATGGGCCATGTTGACCGGCCTTTATTTAGATAAGCTGGAAGAGCATTCGTTTTCCTTGGGAAGCCATGCACATGCAAAATTAATTGAGGAAACCAACTGATTTCTTCTTTCCCAGCTGCAATTCAAATGACTCAGGTGTAATACGGTGCAGTTGAGACAAGTCAAGCCATACAAAGCCCTGCATTAAACACTTGCGACTCACAGAAAAGGTGTTGATTGTTAAATCACAATTAAGAAAATGAACAATTTCCAAATGGAGAAAAAAAAATGTCTCTCTACTGTAGACTGTTGCTCAGCTAACATGTCTGGGGTTGAAGCAGCTGATTTCAAAATTCTGCATCATTGTCTTCTCAGTGGGAGCCTGTTTTCAGGAAGCTTGTTTTGTTTTTGTTTTTTTTCTTTTTTCTTTTTTTTCCCTCAGTAATAACATTGGTCATCCTAACAAGTTGAATGGCAATTTTCAAGCACAAGGATTTTTCAAACAATACTTTCTTTGCTTTAAAGTGATATGAAGCAATAAATGTCTAGGGAACATGATATTTTGGATGAATTAGGTAAAGTTTTTCTCTTTCACACATAGCTCATGCTCCACTAGTCATCAAAAATGATGTTTTGTTAAAAACCAGTGAACAAGTCATTGAATCCTTTATTGTATTCAAAATAATATTCCCTTCTGTGGAGTTATTCATGTTGTTCATTGAGCCTCAAAATTGTTTCTAATCATCTGAAACATGGAAGTTCTGTCTGTAATAATGGCACCTTTCTATACTTAACCAAGATCCAGATGATAACATCTACTATTATCTCCTCTAACCTTGTTTTGTTTGGTTTATCCTAACACCACATACTTGAATAATCTACTGCCTGAATTCGAGGTCAAACTTGCTCTTTCATTTTACTGAGTTTGCTCTTTAATTCTGCATATTATCATATCACAGTTTTATGTTTCAAGTCCTTGAAGATATAAGCTAATTTTCCATTTAGAATATTGGTTATGTCCTAATAAATCAGGCTGCACTTATGGATGGTTAATGTATAATGCATTTCAAATGAACTTAACATTCAGTCCATTTATTTAGATCAGCAACTTTGCAGTTTCTTAACACTTCAGAAAAAAATTTTTTTGACTTACTTTAATTTTGGCTAACTTGACCAATTCAATCATTTACTATGACTTTCCATAACATATGATTAAGTAACAAAGAATTAAAGACCAAATGCTACATCCTCAGAAATAGCTCACCAACACATTTCAAGGACAGTTTGGGAATCATCGGGGGCATAATAATCTTTGCAGTAAGAAAATTAGGACAGAAATTAGAATCTGGGTTTGTTTCATGTTTGGAAAGAATGGTCGCAGAAGTCCTCTGGCAGACAACCAGTTGTTTCTCTCTAAAATAACTTGATTTCTGGAGGGAAAATGAATAGAAAATTATATTGTGTGGAGAGTTGGTTAAAAGATAAACCTCAAAACCACTCCACACTCCAAGGCAATACTTTTAGTGTTGCTCCCTGAAATCAACTCTTAGATTGAAAAAGGACTGGGAAAAGTGGTCAGCAGAGGAAGCCTGCTGACGGGCAGCTGCAGCTAAACCAGTGCCAAGCACGAACCTCTGGAGATGAAGAGGAGCATGTGAAGACACAGGTGAGGCATCAACAGCAGTGGAGGCAGCAGCAGAAGTGCCTCCTTCTCCTAGGGAAAAAAGAAAAATGTGCATGACGTAGAGGGAAATGCATGGGGGGGGGAATAAAAACACAGGAAACAGATTGATAGAGAGATAACAGAACTTGATAAGGTATTTAACAAAGAAAAGCAAAGCTTGGATAAAAATTTAAATGATTGGCTGTTAAACCATTGTAGAAAAGGGTCACCTACATGCAGCCACACATATAAACACATGACAAGACAGGACAAGAGAGGAACTGAAGAAGACATTAAATATAGCAGTACTGAGACACTGATCAAATAATTTCTGCAGGATTATCAGCTGATGGACAGCATGCAACATCTATTTATAAGATATGTTTGTAATATAATATTAAAGTAGTTAGTTAATGGAATCATAGCATATACAATTTGCAATATTTCTTTTCTTTTCTTTTCTTTTTTTTTTTAGCTGAGCCATCCTGCCACCTGTTGGCAGCTCAGCGGCAGCTCCGCTCGGGCCGGGAATTGAACTGGCGACCCTGTTGCTCAGAGCTCGCACTCTGGACTGAGCTCTTAACCAACTGAGCCACTCGGCTGGCCCAACAATATTTCATTTTTAAAAGAAGAACCAGTTTTAATAAGATCAAAGGGGACAAATCTACTTGATGTTTCCAAGTTAAGAAGGGCCTCACTTACCCAGGCACATCTTGAGACCTTGCTCCTTTTCGTCAGCATTATCTATATAGAGTCAACGCAGCAACCTGAAATGAACGTAGGTTCTGGAGTCACGCAGACCTGTATTCTGCTCTATGTTATCTTGAGCTAAGGCGAGTTATTTAGTCTTTCATGGCTTCACTTTCCTTTCCTGTAACATGAGGATCATAAACGCTGTTTTAGGGGATTGTGAGGATGACCAGGACATGTCAGAAGCACAAAACAGTGGAAGCTTCTACTGTTAGTGCTGCTGTTTTCACCATTGTCTTAGGCCCTTCGGGCTGCTGTAACAAAATTCTACAGGCTGGGCAGCTTATAAACAACAGAGATCTATTTCTCAGCCTTCTGGAGGCTCGGAGCCTGAGATCGGGATGCCAGCGTGGGTGGGTGAAACCTCCTGGTTTCTGGCTTCTCCTTGTGTCTTCACATGGAGGAAGGGGCTAGGGAGCTTTGTGGGGTCTCTTTTGTGATAGCGTTTATCTCATTCATCAAGGCTCCACTCTCATGACCTTAGCACCTCAAAGACCCCACCTCTTAATACCATCGCATTGGGCATTACAATTTTAACACATGAATTGGGGGGGGGCACAAACATTCAGACCATAGTACTTACTGTTATAATTATTGAGAAGAAAGTTTGCTTAATAATGTGTTCATTTAAAAAGACTCAGAAGGAGCATAGGGAATAGGAGATAGTTCTTAAATTATGGACAGGATATGAGCTCCTAGAGAAGAAGGTAGGAAAAAATGTAGCCAGAGAAAGAAGCATTGGGGAAAAAACCAAAGTGGAACGTGTGTGGAAAATGTCAAGCAGTCTGGTTCATTTGGCCGTTGGGAGGCATGACCGGAGATGTCTCTCTGAAAGGCACTCTGCATATTTTACGTTTTTATGTGGATTGCTGAGCAGTCAGTTTCATTGCAGTGCTTATGAGAGGTCTGTGGTCTACAAGTTTTATATTCTTATGGCGATTTTTCATTCTCAAGAACTTGCTGGAAGCACTATGGAAATGCAGCCTCTTTTGTATTGCCAAGACCCGTCTGTTTCTTACAAGTCACAGTGAAAATCTACATCAGAATATCACTTGACTTCAATGAACAATCATTTTTCACTTATCAAGGGACCGTGCACATTTGTGAAGCCTTCTATATCTATTTCCAAAATACAGCTTGCGTATATCTCTTTTAAAGAGCTGCCCAAATCCTCTGCATGTATTTGCAAAGCTGCAGATAGGCTTAGAACCTTCCAAAATGAAGGCCTTTAGAGGAGCATGACTTCTGAATTTCAGGTGGAACAGATCCCCCCAAAGGGGACATGGTTTTTCACTAAGTGAGGCAAATTGGCTAAAAGCACATCTTAGAATTGTGATGCAGGCTGAACTGGAGCGAGGATTTTGAGATGAGATTAATGTCAGCCGTAGTGGAGTAAGTTGTGCTTTTGAGCATCACAGCTGTGAAATCGCTCCAACGTGCCCTGGTTGAGTGTGTTTCACCCGCCCTGATCCCTGGTACATTTCAGCTCAAACGGAGATCCGTATGTAGAAATGGGTCACGCAGGGCCATAATGTGCGTTTCTGATACCCTCAGAGGACCTTAGAGTTATACATCAGCAAATGACTTACAGTAAGACTCAAAGAAACTAAACTATTTCTATCTGTGGCATGAAGATTGTTAACATTTAAGGGGAGATTGCACACGTTTCTGTTTTTAGCAACCCTTGAAAATAGAGAAACATAAGAGGCATCTCTAGTAAAGGCTGATTTTTGGTCTATGTTTTTTATTGTCAGTTGTTTGCTGGAAGAGCAAAAGATAAAAATACAGGCCCAAGGACATTTTGTACCAATGTCTTAGTTTGGGCTGATATAACATCATACCACACACTAGGTGGTTTATAAACAACAGAGATTTATTTTGCACAGTTCTGGAGGCTGGAAGGTTGATAGCAGCTTGCAGGCATGGTTGGGCTCTGATGAGGGCCCCACCCCTGGTTTGCAAATGACTGTCTGCCCGCTGGACCCTCACGTGGTGGATGGGTGAGGGAGCTTTCTAGGGTGTCTTCTGTAAGGGCACTCGTCCCATTTGTGAGGACTCAGCCCTCATGACCTCCCAAAGGCCCCACCTCCTAAAACCAACACATTGGAAGTTAGGATTTTAACATATGAATTTTGAGGGGGACACAAAATGTCCAAAATTTTTTTTTTGAAAGAAATTTTTTATTTGGGGAACAGTGTGGTTTTCCAGGACTCATCAGCTCCAAGTCAAGTAGTTGTCTTCAATCTAGTTGAGGAGGGCGCAGCTCCATGGCCCATGTGGGAATTGAACCAGCAACCTTGGTGTTATGAGCCTGCGCTCTAACCACCTGAGCTAACCTTCTGCCCCCAGAATCTTAATATACATTGTAAAAATCTCTCCTGTTTCAGGTCAGCAAGGGCACGAGAAGTTACTAATCTACAGTGGGAGGGGGAGTAGTATAGATTTTGACTGAAAATCACCAGCTGAGTTTATGACAGTGAAATGAGTCATCCATAGAACCCTTGTTTTGAGCTTTCAGGAATCTGGGGTTCTGAACTACGACTATATGCAACAATGCATGGATTAATCTTAATAGTGAGAGCCCAACACAAAAGAATGTGTATTACATATAAAGCTCAAAAAAAAAAACAGGCAAAAATTAATCCAAGAAGTTAGAAGTCAGAAGAGTGGTGACTCCTGAGAGGCAGAGAAGACTGGAAGGTGCACAAGGGGTGGGGGTTCCGGAGTACAGATAAACTTCTTCTTGATCTGGATGCCAGTGACATAGGTATGTCTACTTTATACCATCAAGCTATACATTTACGATGTGGCACCTTTTTGTGTGTTTGCTATACTTCAGTGGAATAGTTTTTAATATTGAGGTTCTGTAAAACTCTCTTGATCACTACATCAGCATCTACTTCATGGGTGAGTAGTCCTACGGCCGTGAAAATCCATGAATGGTGATGGGCACTGTGACAGAAACCACAAGTCCTCATGCCAAAGATGCCTGACTCTCAGAGGCTCAGCATCTTCTTTAGGAGGAGAGACCCACATGTGCGTGTTAATAGTGCAACACGAGGTGGAAAACCCCACAGTCTCCAGGACCCAAAAAAATAACCACAGGGCAAGTTCCGGGTTATCTGGGAAATCTTACTCCCTCCCTTTAAAATCATAATTTTATATTTTTGTGAAGATTTTCACTGCAACGTAAGAAAGTACAGATGCGTATCAAGGGAAAGGTACAGTTCCTTCCTAAAATAATGTAATTATAGTAAGAACGTTATTGAGAGGTGATTTTTCATTCAATACTATTTTTGGTGTCAAAATGAAATGAAAACTTATTTTTAACCTGGAAACATTATATTCAGGGAGCTGAAACTGTCCATTGGCAGCATGGGACATGATTTTATTTGTGGTCTGCCCATTTCTTTACCTAAAGGGACCACACTTTCTAGTTATTATTACACAGATGCTGAGAGAACTTATATATAATTCACTACACTGTATATATGTCTGGAGATTGAAAACCAGACGTCCGTTTTACATTCTGGGAGGACCAAATGCAGCTCCACAATGTAACCCTGATGCTTCTCTGCATACATGGGAGTTTCTCAGCATGGCTGGATACCTATCCTTAATAGGAGTCAGGTCAGAGCCCTCGTGGTGCCACTTAACTGACCAAGGAAAGAAGTCACTTATATTCTGTAAAACACCTACCTCCTAGGATTTTTCTTTTGTTTTAATGAGATAATACCTGTAAAACATATGACGCATGCTCTCCACATATTAAGTATTTGGTAATATTCACCTGTAAGAGTCCAGTACTACTATTGATGATGTCGATTTGATAATAATAGCTACTATTTACTTGTGGCAGAACTGTTATTAGTACTCTTTCTATGCATCAGTAGCAGAAGTGGCAATAGTTGTTTGCAGATTTAGAACTTTATTCCAGCGTCAAATTAGGAATCATTTCATTTAACAATTTTTCTTATTTTACTCAGTTCTATTTCTTTTACACAGACATCTATATATAAGACAAAAAAATATAACTACATAGTACTCAGCTGTTTTAATCTTTTCTCAGATCTTCCTCACAGAAGGGGGTCTTATTTTTAACCAACACTGTTAAAATGTTAAAAAGAAAAACATTTTTCAACATGCTACAATGTTAAGAAAACATTTCTCATTTGCTCAGTCCTTCAACAAATAGTTGCGACAGGCCTGTTCTATGCCAGTCGTGTTTCTAGCCCATAGCAAATAGGTGGCAAGGTGCCTGCCCTCGTGAGACTTATACTTCAGTGAGGGAGGAAGAAAAACAAGTATACACAATTCCTGGTGATTTGGGTAATGTCTGTAAAGGAATAGATGAAGTGAAGTGAGGGGGAGCAGCAGGTGGCAAGCGAGACTTCAGACCCGAGAGTTAGGGCAGCCATCTCAGAGGGACTGACTCTTGCGCTGAAATCAGAAAAGAGTGTTTCAAATAAAAGGGACAGTAAGAGCAAAGGCCCTTAAGCTGGAGCTCGCTTATCACGTGAAAGGAAAAGCAAGATCACTGGGCATAATGCCAGGTGAAAGAGGGGGGGCCCTGAAGGCGATGAGGTGACGGAGGTGGAAGGGACAGGGGCAATGATATGGGGCCGAAAGATGTTACTGGAGTCATGAGTGGAGAGTGCTCAATGACGTTGGTTTTGAAAATATGTCCCTGGCTGGTGGCTGGGGAATGGTGTGTGAGGCAGTAGCCCAGGTGACAGATAGTAGATGGTTGGGAGAGCATAGACTCAGTTCACAGAAGACTGTGTTGGTTACAAAATAGGCAAAAGCCGCCCACCTTTGCATTAACCTGGGTGAGGTGGGAATGGCAGTGCCAGCTTTCCTGGTTTTGTGCTTAGTAAATGCACTCCTACCTCGGCAGTAACTTTATCAGTGACTGGTTACTGGTAACTCTGCCCATGCAGAGGATCTCACAGATGTAATCAGTCACCACAACAGAGGCATGGATGAACCAGCCGAGTCTTCTCCTCCACTGAAGAAAGAATCTCAGAGGTATCCCCCACTGTGGACTAGAGATCATTTTTTATGAGAAAGAAAATGAAAGCAGAAGGGTTAAATAACGCGTGGTATCTGTTAGGGTAGTCCATAACGCTTTAAAACACTTTCACATGAGTTAGTTCATTTGATCAACGTAACAAGCCTAGGAGATAAATCCTAGGGCAAAGATAACTGGATATTACCCCCTCCCCCCATTTTATAGATGAGAAAACCAAGACTCTGAGAGGATACTAGTTTTCAAGTCTCCACAGCTAGAAAGCGAAGGACGTGGTATGTAAACAAACATGGTCTCCTGATTCCTGTTGTTTAGAGCATTTCCTCTAAATGATGTGTAAACTGCCCCTTGTGGGGGGGGATTCTACCTAGGGCTTTTCACTGTGTACCCTCTGCTGTGTGGCCTGCGTTGGGGCTTTCGCTTTCTTTCTATCCCAGGTTATCCTTGTACCCCACAGCCAGATCCAATCCTTTTCAGCCCATTATCACTGCCTTTGTTATTGAGGGAAAATTTTGGAAATATAAATATGCACTCATTATAAAACACGTTCTGGTGGCCTTTCAGGATTTGTTGTGTACTAAGTGTAAACAGCAGTTAAAGATGAAACAGAGCTGGCATTGAGCCTTCTTAATTATTGTTCCTGGTTTAGACCTTTACTACAACCCTGGCTGTTGCTGACACGTCTAAATGAGGTTTACAGAACCTGGAGCTGTGAATTCAGTGCTCGTTAACAGAGGACTGCCAGCACCGCAGGGCTTTCCTTTCTTGCCCTTTTAGAAAAGAAATCATCTTAGATCTCAGATTTAGATGTTGTATTCTACCTGCGGATTACCTGCTGATTGGAATTATCGTGCTTGTGCTCTTCTAAAGAAAAGCCTAAAATGAGACCATGGGAGCATGGCAAGCAAGAGAATGGAGGCTGTGCTTGGTTAGGCTTTCTGAATTCTGCATCACCGTTAGGACTAGCATGAGAACTCAATGCACCGTTGTAAATTGTGCTAGCCGAGAAGCGTTACAGGCAGAGGGTCATTCCTGTGAATTACACCTCTGTGAACACCATGGCATCATCATCCTTGCTGGCTGCTGGCTTTAAAACTGGTCTTTTGACCTTGAAGGTCGTCTCGTTTTGAACTTGTCTATCCTCCACTGCCTTCTAAAAGGGGCAGCTTTCGTCATGTAGTGTCCCCAAATTCTGCTGCGAGTGCCCTGTTTTACAGTGAATTATATGTAAGCTCCTTTTCCTTGTTAACAGCTTTCAAATTATGGTGTCAGAACTATTAAGTCAGCTAGCTAATCTCAAAAGGCAAACATCAAATTAGTAGATCTGCTTGGCCTGATGTAGTTTGCATATTTAATCGGTATGAAATTCTCATTTAATAGACTTTTACAAGAGCTGCCCTGGTGTCCATGTTTCTGATATAGATGGAGTTTAGGTTTCCTGACAAAAAGAAAGTGACTTCTTGTCTCCATGGTGTGGGTAGAGCACAGAGCATGGGGAAGAGGTTTATGACAAGAAACATGTAGTTAAGGAGTTGAGTTCCAGGATAAAGCAAAGGAAAACGACATCACGACTGAGCTAAAAGTATATGGTGGCAGGTACTTAGCCAGCATAGCAGGCAAACTCTTTAACATACAATTAATGAAAAACATGCACCGAAAATGTTAACTTGAGGCAATTATTAGCAGAATAAGAATTCTCTGTAATAAGGAGCTTGACATAAGGAAGCAATTATCCCTGCACAAAACCGTGTGAAACAAAAAAGTGTGTGAAGGACCAGAACAGGACCAGTAGGACTTATTCTAAAACAAGAGCAATTTGGAACACAGTAAACATAAATGATAATTTCATCACCCTGCCCACTTTCTATCATTAACCTGCTCTTCAGTAAGGAGAATTTTAGACAGATATTAGCACTATGCACTGTAGTTATTCTTCTATGTAATTGATGTTTATGTTGACTCATAGCTCTTACTTCAGCCATTCTCAACTGGTCCTTCTTAAACCCACATAAAATTCTGAGGATGGGTACAGATATGGTTATAAATAGATAATGTGTTCAAAGTGTATGAATGCAGAGTAGACAAGGAAATAAAGCACACTGCTTGCTTGTTACCTTATCAGGGCTTATTCATACTTGAATGGGCTAGATGTTACAAATGCATTGCCAATTCAATATTCTGTTTCTTTCCTGTATGATTGATCTTATTAGGGGCTTCTCAGACCACAGCAGCTTGCCACAGTCTCCTGACAACAGGCAATGTTCTTGTCTTCATAGTCTGACATGGCAACCAAGAGTGTTAGCAAATGGGAGAAAATGCTAAAATGGAATATTCGGTTAGAAGAAACAGTGCTGAATATAAATTTCCTTGTCCTGAATCTCAAAGACCTCCAGAAGGAAAAGGTCATTTGCTAATTTGTTCATTGAATAAACAGTTATTATGTTAATGTCTCACATACCATGTGCTGTGCTTGATCCAGAGACATTTAGATGAATAAGGTAGAGTTACTGTCTCCAAAAGGCTCAGCCTAGTTGAAAACTAGGTATGTAAATAAGTAACATAATACAAGGGATAAATGCCATAATGGAAAGATGTACAAGATACTCTGATAATAGGTTAATCTAGAGATATTGAAGAGGAATTAGTGACATCTTCAGGAAGTAAATGACCTTTGAGTTTTCAAGGATGGACTCAGGAAAGGCATTTGAGAATGCATGAAAGCAACATGATAAAGTATGGCTTTCTTACACACACACACACACACACACACACACACACACACACTCTCATACACATCTAAAACATTGGTTAAATAGTCAGTCCTCAGAACATTTGCATCAGGACCACTCATGACAGATGTTAGATATGCAGAGTTTCAGACATCACATAAGCCTTCCTAGATTTAACTCACTAGATGCCAACTTGGAAATCTGCCACTGTAACCAGATTCCAGGTGATTTCAATGCATACTATAGATGGAAAAATACTGTTTAGGAACTTAAAATAATTAATTGTAAGTGATGCCTGCAGGGAATTTCACAGGCGATATGAGCATTTTATCTTAGACATATCCTAGCAGCCAGATAGAACGTATATCAGAGGTATTTTAAGTTTACAAAAAGAAAAAAAAAAGATTATTACCTAATATAAACTGTGGATCCGGAAAAGAAAGAATAGATTTGAGAAACATCTAGAAAAGAAAATTTATAAGACTTACTGCTAAATTGGACTGGGTAAAAAGAGTTCAAGGAGAAAGTATATCCCACATTCTAGGATGGCTCACAGGAACCTGGGTGATGCAAATTTAAAAGGGAATTCAAGAGGAAACAATGAACCTGCGATCTGATTGTATATCCAGGTGAAGATTAGCAATAGGCAATTAGCTAGATTTCTAAATTTAGGAGAAAGACCTAGGTATTTGAAAGTTATAGACTTACAGATGTAAGTGCACTGGTGGGGTTTTAGAAGGCAAATGCATAAGGCGAAATGAGAGGTTCAGTGGAGCTGTCCAGAGGACTAGCTTCAAACCGTGCTCTGAGAAAGCGGGTGGAGTTAATGGGTGTCGGGTGTCGCTCAGGGGCAGAGAAGAGGGAGAAAGAGAAGGAGTGGTGAGCTTCCAGCCCTTCCCACAACTCCACTCTCCACAAAAAAATAACTAGCGCATTGACCTAGGAAGAACTATTAATAGTTGTTGGACAAATATGACTCATGACTTAATAAAAAGACAGCTTAATTCTTGTCTCTAGTTGACCCTTGACCTTTATTCAATGGGCATATTCTTTTCTGGCCCTTTACTGAATGCTCTTATGGACTGATGACTTTTCTCCTTAGTAGTAGGTAACAGAGAGATCTTGATTAATATCAAGTCATAAACATAATCTTAATTATTTAATTAGAATGTTCAGTCCTTGATCTTCTTCAAAATTCCAAACTTGATGTAGCACCAGAATCTTTTCTCCTCCCTCACCTGGGCCTGTTTCAGGTTGGAAGCTGGTGGTGGGGCTCTGACTGGCTTGTACGATTCTCATTGCTGCCTCCCTGCTCTGGCTTTTTGAGGTTTCACTCCCTCTGGGACTGACACATGGAAAGGGAAGAGCAGGAAAGAAATGGGGGTCTATGGTGAACCACTTCCTTGGCAATCTGGCTTCTCACTCTCTGGTCCTATAACATTAGAACTGGCTTTTTCTCTCTGGTGGGGCATTCTCATGGCAGCTTCAGCAGCTCTCTCCTGGGATGCCCCCCGCCCACTGTGATGCCCTAGATGAATCCATTATCTTAACGTCCGTGAATGGAGCGCCGCTGCAGGTGGGCCACCCGCACCTCCTTGCTCAGCTCCTCAGCTCATCTCCAGCTGCTTGTTCCTGGTTTTCTTTTGGTGGCGCTGCCGACCAGGACTCAGGGCCGCTCCTGCCCACTCTTGCTCTCCGATGTACCCCCATAAGGTCAATGAGAAACATGTGCTCACCCTTTGCTTGCAGCCTCCGCAGTTTCACGGCGACCCCAAGGCACCTGCCTTGTGCGAGATTCGTCAGTGGGAGCCAGCCCCACTCCACTATCCCCATGACTACGAGGGACAAATGACACACTCTCCAAGGAGTCTCCTTGAAGCTTCTTCCAGTAGAATCTCAGGTGAGGATACAGAATCCTGCCAAAGCCTTTCCCCAAAGGGGTTGATAGGACCTCAAAAATCAAGCAACAGCTGTCTCCCCCAAATCCCTCATCATAGTCTGCTGACCTTCTCTATATGTTGATCCCTTTATATCCTGGATCTGGGAAAATGGGTGAAAAAAATGAGGAACAGGTTTGCAAAATGTTCCTTTTTCTTCTGGTTTTGGTGTTATGGCTTTGAAAATTCACATATGTTTCATCTTGGCGTCTCAGTGATAGCTTCATTTTTTTGTATCCAGTTACACAGGCCTTACTAGGTTTAGTCTAGGTTGGGGCCGTAGTAAGATGCAGGGAAGATAAGAACCTGCAGACTTGCGCAGTTCCGATCCTAAAGGATTGGGCTCATCAGTTTAGCTCAGGTGACCCTACCTGAAGGGATACCCTAGACCTGGATTACATTCAGGCCCTTTGGACTCTGAAGATCCTGAGAGGGATTTAACAAAGATCCAAATGGCCTTCACACTGAGCCCTCAGAAGTCCAAGAATGATAATGTCAGAACAAAAAGACCAAGTCATAGAGTTCCGTGGGAACTCTGGAACATATAATGTTTGTATGATTTGTGACTTACTTTCAATATATCACCATGTTTCCTCTAAGTGGATTGGAGGGTGGCGAAGGATGACGCATTGCCACTTGGCAGAACCAGCATTGGTGGAAAGAAGAAAGTCCTGTGGAATGAATACTCTTTCTGTTTAAGGATGGGTAGAATTATCCCTACATGACTTTTCTATACTAGTTTGTTTGTTTATATTTCTGTAGGCAACTCTAGAGTATTGCATAGTATTTTAAAATATATTTTCAAGGCCTTAGTTATTATCGTATTTCATGCTTAAGGAGAAAAACCTCAACCAAGAAATGAGGAGTATCCCTTCTTCCTCTTTTGCTATTGATGCCCTCGGAGGGAGGTCAAATATCCCATGGACTGTTTAATTTTAAGTGACAGTTAATTTCAGTATGTCATTGGCATTTTGTAAGGCTAGGTGTTTAAGTTTAGACTGACTTATGGGTTCCAAGATGATTACTCTGAGGGATTCCTGGATAGATATAATAATTGTTCTGTCCTAATAATATGAGTTTGAAAGTCTTTCCCTACATGTAGTTCAATTAAGGGGATATTTGCTTCATGTTTTCAACGTTTTGGTTAAAAAAAATTGATTAATTAATGAAGGAGGGGTCTTAGTAGTAGTTGATGAAGTATTGTAGTAATAGTGACAATGATGATGTTGACAAATATGATTCATTGAATACTTGCCATTTTCCTAGAATTGTTCAAAGAAATTTACATGAATATGTTCCTTTAACTTTTTTATGCTAGCCCACTGTGAATAAGGGATGAAGTCATGACACTGACTCAGTTAAATTCTCCAAACCTAAGCTCTATACTGCTGTTACTCTGCTCGGTTTTGTAGCTGCCAATTTTATTTCAGATATTTTCCTTCCAGTATTCACTATATGAATTAGCAAGTTCTTCAACTTCCATTGTTCTCATTTTGAGATCTACGAAACAAAATGACAATCATTTTTCTTCAGCTCTGTCTTAGATGAACAGCAAAAGATAACGCTGGTCACTGCCCCTTCATACCCAGGAGCACTCTGCCAATTAATAAGTTACCTGCCTTCCTGCTCACAGGGACATGCCTTTGTTTGGCTCAAGAGAAAATTATTTCCTTGGCAATTTGGCCAAGGAGCTTCTGGTTCAAAGGATTTTTCATCTTTAACAATAACATGTAAGACTGGACTTGGGATACCCAGTAAGAGGAAAACATTGCCCATCTCTTCTGCCAGGCTGTTCTCAAGGGCACAATAATTCTAAACCCAAGAAAGGCCCTGCCATTTCATAATCCACAAAATTAAGGAAAGATAAACAATTTTTGAGTTCTCTGTGAAATGATTCCATCTTCTCCTTTGGCTTCTTTGAATGAAAAGCTGTATACCCATGATAATATGCGTATTAACACCATTGTAACTACCTTGCTGTATGGCCCCCTTGATATAATGAACATTCTGATACCAGTTCACATTGCACAGTAATATCCTTTGGTGTCTTACAAGACAATAATAATACATGACAGCTCAAACACATTTATATCATCCGCTGTGATAATTCAGCCAGTTCAAAAAAGTTACATATCAATGCATGGCCTTTTCCTTCTGATCTTCTACGGTTTTGTGCTTCTGTGTTATAATAATAAAGGCAAGAAAGAAAATTATCTTTCACTACTTAGTACACCATAAATTCTACAAAATTGATGCGGTGTCATTCAGAGATGACCTGCTTCTTGGCAAGGATTTGTTAGCAAAGCAAGCCCTTGTTGAGACTTTCTTAAATTTAGTTTGTGATGAAACCTGCTGTCAGCATGGAGGCCAATTTATCAGTGAGCATCTTCCAGCTTGGATGTTCTTTTTCTTTCTTGGACAAGTTTTTTTTTTCACTTTCATCTTCCTCAACCCCCCACTCTTTTCAAATACAGCAAATATAATCATATACTAGATGACAAAAAAAACTAACATTAATTTTAGAAAAAAGCGTTATTTTAAATCACAAAATAAAATAAAACTGAGTATTAGTAGCAATATGAGAAATTAAAAGGTGAAGCAATAAAAAAACCCAATCTTTTGGAAGTTTAAAAACAAAACAAAGCGCATGGTTATTTCTCATATAACTCTTTTGTCAAAGAGAAAAATCATATTGCATTATGGACCATGAAAACGACATCAATACGAGGACTGCCAGAATGACTGTTTAAGGGTCTCAGTGGCCTCATTTAACATGGAAATAATTTATGTTCACAAAACAACAAGAGCAAAGGCCATTTAAAGTCTTTGGAAAATGTCATCAGGACATACAGCAAATGGAGACATATTAATTCAAGAAGATGAACTAAGTCTCTGTCTACTGCTTTTGAGCGAGGTCCTGCTCCCATCCCTCTGCCCCCTCCATGCACTTCCTGTTCCGGCTGCTGTCCTCTGGAATGTGTGGCCAAGAAAATGGAGACCCTCTCTCCCCATAACACCCAGTCTAGGTCTACAGTTTAATCCCAGGAGGATAGGCCATCAGTATCACTCATCTCTCCACCCGCACCCCAGCTCCATGTTGTGGAAGCTGTGTTCCAAGGTTAACAGAGAGACCCAGAATAAGGTCCCTTTGGGATACCACTCAGCCCCGTGGACCCAGAGGCTGTGCATAGATGCTGGGCTGCAATTAGGAGCAATCAGTGTGGAAAGGGAGTTAGACCAGACAGCATCCCCCAAGTTACTTACAGGTCCATCCACAAAGAGCCTCGACCCTTACTGGCTCAAGGGGCATACCAACAACCTCTCACCAAGCAGTGGCTGAAAATTAAGTGACTCTGGCCCATGGATGACTTCTAAGGAGCTAGGCTGACACATAAAATGACACTCAGCCTTGGTGGCCTGGAGTACGGAGCTACTGTTTTCTGTTCAAGGTGATTTAGAGGCCTGAGTGGTAACCCTCACCTCACAATGTGGCCCTACAACAGCTTTCAGCCTCAGGAAGCCTATGTTTAACTGCAATGTTGGAGGCGATGTGAAAGCTTCAGTATGGCAAAAGACGTTAATTAGACATCACTGCGTTCTCTTGACTATAAAAATCGAACTGATTTTTTCCTACATGGAAATGGATATAAGCTGGGAGTGTGTTGGGGAAAGTACAGGAGGGTGCTAGTTAAGGAGGCAACAGGACATGCCAGTTAGTTCTATGCACTGGAACTGAGTGATTTTTATGTGGAGAAATAAAAAAACAACAATGAAATTGGCCCTCGTGTTCTGGGCAATACACACGAACTATGCAAACATCTATGTACATTTTTTTATGTTTTTCATTTCCTGATTGATATTTCATACGGTGAGTTTACAAGAGGTTTAGCTGGGATGAGGCAAAATGAGGAAGGAAACATGGTGATGTGAGAATGTTATTTTCTAATTAAATGATTTCTTTGCACCTCTTTTTTTTTCTACAAAAAGTAATTACACTAAATGCAATGTGGTGTGCTGGATCAGTTCCTGGAGCAGAAAAAATAGCTTTATTGGGAGATCTGATGAAATCCAGAGTCTGGAGTTCAATTAATCACAATGTACTGATGTTGGTTTCTAAGTTTTGCCAAATGTACGTGATAAGGTGTTAACAAGAGAAGAATTTGGGTGAAGGGTGTATGGGAACTCTCTGTACCCTGTTTGCAATTTTTCTGTAAATCTAAAATAATTCCAAAGTAAAAAGTTGATACGAAGAGTAATTATGACTCCCATGTTATCTCCAGCATGCTGTTCTCTAAAATTTCCATCTGAGAATTGTGAACCTTTTAGTGAAGAGCCAGTTCACATGAAATTCTGACACTACAGTCTCAGAATGTTGGTATGTGGTTTATACAAGTATTCAATCTAATGCTAAGGAAAGCTCAGGATGATTTAGTATTTCCTATAATTGATTAAGTAGGGACTCCAAAGGGACACAATTAAACCTACAAAGGAAAAAAGAAGTCCATCACTTAACATTGTTAAATTTGATACAAACTGTCAATTAAGCTGTATTCACTCTTTGCAATTTACTTGGGATTCATTTTTCAACTAAAAATTTCTTCTTGTATTTTTTAAGCAATAATTAATTTTTCAGTAATTGTACTGTAATTTTTAATTTAGCGGCCAGTGAAAACACACGTAGAAAAATCTAGGCAAAGCATTCCGTCAAGTAGTCTTTGGCAGGCTTCTCCTAAGTCATAACCTAGCTCTACAATTAGGATGAAATGTCTGATCTTCATTCTTCGGGTTTATCTACTCTGGAAGTGAACCAATGCCTCATAAAACAGCCCAATGGCGCAATTATCACTTTAGTATTAGAGGGACACCAGAAAGTGCTCAAATCCTACACGAGATAAAACATTTTATTATAACTATAAACTCACAGTGGCCTTTAGGTATTTGCTACAGTGTGAGTAATGATTCATTCTTGGCATTTGCCACAAAATGGAAGGATGTCTTAGAGTCCCATTTGATAAAGCCAGTGTAAGGAAATTAAGAGATGTGTTTAGAGTAAATTGTGTGAAAGATAATGAAATATCCAGTTCCACATTTCAATAAAGTGCTGGCATTTTAACATGTTTCACGGCAAAATGTGCTATTCCAAGTTAAATAGTACTATTTATGGTTTGCAAAGTACATAGCGATACCCTGAGCAGTCTTCTTAACAGGTGAGAATGCACAGCAGGCCATCTTTCCATTTTTCTACTTGTACAAATAGTTTACAAGATACTTCTAGGTTCTCTGATTGAACTGAGCCTAAAAGAAAATCACGAATACTTCCTATACCTTTTGCTTAGTGTAAATGATGAAATTCTGGTTTCGAATTAATTTTACATTTATCTGGAATTTATACTCCGACTATTTTTCTTTACTTTTTGATAATATAGAAAATCAGTGAAGTCAAGGATTATTTTGTGGAAAAAATGAAACCTTGTTATTCTCATTGCTTTAATCAAATGTACTATTTATACAGAATCCTCCTCACGATTTTTCTAGATTTAATTTTTTTTCAAACATCACTATAATCCTATTGTGTATTTTGCATTTTTTCAATTAACATTGATTATTAAAGTTTTCTGTTTTCACATGGATTTTATAATTATAATTATAATGGATAAATGATATTACATCCACTGAGCTACTACATCAGAATTGATGGAACCGTTCCTCTACCGTAGAACATTTCCCTACCTTTCAACATTGCAGATAACACAGTAATTGGCGCCTTTATGCAACCATCTTTGTTTTTTTTTTGGGTATAATTACTTTCTTAATATCAGCTCCCCAGGAGCAAGATCATTGCCATAAAACAGTAGCTGTGTTATAGTTCTCAAGATACATCTCCATATTGTTTCCTAGTGCATTTTATCATTTTGCTGTGCCACTTGCATGCACAAACATTGAATGAAACACACTATACATGTTAGCAGAACTCATGTTGTCATTATAGTCCCCCAGAATATCATTTGGGTAGAGACATTGGATACATTTACTTCTAATTTTTGTTGGAGAAAGTGGTGTGCTTATTTTATTTTGGATTGAATATATCTGCCTTAGATAGGAGCAACATTTTCTTTTTGACTTTCCAGGTTTTAAGAATTGCACTGTGGCCAGGTTGAACATTTAATATCAGTATTTGATAATAGTAAAGTTTGTTCCTTAACTTTCTATTGGCTTATATAAACTTCTCTTTTTTCTTAGGTGAAATCAAGTCTAGTTCCAAAGTTAGCAGTGCTTTAAGTGATCAGCTTATTCAAATATTTTATTAAAAAAGTGACATCTGAAGGACTTTTCTGCCTACATAGTTTTCATATGAAAAGCTGTATACTTACATACTGAATAAAAATAAAGATGGTCACATGATTAGGAATCAATTCAATTAAAGTATATTATAATCACAGAACATTCAGAACTACTCTTTTAGTCTGAGTGGTAGCAATGATAGAAACTGTGAGTGTTGGGTTACTTATGATCCTTGAAAATTATGATGGCTACATTTGCTTCCATTATTATTAGATGATAATACATTGATACTGATTGATGAGTTGGGTCTCAGGAAAAAATGAGGCATGGGTAAATGTGCTTCTAAAACACTTGCTTTCTCAGTGGTGACCTTAGTATCACCCCTTTTCAGTATTCTGTGGATTCCAGACATAGAAAACTGAAGTTTGGATTCAGAAATTCAAATCCCACCCTGTATTAATCTGTATTTAGTCAATTGTTTTTACTTGTTAACCCACATTCATTGAGTAATTAATATGTGCTGTGTTGTCGGTGGGTGGGTGAATGGGGTGGGTTAGGCAGAGCCCTGTGAGCTGTTCCCAGATGACGCCAGAGGCTACACTGAGTTTCAGTCAGAATCCCTCCCCACAAACATGGCAAGGCAGCAGAAGTAAAGACTGTGAGATCTTGTCTAAAAATAAGTAGGCCCAAAAGAGACCCCGTGAATTTCCTGTGAGCATCTACGAGTTTCTTGGTCACCAAGAATGATTTAGAGTAAGTGCCTCAGTTTCCTCATCTGTAAAATGGGGCATTGATGTGAGCATTAAATGAGTAGAAAGATTCATTCTTAGAGCTTAGAATACTTAGTTCTTAATAGATACTCATAGCTTAGAACAGTACCTGGCATATGGTAAGAGATCAATATGCATTATTACTATTATTATTAGTGTAGAATTGGGGAAAAAAATGGACTGAAACCTACCCTGTCTCCACTTGACTATAGGCATTGCAAATACCAGGATAGGAAACACTCCAGGAAAGGTTATAAGCTAACACCAAACCTGCATGTTCATTATAAATACCTCCGTATATGTTTGCGGTATGTGTCTGTGCACACACACCTACAGTTCATTTCAAAGATAAAAGGTAACTTTTGCCAATACTTTTAATAGAAAACCCTTAGTCCCCAAATCCACTTAATTATTTTCAAATAAAAGTACCTGAAATAAGTTCAGTCCTCTGATATCACAGCCACTAATCTCACGTGGGTTTTCCAGTTGGTTAGACCACATTACAAAGTGCAACTGGTACCCTAGCAGAAAGCTCAAAAGGGGACTTGATTGGACTTTGTTTAATTCGCCCTCCAATTGGTTGGAGAGTAATGCAGTTCACTGTTTATTTAATGCATTCCATCTTCAAACTAGAGGTCTGGATGTTGTCCCCTGGTTATGCATCAAATAGTCCTTATAGATGATTGTGTATTCCTATCAAATATCTGTTGAAACATACCACAAAAATATCTCTTGGTGTACAGTTAGTTCATGAAAAGAAAAATGAGACATTCATTTAGTCTGTAAGGTCAATTTAGTGGATTTTAATACTCCAAGGTACACATGCCAGAGAAAGAAAAGTGGTTTCTGATCTGGAATTCCCTATTCTATCATTTTCAAATATCTTATATTAATGTTGCTCATTTTCTTGCATTTCTCAAAATGTGAAAACTCAATTACCAGATTGCCTCTAGCTTCATCTTTGTTTTCGCCCTGTTGAGTTTTGGTAAGGAGAGTAAGATAATGTACGAGTTCAGATCAAGGCTCAGCTTCACTGCCATTCCCGTAGGATTACTTCCTCAGCATTGTGCAAAGAGGGTCAACGGACTTTCAGGAGGGACCTGTCCCCGTGTAAATAGGATGGAGTGTGGATGTCATGTTGATGACAGAGTCGATAGTCTGTCTGTTACAGAGCAGGAATTCCTAATTGTAGAGCAGCGAGGTGATTGGGTGGAAAGGGACTCACTCAGTGGAGAGAGAAAAACATTGGAAGACCAAGAAGGTGAGTGTGGACTTTCCTTGGCAGTAATGGGATAGAGACTCTGGCAGAAATCTTAAAACTTCAAGGAAATGGTTGGTAGTTTCGACCTGGATTTACTGGTTGGTCGTTGCTGTGGCAGCCACTTGAGAGGCTCTGACTATGAGGGAAAGGTATTCTACATGAAAGATGCAGCTATAAACTCAGGTCATTTGATCCTATTTAGTACAAAATACAAAATAAGATAAAAATGAAACCAAAGTCCTCAATTCACTAGATACGCTAGTTGCGATTCCTCTGTATTGGCCAAAGAGATAAAGGAGCTTCAAGGACAAATACCTAATGTGTTGCCATCAAAGAGCCGTAATATATATTGGCTTGTATTCTGATCATAAATGTAAAGAGCAGCCATTTGCGAAAGTAAGATGTTATAAATATGCCACTGGCTGAAGAGGAGGAGAATGATGCAGACCCACTGTTTGCTACAAGCCTGAGGCTAACATCATTGGCCAAATTACTGTGTGATGTCACTTGTAAATTCATGGCATGCATCTAATGGGGCCATGCAAAAAGGTAAATTGCTATTTCAGGAAATGCTACATGACTGAAATGAAAGATAATGAACCGCCCCTTACTTAGTGACCTGCCACGCTTCTTATCCCTTCCCCAGAATTCTAGAAATTTCTCTGATTCTGTTGGGGTCTGGAAACAAGAAAGTATTAGGTGGCTCTGTAAACATTTGAATGTTTACTGGATTGGTTCTAAGTCATACTAAAGAAGCAGTGGGAGCAGCAAGAAAGGAGAACCAGGGAAAAAAGGGGAGGAATGCACAGACACACTGCATTTCACAGCTCGAAGGAGTCAATAGGGCATTCATTACAGAGTTTTGGGGCAATACACCTTTATTCGATACATTCCCTATTTAAAAAATATAATGGAAGTATTCTGGAAAATTAGGAAAAGAAGAAAATAGAATTTACCCCGAATCCTATCACCTCTATATCATACTTTCGTGTCTATAATTTCATTTTCTTTATTGTGTATGTATGTGTGTGTATTTCCAGTGGGGCCACATAGTACATCTTATTTTATAATTTGACTTTTTTTGCCCCACTTTAATTAATTGATTTTTTAAGACAGACTTTACATTTTAGAGCAGTTTCAGGTTCGTCGCAAAATTGAGTACTACCTTTATTGGAGCCCTATCAACATCTCATCCTTTAAATGATGCATTTTCAAATAATGAGGGCCTCATATTTTATACCAGTTTATCCTTACCAAAAACAGTGTCTTCAGAAATATTCTGCTATTCTCCATGTCCCCACTTCCTTTTCAATAAGCACAATGTGTGAATCATGGCCCTCTGTTGTGCAGAATTCCTCCTGGAGCTGCCATTCACCCTGCGTCAACTGACAGTCTTGGACAGCCTGCTCTTGTGCCCTTCCCCTTCCCCCATCAATGTCACACACAATCCACAGGCAGTTCTATGGTACCTTTTTATGACTGAATGTATCCCTGATCAGGAAGTAGCAATCACCAAATAATAAGTGTAATCACATCAAGGAGGCCTCGTTGTTCGGTCCGTGAAGCATGCCTTTTGAAACCTGCACCTGCTCCAAATCAGGAAGTGCTTTCAGTTTGTCACATATCAATTGTCAATGACTTCTAATGGAATGTTCCTGAAAACAGAGCTAATGTGTGTCCTTGAAAAGTTATCTGAATTGGCTTGTCCATCGGTATCCTTCATTGTTTTATGGGGATGAGACATACACCGTATCACAGAAATAGAAAAATGAAAATGAGGATTTATAGGCATCTTTTGTTCCTTTTCCAGCCTAAAGAACAATTATGCTTTTGGTGAACTTAAAGCAATTTAAGTATATATTTTTTGCCTTTCTGAGTTATTTAATCTCAATATGCTAAGCCTGTTGAAATTTGGAATCCTTATAGGACCGGAGAGAATAAAACCAGAGTGGATGAATATTAACTTAATGGCTTTCATTTGGCATTGATAGAGACGTCTGAAATCATATAATTCAGGGTTATCCCCATAGAATAGGTTACATTATTGTTTTACAATGAAGTTGCTATTTTTCATGTTGAAACATAAGACGTATTTCCTATGAAAACTTGATAAAGTGACTTCTTGTTCCATTTTATGCAACAAAGACTATAAAATTATTTTTCAATGTATCTCTGAATCCCTTTTAATCAGTAATTTATGGGACATTACCTTTTAACTCCAAAACATATAACTATTTTGTAAGTCTCATTACCTGAAATATATTAACATTTGTTACCAGTTAAAAAGTGAGATCTAAAATTTGTAAATCTATCAGATAAACAAGTTGGTGAATGAAGCAACATTATAGAAATTTCAGAAAAAGACCTGCTCACTGTCTAATGTTTTTTCAGACCCTGACTAATCCTTCCCCTCTTTCACCTGCTCACATCTTCTGTAACAAAAAGCTGCTACTCAGATTGATGGGGACTCTCCACAGAGTCGACGCACAAGGGATGAAGAGCGGAATGAGAAAAGGGTTGATGATAAGCAATCAGAAATCCTGCATAATTAAATGATGATTTGCTGGCTTTTCAGCTGAGAGCATTTAAAATGATTTTAATAAGCATTAGAGGTCCTTGATGAGATTTTGTTCGGCTGTGACATTCTCCTTAAAGGAAGCCTTCTGTGATGTCTGGAGAAATACCATTCAGATCAGATTGCGTTGCAGCTATGATGATTTTTGTTAGCAGTCAGTTTGAACGTTCTCTTTAGATGGCAAATTGGGGTTCTTGAACAAGGAATTGCCTTTCTCATAATGGCCTCAGCCATTTTTCAGTTTTCCAGACTGATTTCCGGAGTTTAAGGGAGCGGAAGTCAACTTTTAGAAGAGTCTTTAAGATGTCTTGCATGTTTACAAGGAGCCCAATCGTTGTTCTAAGACTTAGAGGGTCTAAAACAAATAGAAACATTATTACTTGCACATAATTCATATTATATTGGTATCAAAAGCACCAATAAAATAAATAATTACAAATTACGTAACAAGTTAGCTGGAAGTGGAATTTATCTACTCATGTAAACTTGAGTTGGTTATGTTAGCTAATGGTTGGCATCAATTTTTAATGGAGGAGCATTCTGACCAAAAATAGCAAGCATCTAATGTTTTATCTGTCCATTTGTCTTATCTATGCTTTGACAAATACCCTTTTCTGTTTTTCATTATTAAAAATGCGCACTCTCCTTAAAAATATCTCCTATACATTTATTATGTATTTGAGCATCTTTACTGATAAATATTACATTTTAATGAGTAATTATTATAATGAAATCTTGCAAAATAGGAGTGTTTGAAGAATAAAGCCCCCAATATATATATGTACATATATATGTTAATTTAAGAAAATTGGAATAGAATACACCTACAACCCCAAATGTTGCTGTTTTAAAAACATCTTTACAGGGTAATAATATATTCAGATACATCTTATTCTTTTATAATAGCTGCATGATATTTCATTTTATGGTTATATAGTATTTGATATCTTTTTAATAGACATTTAGACTGATTCTAATTCTCAATAATATTAACATCATTATACATATGCAAGGGTTTCTATGGAATATGAAAGGTTGCTACATGCAAATGTATTTTAGATTTAGAGATATTGTCTAAATGCCCAACAAAATTTTTATACCGATTTGTACTTCCCCCAATTACATCTGAAAATACCTGTCTCCCCTGTTGGAATGTTGGCTCTTGGAAGGCACACAGCCTTATCTGTATTTTCACCACTATGTCTGGTCATGTCACTTGTCTACGTACATTTCTGTAGTGGCTTCTCACTGCCTTGCACAGTCCACTCCCTTTCCCCTCCCCACCTCACCCCTGCTCTTCCCTTGTAGCCCCTCTTACTGTAGCCACAGTGATTTCTCTTTTAGTTTCTCAAACACACTTGATTCTCCTTATTTCACACTGTTGTTCATGTTGTGATTTTGCTTGGAAGAATTTTCCCTTCTTCTTTGTCCTGCTCATTTCTACTCATCTTTTGGGGTTCAGCTCAAAAGTTAATTTTTCAAAGGAAAATTCTCCCGCACTAACTAGATTAGCTCTAATAGTATTAACTTCTATAGGACCCACACTATCTCCTTTGTGGCAGTTGCCACTCTTTTAAATATATAATTTGTGGTGTGTGTATTTTGTAAAATGTCTCTTTTCTCTGCTACCATGTAAACTCCAAGAGGACAGGAATCATTTCTAGCCTGTCCACGAGGAACCCTCAATCCTCAGCAAACCACCTCATACACAGCATACTCTGTAAATGTTTGTTAAATAAATATGTATATCACTAATGCCTAGCAAAATGCCTTGGACACAGCAAGCACTCCAAAAGTTGTTATTAAGTAGAATAATTTATAGTTTTTCATATCACTTCCTGACACTCGATAAATTTTAAAAAATTCATTCCAGCCTAATTGAAGGAAAACCTCATTGCAATTTAATTTTCAGTTCTTTAATTACAGTGAGACCTATTTTCATGTTTGTTGTTTCACGTATACTATTACATTTAATTTCTTTGGTAAATTCCTTGTTCTTTGCCCATCTTTCTGTGAGGATAAGGAACAGTGCCTGTGCTCCAGTATAGATGAAAATATGAAGGCTGCTCCTGCTTGTAGCTGAGGCTCCTGTGTTTCTTCTGCCTCCATAGCAACTCTACCACTAGCAGTTCATACCAGTAGTACAAAAATTACATACTCTGCTTCTAATGGTGCTTAATGGCTTTCTAAAAATCAGTCCCTTTAATTTTACTTTTTTGCACTTTCCCTAGGATTCAGGAAAAAGCTTTTTTAAATGTCTTTGTCATACAATGTTTAATATCTGAAATGATGCTAGTTGCTGATTTGTTTGCTTGTTTATTACTTGTGTATTCCCGCCTTACTAGCCCTGGTAGGAAGAGATTGTTTTGAAGACCGGCACTCTATAATTCTTTTTTACTGATGGCTTCATAGGCAGCAACGTGGTACCTGGAACATAGTAGGTGCTCAATAATTATCCATTGACTAATGGAGTGGCTGGTCTGTCTAAAGAATATTTCAAGTTGTAGACATAATAAAGTAAGAAACATAATCATCTGTGTCTTCCAGTATTGACAGTTTTCTTCCAGATCTGTGCTCCTTGGTCATCTCTTCCATTGGGGTAAGTTCCATTGTTGTGAGAACCCCTGGATGGTTTTCAGTTTTTCAGGCAAACAGAGCCCATCCAGCCCCAGGTGAGCAAATGCCTATTGTGACCCTGGGAGGCATTACAGCAGAGTGAGGGTAGCTGTGCCCCCAGGGAGGTGGCTAACGACCCGGCCTCAGGATCAGACCACGGAGACTGACATGGCTCCATCCCATGCCAGCTGCATCACCCTGGGCGCTCTGGCTAGCCCTCTGGTGCCTGCTTTTCCTCCATTGCCTACCTGACTGTTCCCATCTGAACTAACTAGTTAGTGTGAGGATTAATAGGGTCACTCTATGTAAACCACTTAGAGCAGCGCCTGACGTACAGTAAGTACCTGATAGATGTTGTCATTATTATGCCAGTCTGGATTCCCACAAGTCATGTGTCTGTCTGTCTCTCCGGAGGTTAACAAGGAATCTGCATCTATAAAGGCGATGGCTGAAGGAGACAGGGCTTGTTTGCAAATTACTGCCCAGGAACTATTTTTTTCTAAAGCCCCCTTATGTAAAAAGCCAGACAGTTTTAATTCTGATTTCTTTTTTTTCCTACAAATACCTGTGATGGAATACGTATTATCCTATTTCCTAGAAAAGCCTGAGGCATAGAAAGGTTAAATTATTTTCTCAAGGACATAACAAATGAATAGTGACTGGGAGATAGAAATTATATGACTTCTGGTCCACTGCCCCAGACCAGGCTCATTGGATTCAGATGTTATGTTCATGATGAAAATTATAGGTCCAAACGACCTGGACTCATCTCACATTTCCTGTATCGTAGCAGTATGCAGATGGTGAGCGTAAAAGGAAGGTTACAAGTCAAATGTTGTAGCATGGGCAGGAAGACTATAAAATTGAAGCATGATCCTTTCTATTATTCCACTTTTATCTGAGGCCTATTTTTCTCTTCACTCGCATGAGAATACAATTTATTTGCTTTGTGGAGATGGCGTATCCTAGTTTGAAATTATTTCTGTCAATTGCAAAATAAAGTTATCAACTATATAAAATAAAAAAGATCACCATGACAACTTCAAAAATAATATAGTATGCTATTATAAGAGGTAAATTTTTACACCAGCAGCAATTTATAATAAAACATTAAATCCATACTTATTGCATGAAAAAATAAATTGGACCACATTTGTACCCACAACTTTACAACCACCTGCTATATTAGAGGAGAAAGCTGTAATGCAAAATAAAAATACACAAATAGAGAAATATTTCCTAGAGCTGTTTTAGTGAATGAGACCGAGGTAAGCTTCTTTTGTTAAGATTGCATACTGATATATCAGGAATTGAAATGTGGAGTAGAGGCTTAGAGAAAATGGCACTGTAGGTTTTATCCGGTGCTGTGGAGTAGAATTAATCAGCGTGGAGATGGGCAACAGGACCAGAGTGTCAGGCTGTGGCACCAGGGCAGGGCAGCTGGCGAGAGATGTGAGACGTGGCAGGGGTGATACTTCTAACAGCAGCTGGAAGGGCAGTGAGCATCACAAACAGCAGTGGGGTCCCACAGATGAACAAGCGAGTAACGGGGTGACTGTTGACCTAGAGGAAGAGAACAGCCCTGTTGCCAGCGCCACCCAGGAGCCGGCCACAGGGCAGCTCAGAGGTGACTGGTGGCAGCTGTGTAAGCAGGGACCGAGGTGCAGGAGCCCTCGGGCTGAAGCTGGGGTCCCAGCAGTAGGCGTGACGGAGCCCACTGACGGCCTCAAGGGCTGACAAGTGCATACAAGACACACTCTCCGGATCTCTATTCCAGAAGAGGAAGGAAATATTGAAAGGGAAAATACCAAATGAAAAAAAATCAAGTCCAACTTGTAACAGAAGCTACCCCAGACTGGTAAAGCCTTGGACCATTTCAGTTCACATCATGATTTTTTTGAGGTAAAACACACTACTTCTGTTACTAAAACGAATACCGCAATGTTCTGTGACTTAATGAACACCTCGTGTATGTCAGCTCCTTCTTATCTCATACAAAGACCCTGCAAGAAGACGCATTATGCTCAATCCAGAGTGGAGGAAACTTAGTTCCAAAGATGTTTTACTAATCCCCCAAGGTAGCTTCACAATTCCCACAGCTGTCCCAAACCTTCTAGTTGGTTCCACTGTCTCTGCTGCGTAGGAGCCCACATGTCTCAGAAGTTTGCAGTCTAGATGCAATCATTAAAGCCATACAACCAATTTGAAAACGCCACAATTTCTGGAATACAGACATTTAATTTGTGTTGAATATTTTTTACCTAGTGTGTAAGCACTGCTTTGCTTATACTTTTGTTTCTCCCAGGGATGGAAGTAGGTTGGCAAATTCCCCCTATTATATAGGAGGATGCTGCCAGTTAAGGAACTTTGTGTATAAGTAGAATATGGGCAATGCACCCTGACTTAAACAGAAAACAGATTTATTTGTTCAGGTAATGGAATAGCCACTGGGTAGGCCTAGAGCTTCAGAAATGGATTAATTCAGAGACCTTAGTCATGTCGCCAGGGCCCTGGCTCGTCCTTTCTACACATCTCCCAGCTGTCTCGCCATGGACATCCAAGAGTGTGCTACTCTTGTGGTTGCAAAACACACGGGTTAGTTCCAGGTCTTGTGTCCTATACACCCAGGAGACACTCGAGTTTCTTTGGCCCATCATTGCCAATAGGAATATTGAGGCTCAGTGTGATTGGGTCTGCAGAGGTCTTCAGACAGCTGCATGTGGTTTGCTGGTGGGCTGGGACTGGGCCATGGGAGCCATCCCCAAAGCTGCAGTGGAGCCCCACGTGGTCATAAGCACTGAAAGTGGAAGCGTTTGGGGTTCCTCTAGATGGAAACTGGAGTTGGATACTAGGCCAGTGAGCACTGGATGCTGGGCAGCAAATGTCAAACATCTCTATGTGGAGATAAGACACAGGAGAGGTATGGCGATTAATAAAATCTGAACTGCAGAGTCAGTACCAGGCATTTACCTGGGCCTCTGTGTGTCTCCTGGAGGCTGCCTTTCATACTGTTATAAAGGAGTGGATGGGATGAGTTTACGTTACATTTGTGGTGAATAGACTAAATGCATTCTTCAACATTTTTTCCTTAAGATATAATATAATATGTGAATATGATGAATAAACCAAACAGCATGGGGAGATTACAATAAAAATAGAGGTCTCCTTCTCCTTCATCATCTCTCTATTCCTTAAATCTTTATCCCTCTTCCCCAAGGTAACCACTATAATAGTTTCCCTGTTCAATGCTAAAAATAAGGATGCATACATCTATGTGTATTTTTTTTCCTCCCAAGTTCCCTAATAGAAAAAGAAGAAACAGTGCTCAACTCATTCAGGAGGCTAGTACAAGGTTTACCCCAAAACAAAACAAAAATGATATAAAAATGGAAAATCTCAGGCCATTTCACTTTTTAATATACAGGCACAAAATATCTTAAAATATCAGATTAAATGTAAATATGTATAAAAACAATATACCATGAATAAGTGAGTTTCTCAGGTACACGAGAATATTTCTATTAGAAAACCCATGAATGTTATCACATTAATAAATTAAAATGGAAAAATTAGGTAATCATCCCATTAGATGGAAAAAAATCTGATAAAATTGCTCAAACTTTTAGTAAATTAGAAATAGAAGGGGAGTTCACTAACCTGATAAACACTATCTATTATATAATAAACAAGAGCAAACATCAGTCTCAATTTATAACTGTCAAAAGTATTGTTAAAATAAAAAATGAGACAAAATGACCCCATCACAACTTCTAATGGCAATCCTAGACAATGTAATGAGAAAAGAAAAAGGAATTAGAGGGATAAGAGTGAAATGGAGGAAATTGAAATATTATTCATATATGATAAGGTTATTTTCATGAAGACCCAAAAGATTCTACAAACAAATCATTAGAAATTATAGAATAAAAATTTCCCAACAGGATTAGATGTAAAATTATGTTAAAAAATCAGTTGAATTTCTATATACCAGCAACAAAGTACTTAGAAACAGTTAAAGAAAATATATTTGCAATAGTATCAGAATATCAAAGACTCAGGATAAAATAACAAAAGCATATATAAAAATCTAGAAGAATTCTAAAATCCTTTAAACACAAAAAGCCTTAAATAAAGAACTATCATGATAATGCATAAGAACACTGAATATGTAAAAATACAAATTCTCACATTAAATAGACAATCAGGTTCTAATACATTTACAATCAAAATCTAAATAGTTATTGATTTAATAAGGTGATATCAAAATTTTTATGGAAGAGCAAAGAACCAAAACTAGCTAGACTCTTTTGCAAAAGAGACTGGGGACTTATTAGATACCAGGACTCACTAAGAAGCTAATAAAGTGAGTCAGTATATCAGCAATAGACCAATTGACCAATGGAATATAGAACCAGGAAACAGGCTGACACATCTATGGAACTTTGGAATATTATAAATGGGGCATTTCGGATCAGTGGAGAAATGAGGGACTGTCCAATAAATGAAGGTGGAATTTAAAGTTATACGTATGGAAAAAGATGAATTTGGATCTTTGTGAACTATAAAGAAAATTCAAAAGGATAAAGGGCTTAAGTGTTAAAAACAAAATCTTAAAACTCTTAATAGAAGTATGATGTTTTTAGATATACTGTAGTCTATTCATCAAAAAAAAAAGATATTGTGCAGTCGTCAAAACTAATGAACTAGGCTGACACACAACGATAAGAATGACCATAAACAATCTAGTATTAAGAGAAAAGGAAGTCTTAAAATATATCTACAGCATTATGACCTTTTTATAAAGATATAAAACTAATACAAACATATATAGAATATTTTTAGGAAAATTTTGTAATTTTGCATTTCACATTCAGGCCTGTATTCAATTTGAGTTAGTTTTTGTAAAGGGTGTAAGTTCTGTATCTGCATTGATACTTTTGCATGTGGGTGTTCAGTTGTTCCAACACCATTTGCTGAAGAGAATATCTTTGCTCCATCATATTGTCTTTGCAACTTTGCCAAGGATCAGTTGTCTTATATTTAAGTGGGTCTGTTTCTGGGCCCTCTATCTATTCAATTGATCCACTTGTCTATTCTTCCACCAATACCACATGTCTTGATTACCTTAGCTTTATAGTAAATCTTGAAGTCGGGTACTGTCTGTCCTTCTACTTTGTTGTTCTCCTTCAATATTGTGATGGCTACTCTGGGTCCTTTGCCTCTCCACATAAACTTCAGAACCAATTTGTCAGTATCCACAAAATAACTTACTGGGGTTGAATCTGTAGATCATGTTGGGGAGAACTCGCATCTTGATACTATTAAGTCTTCCTGTCTAGGAACATAGACTATCTCTTCATTTATTAGTTCTTATCTGATTTTGTTCATCAAAGTAATGTAGTTTGCCTCATATAGATTTCCTCATATAGTTCTCCTCATATAGAACTTGTACATTTTTGTTAGATTTATACCTATGTATTTTATTTTTGGTTTTAATAATTTAAATGGTATTGTGTTTTTAATTCCAAATCCTACTTGTTCATTGCTGTATATAGGAAAGCAATTGACTTTTGTATATTAAACTTGTTTCTTGCAACCTTACTATAACCATTATTAGTTTCAGGAGTTTTTTGGTCAATTCTTTCAGATTTTCTACATAGACAGTTATGTTACCTGTGAACAAAGATGGTTTTGTCTCTTTCTTCCCAATCCGTATACCTTTCTTCCTTCCTTCCTTCCTTCCTTCCTTCCTTCCTTCCTTCCTTCCTTCCTTCCTTCCTTCCTTCCTTTCTTTCTTTCTTTCTTTTTTTTTTCCTATTGCATTAGCTAGAATTTCCAGTATGATGCTGAAAAGGAGAGGAGACATCCTTTCCTTCTATCTGAATTTAGTGGGAAAGCTTCAAGTTTCTCACTATTAAGTATGACATTAGCTATAGTTTTTTGTTGTTGTTGCTGGGTGTGTGCGTGTGTGTGTGTGTGTTGTGTGGTTATTACTTATCAAGTGGAGGACGTTCCCCTGTATTCCCAGTTTACTGAGAGTTTTTACTAGGAGTGTGTTAGATATTGTCAGATACTTTTCTGTATCTGTTGATGTAATTGTGTGATTTTTTTTCTTTTTTAACCTATTACTGTGTTGGATTATATTAATTGATTTTCAGATGTTAACCAGCCTTGCATACCTGGGATAAATCAAGCTTGGCTGTGATGTATAATTCTTTTTCTATATTGTTGAGTTAATTTGCTAATATCTTGTTGAGGATTTTTGCATCTGTTTTCATGAGAGATATTTGTATTTTCCTTTTCTTGTAATGTTTTGGTTTTAATATTAGGGTAATGCTGCCCGCATAGAATAAGTTAGGAAGTCTCTTCTCTTCCCTTCCCTTCCCTTCCCTTCCCTTCTCTTTTCTTCTCTTCTCTATCTCTTTCTCTCTCTCCCTGCTTCCATCTTCTGAAAAGATAATCTGTTTCTTAAATGTTTGGTAGAATTTACTATCTGGTCTTGGTGCTTTCTTTTTTGGAATATTATTTATTATTGGTTCTATTTATTTAATTGATATAGGTCTATTCAGACAGTCTGTTTCTTCTTAAGTTTTGGCAGTTGTGTCTTTCTAGGAACTGGGCCATTTCATCCAGGTTATCAAATTTGTGGACATAGTGTTGTTCACAGTATTGCTTTTTGTTATGCTTTTAATGTCCATAGTATCTTTAGTCATGTCATCTCTTTCATATCTGATATTAGTAATGTGTGTCCTCTCTCTTTTTTATTTTTTCCTTAGTTAGCCTGGCAATAAACTTATCAATTTTATTAATCTTTTCAAACAACCAGCTTTTAGTTTCATTGATTTTCTCTACTGATTCCCTGTTTTTAATTATATTGATTCCTGCTCTAATTCTTGTTATTTCTTTTCTTCTGCTTACTTTGGATTTAATTTTCTCTTTTCCTTTTTGTTTCCCAAGGTAAAACATAGATTATTGATTTTATATCTTTCTTCTTTTCTAATATATGCATTCAAGTCTATAAATTTACCTCTAACACTACTTTGCTGCATCCCACAGATTTGGATCAGTAGTGTTTTCATTTTTATTTAGTTCAAAATATTTTTAAAATTTCTCTTGAGATATCTTTTCTGACCCATGTGCTATTTAGAAGTGTGTTGTTCAATCTCACTATTTCACAGGTAGTAATCTCACCACTTCCACCTTATTAGTAATATAATCCTAAATGCTTCCTCCCATCCCTATATCACTGCTGTCATTCACTTCTCATATATATAAACATACATAGTATGTATATGAACATTTATATAATATACATTAGGTATTAGCATACACAATTGAATACAGTGTTGCTGTTATTTTGAAAAAGAATCTTATATGTTACATTAATTAAGGATAATAAGACTAAGACTTTTTATTTTACCTTCACTTAATTTTTCTTCAGTGCTCTTCTTTTCTTTATGCGGATCTGAGTTTCTGACCTATGTTATTTTCCTTCTCTCTGAATTTCTGTTTTTATTTGTCTGAGAGAATCTTTATTTCTCCTCACTTTTGAAGGCTAATTCACAGGGTGCCGAATTGTGGTTAGATGAGGTTTTTTTCTCTCAATACTTTATATATTTTACCCCACTCTCTCTTGCATGGTTTCTGAGGAATTGAATGTAATTCTTCTCTTTGCCTGTTTGTGGGTAAGGGTCTTCCCCCCACCCTTTGATTTATTTCAGGATTTTTCCTTTATTTTTGTGTTTCTGCATTTGAAAATGATATGCCTAGGTATAGTTTTTTATGGCAATTATCTTGCTTGGTGTTCTCTGAACTTCATGGATCTGTGTTTTGGTGTCTGGCATTAATTTGGGGGAAATTCTCAGTCATTGTTTCAAATATTTCTTCTGTTCCTTTTTTCCTTTCTCCTTCCAGTATTTCCACTATGCATATGATATACCTTTGGTAGCTGTTGCACAGTCTTTGGATATTCTTTTTTTTTTTTTTGGTCTTTGTGCTTTTTGCTTTGCAGTTTTGGAGGTTTCTATTGAGATAACCTTAACCTCAGAGATTCTTTTCTTAGCTGTGCGCAGCCCACTAGTAATCCCATCGAAGGCACCCTTCATTTATATTATGGTGATTTTGATGTCTAAGCATTTCTTTTTGGTTCCTTCTTAGGATGTCCATCTTTCTCATTACGTTGTCCATCTGATCTTGCATACTGTCAACTTTATCTGTTAGAGTCCTTAGCATGTTAATCATAGTGTTTTAAATTCCTGGTCTCATAATTCCAAATTCCTGCCATATTTGGTTTTCGTTTTTGTTTTTTTTAAAGATTTTTTTATTGGGGAACTGGGGGATGGGAACAGCGCTGGGGAATTGGGGGAAGGAGAACACACAAGTTGCTGTCCTTTTGTTCTTCAGTCTAGTTGTGGAGGACGTTGTTTCACTGGCCCAAGTTGGCACCATCATTGCACTCTTCCTGGGTGAGGCAGATCAGTCACTGGCTTCTGGACGGCCGCTTACAGTGGCTGCTGGCTGCTCACACTGCTGCTGGCCACACACGGTAGCCCATGGCAACCCGCTTCAGCAGGGGCTGCAGCCTACGCTGTCGCCAGTGACTCACAGCAGCCCAGCTCCAGGTTGAGCTGTTGTTCAGCATCTTAGCTGTAGAGGGCAGTGTCACTGGCCCTCATATGTGGGATCCAAACCAGGACCCTCTGGCGTCCCAAGCCAGCTCTTAACCAACGCGTCACTCGGCCGGCCCCATATTTGGTTTTGATGCTTGCTCTGTCTTTTCTAATTGTGTTTTTTTGCCTTTTACTCTGCTCTGCTAATATCCTAGCAGGTTAGACTTTGCTTAATTAGTTCCCCCTGAGGGCAGGCCTTGTTGAGATGAGTACTCTGGTATATTTCAAAACGGTTCCATTCTCCCCCACCACCCCCCCCCACCCCGCTAGAAGCACTGGTCATTTTTCTTAGATATTTACTATAGGAACAGGGTCAAGGTCCTGGAGGTAAATCTCACATAACTGCGGGGGCCTACTTACGACTGGGTCTCCCTGGGTTTTTCACTCTCACAGTTGTCCTCACAAAGCCCCTGCCATCATGTCAGTTACAGTTCAGGTTGTCCTGCCCTGGAACTTGGTTCTGCTTGTCAGTCTCTGTCCTAGGAAATTATTATTCTCTGTATCTCCCTACAGGTCTCTCCAGCCTTGATGGTGGTGCTTTGCTCTGTACTCTGGAAGTGCTTTAATAGTCATGTGTCTCTTAATGACGAGGATATATTTTGAGAAATGCGGCGTTCCATGATTTCCTCATTGTGTGAACATCATAGAGCTCACCCATGCAAGCCTAGATGGGATAGTCTACTGCACACCTAGGCTCTATGGTATAGGCTACTAGACTACAAGCCAATAGAGCATGTTGCCATACTAAATACTGTAGGTGGTTGTAACACAATTATAAGTATTTATGTAGCCAAACATAGAAAAGGTACAGTAAAAATACAGTATGAAAGATAAAAATGGCACACCTATGAAGTTTGGCAAACTTTCCACTGGTGGAAAATTCGCAAACTAAATCATCCATCCTCGCTCATATATAGAGCACTTACCGTGACTGGAGCTTGCAGGACTGGGAGTGGCTCTGGGTGAGTCAGTGAGTGAGTGGTGAGTGAACGTGAAGTCCCAGGACGCTCGTGTACAGGACTGTAGCCTTTATAAGCACTGTCCCCAAAGCCCTCTCCCTGCTTCCTTCCAGTAGGGTCAGAAATAGGACATGGAAGCTGCCAGTTCTGCTCCATGAACAGAGATGGGGGCTGGACTGATTGGAAATATGGAGGAGTAACTGGCTGGGAAAGTAGACTACCATAAATAGTGATTTTCAGGAGAGAGTGAAAGGTAGCCCCAGAGAGCTTTCATTCAAGTGGCAGTGGTACTTCATACTTGTTAAGGTAGCTCCTGTGGACCTGTGTCCTTGTGCAGGATCTTAGGTCCGTAACAAAGAATTTAGGAAAGTGTACTCTGAAGACCATCAAGCTAGACCTGGGAGGGCTGTGG
The DNA here is from genome assembly GCF_001890085.2 of Hipposideros armiger. NCBI lineage: Eukaryota > Metazoa > Chordata > Mammalia > Chiroptera > Hipposideridae > Hipposideros > Hipposideros armiger. Next base: position 2,008,826 of record NW_017731628.1, read on the forward strand.
CACCCTCTCTAGGGCTGGGGAGACAGGCTCCTTTGTGCTGAAGCATCAGTGCCTGACTGGTTGGAGTGTAATCTGTGCACTCAAACTGAGGTGCTGTGAGAAGGAATGTATTGCCAAGCCCCATGGATATTGTTCCCGTCAGAGAAAAAAATTCCTCCAAACCACATATCCTTCCATTTCTTACGGAAAACTCAGCTCCATTATAATCTTATGGGACCACTGTCGTATATGTGTCCCATCTTTGACTGAAACGTCCTTGTGTGGTGCATGACTATAGTTCAATCTGTTCAGCTTTTTACTTGTTAGGATGTTGTGGCAGCTTCCAAGCTCCTAACACATAGAACCAGAAACTGGAAGTACAGTTGTATTAGTTTTGTATTGCTGCTATAACAAATTACCACAAACTTAGTGGTTTAAAACCACACAGATTTATTATAGTACAGTTCTAGAGGTCAGAAGTCTGAAATGGGCCTCACTGGGCTCACCTCAGGGTGTCAGCAGAGCAGTCACGTCCAGAGGCACTAGGGACAGTCCACTGTGTTGCCATCCGCTGCGCTCCCTTTGCCAACTTCTGGAAACCACTGCATTCCTTGGCTTGCAGCCCCTTCCTCCATCTTCAAAACCAGCAATGGCTGCTGAAGTCTTTCTTACATCGCATCACTCTTACACTGACTCTTCTGCTACCTACCTCTTCTATTTGTTTTTTTGTTGTTGTTGTATTTTTTTTTTTTTTAGCTGAGCCATCCTGTCACCTGTTGGCAGCTCAGCGGCAACTCAGCTCAGGCCGGGAATCAAACTGCTGTTGCTCAGAGCTCAAACTCTTGAGCAAGCTCTTAACCAACTGAGCCACTCGGCTGGCCTCCTACATCTTCTACTTTTAAGAACCCTTTTGATTTTATTGGGCCCACCAGATAAACCTCCATAATTTTCAGTCAGCTCATTAGCAACCTCAATTCTATCTGCCATTGTAATTCCCCTTTGCCATATGACATAATATATTCACAGGTTGTGGGGCATGGCATCTTTTTTTGGGGGGGGGCGGTGGCTATTTAACTGACCTACCATAGCAATTACATACCTTGTGACTTCGAAAGCATCTTTTCAGGCAACCAATGATTTCTACATAAATAGCTACTTGCAGTGGTAGAGATCATACTATACTATGTCATCTGTTGTCAATTCATATTGACATAAAGATGGCCATTCTGTTTTAGTTCTAGAGCTTTCTGGTATGAGTCATATTAATTTTAATTTACAAAACAAGCCACATTTGTATTTTAGTACATCCAGTATGGTAGCTCCTTATTTTATGAAGGTCTCCAAAATAGTTCAAAATTAAAAGAAAATTGGTAAATTTAATTATATTCACTTTCTTGGCCACATTTGTCACATTGGTCCAGTTTTCAGGTGAGAAAATTACATATGTATGTCATACACACATACACACACACACACATATGTCTCCACATATATATTGGGTTGTTGGAAAAGTCATGACATATTTTTTCTGTTTTTCGTTGCAAAAATGGGTCATGACTTTTCTGACAACCCAATATATTCAGATCAATGACAAATAGAGGAAAGATTGCTAATACAGAACCACTATAAAATTTAGCTGGAGATCAAGTAAAGTAGATAAATAGTAAAATATTTTTTTAGTTTTTATTTACATTTTTGACAACGTAGAATTTATATTTATACTCAACAAGGTTTTGGGCTGAAAGTGAATAACCATTAGAAATTACATGCTTCTCTTTATACATGCTTGCGATGTTTCAAAACACTCATCAATTATTTCCATAGGCAAGATCAAGCATTAATACCATTTTAAATCATACAGTATAACAATTAAAAAACCCTATTAGCTTTTTGTTTCCTATCCTGGAAATTGATTCATTTTTCTTTCAATAGTTTACCTGTGTTCTCAAACAGTGGCTGCCATTGACTTTGGTTTTGAATTTAGCTCCATTTTCATTTTACTGAAATTACATTTTAATAATTTGCAATCACCTCTATTTAGCAAGTAGTAAGATATATAGGTACAACCATCTTTATCTTAGCAGCTGCAGATGGCTGAGCCCAACTGCTACCAACTCTTACAAATACAAGTCATAGGTGGGTGGCAATGACCGTTTGGAGACCCTCCTTGTGCTAATCTCCAGGTATCCACATTGTGTATGTCTGTTTTAATGTTGGAGTCACAAGGTCTCATAAAGTCTTAGAGAAACATCTCAGAACTAAATAGAAGTGTACTTTATATTAATTGACTTTCATTTGAAAACCAAATCCGCAGCAGGATATTGCCGGACCTGTTTACATAACATAACCCCTTTTTCTATCACACTCCCATTATTTATGTACTATAGGCTGCCATCACTGGTTAATTAGCTCGCTTTGCACTTGGTGTCCAGGTGAGTTTCTACCAGTCACATTTTACTGGTAGGCACCTTGAGAAAATGAATATGTGAGCCGTGTACCTCACATGTTCTGCATACAGATAACGTTGAATGCCACAGAGCGGAAAACAGGATGGAAGGCAGAGCTTCCCTGATGAGATAAGAGATGTAAGGAAACGTTTTTAACCAGTGATTTGAACCTGGGTTTGTTGAATTTAATTGAGTGAACCTGGGTTAGAAAAGCAACTATTCTAAGGTCTGTGGAGGATACAAAGATAAATATGCTACAGTTCTCTCAGTTTAAAATCAAGAGAGTCAGGTGGACTTGTAACTATAATGTAGTCAGAATGTTACAATAGAGGGAAGGGAAGAATAGCTTGATTTCAGTTTTAATTTCCTTTTTGAGGATTGAATTTTTTTTAATGTTTTTATTTTTAAATAATTGCAGACACTTAAGGAGTTGCAAAAATAGCATGGAGAGATCCCATGTACTCATCACCCAGCTTCCTCTAATGATACCATCTTATATAACTAGTACATTAGTCAAAACTAGGGAATTGAAATTGATGCAATACAATTAACTAGACTACAGACTTTATTGAGTAGTCTCAATTAAGCAATGGAGATGGGAAGGAAAAAGGAACTCTAGGTTGAAGAAAAGTATTTGAGGATAGGTCATGAGAGAGTTTGGATTATTCAAGAACTCTGCTGAGACTCGTAATTATCAGAGGGGAAGAGGTTAGGGGGGTGGGCAAAGTGGGTGACAGGGCCAACTGGATGGGGATGGGTGGTAACTGGGCTTTTAGCGGTGATCACTTGCTAGTGTCTACAAATGTCAAAGTATAATATTGTACACCTGAAACGTATATAATGGCATATACCAATTTTACCTCAATAAGAAAATTTTAAAAAGAAAGGAAAAATAAATCTACAAGGGATTTTAACAAATAGGCCAGTCCTCCATTTTACAAACGAACTAATGAGGCCCAAAAAGATTAGACAACTTGCCTATTTTCTTTTCTTCCCTTGGTTACTGACTGAGTTTAGGCATATTTATATACCATACGCCTAAATGCCAGTCTCCAGGATCTTAGTCCAGTACATTCCTCCCCAAACTATGGTTTTCTTTGATGGAATAATCACATGATTATTCTTTTGGAACCTCTATCAAGATCCCACTTTAGGCTTTTTTCTTTTTTTCTTCCCCATCTGAGTGCTTAGAGCCTAGTGCAATGTTTGGCATACAATAGATGCTCAATAAATATTTATCGAATAAATACACCAGTGAATTATTTTTTTAGCTCCTAGAAACTTGAGGAGAGGTAAATCAACAGAGGATAAATCACACCTACAATTAGCCCACTGTAATGGAAATTCATCATTAAAAGTCAATTTGCAGTTTGGTGAAATGACAGCTTCAAGAAGGAAACTGGGCAGAGAAACACATTTTATTTGAATTCTGATGAATTGAAAACATACCCAGGTAACTACCCCTATTTCATCTATGCCGAGCAGTAAATCTGTAAATAAAAGGTATGAGTATCCAACGTGCGAAACAGTCTATTCTCCTTTTCTGCATCTTGAACACATGCATGATATGTCCCTTCATAGGGAATCATTGTAGTTTTAGCTTAATTCCAAGCTTAGAAACAGAATCATTACAGAAATGCTGCTTTTCTTATTGAACAGTCTGTAGGATAGCTTGTTGCCAAATTAAGCTGCACACAGCACTTGTTAACTTAATTAGCAACCTAACGGCTGAACCTCAGCCTGACAAAATGCATGTTGCGTTGGATAGAAATTGCGGTGAAACTATAAGCCATTTCAAGAGAAGCACAATCCTGTGGATATTTGTTTTCCCGTTTGAATTAGAGGAAAACCCGATTGCCTGGAAGATCTTTCACTTCCTTTTGAAGCCCTAACAGTATTACCAAGAGTCAGCACCTTACAGAGCTGCGAAACATGGCTTTTTCAAAGCCTGCATGCAAGAGAACTCCCCAGGGGCTGATGGGTATACTTGTGCTCCATTAATAGCATGGAAAACAAACTAATTAATTAGAGGATGCACTGAATGAACTCCATTTATCACCAAATGGCCCAAGTGATAAATGAATTCTTTAAGAGCTTATTGAAAGCGGGAATCAAGAAGGCAATTGCCCAGGATTCAACGTGGTGTGTTTGTGAATATCCCTGGATTAGCAGCAATTTCAAGACTGCTTGCTGGAGAGGAACATGGAGATTTTCTGTGGTGAGGGTCTATACAAGTTGATGGATCTTAAATTATTGGGTGTCTCTCTTCTTTGGAATCTGTCGATGTCCCTCTCACTCAGATGTAACCTGGTGGAAATAGTCCCCTTGTTTCTGATTCTAAAACCAGGCTTAGATCTGATATGCATAAAACAGGCATAGGCTTACTCCTGCCATTACTCTGGCATCTCAAAATTCAGAATTGTTTGACTTCAGGCTGCTGTGCACTTTGAGTTAAAATGGTTCACTTTGAGTGATATGAGAGAGTGAGAGATAGAGACATAGAGGAGAGAGATCTACAAGCTATGACGACTATTGCTATTTTGTGTATATGAGTTGAGACAATTAAGTTTGCAAACTCATCTAGAAAAAGTGCTCCATGCCTCATTGCTGAATATCGCTATGGTCACCTTTGAAATCCTCCCCTTGGGAAGCTGTGCACCGAGGCCTGTGCCTAGTCCACCCTTCAAAGCAGTTTTGGAACTCTTTTTCTGGAATGGCCATCAGAGCTGTCATCGTATTACCCTTGATGCCCTGAATTTCATCAAAATGTCTTTCTTTCAAAATTTCCTTTATCTTCTGGTAAAGAAAGAAGCCATTGGGGGCCAGATCAGGTGAGGAGGGAGGGTGTTCCAATACAGTTATTTGTTTACTGGCTAAAAATTCCCTCACAGGCAGTGCCTTGTGAGTTGGTGCGTTGTTGTGATGCAAGAGCCATGAATTGTTGGTGAAAAGTTCAGGTCTTCTAACTTTTTCAAACAGCCTTTTCAGCACCAAATAGTAAACTTGCTTAACTGTTTGTCCAGTTGGTACAAATTCATAATGAATAATTCCTCTGATATCAAAAAAGGTTAGCAACATTGTTGCAACAACTTTGCGAACTTAATTGTCAGACAACTTAATTGTTACATACTGAGAATATCTATTTGATGAGGCTTAGAGATTATTTAAATATGATTGTTAATTTCTGTAACTGTTTTGCATATTTTTTCCCCTACCATGCATTTGCTGGTTAGCCTGACTCCTAGATCTCTGGCATATAGATGAGAAACAATAGCATATGAGGTAAAATGGATTTTCCTGACAGGTCCCTTGTTCCCATTTTCTCCCTTATTTTCTTTGTGTGAGCCTCTTTTCTCTGGTAACCGGTCATGTCACTGCATTTTGCTCGGGCATTAGAAGCCCACATTGATTCTTCTCTTTCAAACACAAAAACACGCTGACCTGGCTGCAGTGTATTTTGTACCACTAACCACTTTGGAGAAAGCCTCGTAAAGGCTCCTCTCTTGTAAGTTGTTCACCCAAACTAATTCCAAGACTTGTATATGAACCTTAGTCTGTCTAGGAAAGTCCGCTGCTTTTCTTGGAAACTACAGTAGCTGTTACTGAACTAAAGGAAAATGTTCCTAATAATTTCAGAGTTCTTTTATAGTGTCTAATTATGGAGGAAAACACTGATTTGACATGTATTACAACTGGAAAAATTAGAAGATGAATTGGTCCCTGTGTGAAGATGACAAAAATCTCTCGCGTCCTCTGTCTCCATTTCATGTCATTTTGGGTCCAATTTGATACTTTATAGATCATCCTTATCGGACATGACGACTCAATGAAAATGTGAGTTCCTTGGTAATAGGGACCATGCCCTATGTGCCTGACACTTTAGAACCTGATGATCGTTTTGTTAAATGAATTAAAAGTTCTCCTACTCCCCATGCACCCTGAAAATGGCATTTGATAATATTCCTTCTTTAAGTCAATTTTCGTTAATTGAATCAGACTGAAGCATGTGGTATTGAGGATGGCAACAACTGATCTGGTCTAATTCTTAACAAGCTTTCTTTGGCTTCTGGGTATGGGGACAAATGGAAATGAAATAGCCCGTGTCATGACAACGTGCAATTTGGTTTGTGCCTCATTCTAAGGACTAATTCCCTTCATGAGCAGCATGCCTTCTGGTACCACTAAAGTTGTTTATGTTGATATTAGGGAGGTGACATTATATAGTGAAAATTACTGTGGATTAAGGGTCAGTGAATTGGGGTTCTATAATTCTGTCATATTGTGGGTCTATGATTTGGAGAAGGTTGAACTCTTTACCTTTCAATATCTTTGCAAGTCTGGAAAGAATGTCTTTGTGCCTTCTTAGAGCAACGTTCTTATTCATTGTTTGGATCTTCATTTGGATTATAACCTTATTTGGCATGTGGTTTGCGGCATGAACAATAGAGAAAAGTGGAAGAGTATCAACTGGATGGTAATGGAAAACATACACAGCACAAAGTCTAGTGGGTTCCAGGTGGGCACCACGTTATTTCTAAGGAGAGCAGTCGCCCGAGGTGTCAATGATGTAGGATATTTCTTGTGCCGGGGTCGTGGTCTTGTGAAGCCGAGGATTGGTGACACAGTCCAGAGAGGTAAAGTTCGTAGCGGAGGATAGAGTTTATTAAAGCAAGAGAAAGGTTAGAGCTCCCTAGTGGGAGGGGGTACCCGGAACTGGGATGCCCACTAGCTAGGGTAAAAAGCTTGAGTTTTATACTTTTCTTTCTGGCTGGGAGGGGGCATGCTGGAATGCTGGTGCCTGTTATTAAGGTGTTTATCAGATTTTTTCTGTTGCTCAGCCTTGGGAAGGCCTTTCATAATGCCCACCAAAATGGCTTTGTTGCTCCAGGGCATGATTGATGTCTCTGTTCCAGTATGAGGGAGTTACCTTATAATTTTGAAAGGAATGGCTAGTTCAGGGAATGGCCATGTTTTTTTAAATCTTTGCTCAGTCTACCAGGGAATTCCTGACACCTGATATTATACTAATTAACCTGTCTTATTGGTAGCACAGCTCTGCAGGAGTCACACACTTGAGTTAAGTGTCTGGGCTGGGTTGTCAACTTCTGAAAGGCGCAGGTGATGGTGGTTTGGCTCAGTAGGTGCTACCTGAGCAATCAGAATGATTTTCTGTATTTGCTGCCATTTAATGCTAAAAAATATATCTCCCGAAATGGACCATCTCAGAGAGCCAAGGCTGAAGTGGTAGCAGCATCACTCTTACTTCTGCCCGCCCCCCCCAAAAGAGAGTCTGGGCCTCAACTATATTTTGAGCCCAAATCATCTAAATTTTCACCCCTGCACATAAGCATCTTTTTCTGATTAAATATAGGGTATTATATTTGATCATGAACAGCATGTATCTTTTTTTAGAAGCCCAAATTATATATTCTTTGCAAAGATATTTTCATACAAATGTTAGGGATTTACTGTCTCAATCATTTTCTGATGTTTTTGTGTTTGTCTTTTGGATGTGCACTCCCACAGGTTTGTTTTCTGTAGATTTGACAAAATTTGGGGGGGCCTGTTTCAGTTATTAACCTATTGGTTTTTGTGTTTGTTTGGTTTTTTTTAAGAGATTTTTATTGGGGAACTGGGAGAGGGAACAGCGATGGGGAATCAGGGAAAGGGATCAGACAGGTTGCTGTCCTTTTCTTCTTCAGTCTAGTTGTGGAGGACGTCGCTTCACTCCCCCATGTTGGTATTGTGATCATTGCACTCTTCCCAGCTGAGGCAGATCGGTCGCTGGCCATTGGATGGCCACTCACAGCGGCTCATGGAAGCTCACGGCAGCCCACTGCAGCCCCACTGCAGCCTACGCCATTGCCGGCGACTCACAGCAGCCCAGCTCCAGATCGAGCTGTTGTTCACCATCTTAGCTGTAGAGGGCAGTGTCACTGGCCCATGTGGGAACCGAACCAGTGGCCCTGCTGCTCAGTGCTCCCACTCCCAAGCCAACTCTTAACCAACAAGCCACTCGGCCGGCCCCAACCTATTGGTTTTTATTTTAGCTCCAAACTCACACTTCTGTGCTCAACTTCATCTTGCTGGAGCTGTTACACTGAAATCCACATTTATGCTTTGCAGTCATCTTCTTGCAAGACTGCCAAGAAGGGTGCTAGAGGTAGACTGCAAAACTAGAGAAGGAAGAAGGTATTTGTTCCACTTTGTTTCCTGCTTCTTTTTTTAATGTACTTTTTCTGAGATATAATTGACATATAACGTTGTGTAAATTTAAGGTACGCAGTGTGTTGCTTTGAATACATTTATGTAGTGCAATATGATTATCTCTGTAGGGTGAGCTAATACCCTATCATGGTATAATTATTATTTCCTTTTTTTTTTGTAGTGAGAACAATTAAGAAATAGTGTAACAGCGACTTTGAAATTTATAACCCAATATCATTATCTGTCATCACTATGCTGTACTTTAGGTCCCCAGCCTTATGCATCTACTAGTGGCAAATTTGTGTCCTTGAACATCTCCCCAATTCCCCCAGTGTTACTTCTTCACCCCAACAGCAGCAGTTCTTTGGAGAAACAGCAGTTAACTCCATTTTTTGGAGTTTATGGAACACTTCACTTGCAAAACTCGCCTCAGAGACACCTGTACAAACAGCCCTTGGAAGGTCTGACTTTCAGTGCTTCAGAGCCTCTCTCAGCGTGGGCGTAGCAGCTGCCACCTCCATCATGTCTCAGGGTTTGGGGTTTGTTTTGCCTTTTCAGTTAATGCAGTTAACAATGCTTTATACCAACTTAATTCAGCTTATTAGATCTCCTCTATTAAAAGAGCTGTTACGATTTCTCTCTTGACTGGCTGTGTATGACACACCCATTAGTCATGTATTCCTTGGTCTCTTCTTGCAGCCAGTCCTACAAAATACTCGGTCCTGTTTTTCTGATCTCATAGCAGAGAGGCTTAAGTAATTGCTTTCCTGGTTTTGGTAAATACCTCATGAATGTATTTAATGAGTCTCAGTCCCTCGATAAAAGCCCACACGTCCCCTTACTATCAAAGCTTTGAAGACACCCACATCTCTAAAGGAAAATGCTCAAGGTTGACAGCAGCGCCACACATTTCATATTTAGTCATCTTTTGTACAACCTCATTAAATCATAGGACTTGGAAGGAAAATTGAGAAATCATTTTGTTAATTTGCTTGCTTCAGGCAGGACTAAATCTTGATACTTGTGTAATTTAGTTTTTCCATCAAAGCTAGACACGAAGCATTCATAAAATGAGTAGATGAAAGAAATCCACAACCTAGACATTATAGATTATAATGACTTGATTCTAAATTTCTTATCTGGGTGGATGGTTTTTACCCCCCCAAATCTGTAATTTTTTTTTCTAAATTACCTTGCATTGATACATTTTCTTTGCGTTAATACATATATTCTTTTTTTGTATTAAAAACTCAGTTTTATAGATATGAAAGAAAATACTATAAAAGTAATCTTAAGTTTTCTAAATTATTATTTAAAATAGACTATTTAAATTTTCCTTGGCATTTTACAATATACATAAGTTTCTGTAGTCACAAATTTTATTGGTATTTGTATCCAAGTCCATGTAAGGATGCTATAACATAGATGTACAAAATATGAATTTTCCTATAACAGATTACATCTTGCTGTCAAGCACACATTCAGGTGGTTGTCAAAAACCATTTAATCTTTTTAATTAAAGCACCTCAGTCTCTTTGCCTTTAATCGTCTTTTGTGGGTCATAAGTCAGAAAGTAGCCTATTTCTTAAGGGGTCTCCCTGGCCCCACCTCCTTGCCAAGGCACTGCCTGGGTGTGGGGACAGTCGAGGGAAGCCTCCTGGCACGGGGAGAACTGGCTTTGCGTCTGGGCTTCACGCTCTCCTCTGGCTGAGACGCTGCTCCTTCTGGCTTCCAGCCATTGGCCCTGGGCCCCCCTGTGGCCACTGTGATGTGATCTGGCTTGTTTGTTCAGTGCCTTTCTGGACTGTTTTTTCTTAATTATTTATTTATTTTTTTAGCTATAGTTGACATTCAATATTACTTTATATTAGTTTCAGGTGTACAGGACAGTGGTGATTAGACATTTATATAATTTATGCAGTGATTTCCCCCGCCCCTCCAGATAATTCTAGTACCCACTTAGCACTATATATAGTTGTTTCTCTGTACTGTTTTTGTCTGAACTAGCCTGAAATTTGCTATATGATCTGGCAAATGATACTAGTTATATAGTTCTTAATCTTAAATAAAATATGATTCCATGATGAGACTTCCTTTTTTGTATTTTTTTTCTTTTTTATCAATCTTTGAGGCCATGCAATCCACTTCCTATCTCAATCCTTAATCTTGTAATTACCTTATGAGTTGTGTACCCAGATGTAAGGTCGAATTAAGGAATTCCTGGTGTGGATTTCTAGATATACTATAAGGCCTAGAATTTTTTGACTTAATATAGGGACGCTCTATATGACACAGAAATCTTATATCCAAGTCTTTACCAAAAGAAAAGTTGGGCCTTGCTGGTATCATTGCCTCTTGTTATGAGGTTCCCAAACGTGATAAGCTTTGATCTGACTCAGGCTTCTTCCAGTTCTCAGACTAGCCTCTAACAAATTCCACACCTCCTTTGGGCTCTGGAAATTCATTATAAGTAGAATTCAATCTAGTTCACTTATATACTCTCTAAAATAATTCTGAAAATCTATTCAGTCACTGCTCACACATTTTTAGTTTAGTTTCATCATAAATTTAAATAGTTGCGAAGGATATAAGTTTAGTGTGTTGTAAATATTGACATTTTAAAATAGAACTGCTGCCATCACTTTAAAAAAATCTTTCCAATGTAATTGAATTCATAATGATTTGATACCATCATACATATTAAAAACATTGAACAAACTCTTTTTTGAAAAGTCACAAATTCTATCTTGGTCCTTTAGCTCTACAGTTATATTTGTATTTCACTTCCCCTTCAGAATTTGTTCTTACATGTTTTAGTGCTTGAAAGTCTTTTGATTATCACCCTTGTGTAGGTGGCAGAACTGGTTCCAATGCTCCAGCCATCCTTCTCATGTAACTCTGTGCTGTGTAGCTTCCCAGTTTGACTCTGGAATTGACTGTGACTTGTGCTGGCCAATGAAATGTTGGCCAATGTGATGTAAGTAGAGGCTCGTGAAGCTTTGAGTGGCTGGGCTTGCCCTCTGTCTTATGTTTCTGCCAGCTAGTCTACTGGATGAAAGACACCAGAAGCAGAGCTGATGCCTCATAGATCAGTCAACAGACAACACAGTTGTGTGAGCAAGACCAACCCAAGATAAATAGTCATTGACCAACACCCCGCTGCTCCAGATGAGTGAATAGTATGCTATCACTGTAGGATACTGAGGTTTGGTGTGCTGTTTCTGCAGCATTAGTGTAGTGAAATCTAACTGACTCACTCCATCATACTTTTCCATAAAATAAGGTCATATTCCATTTTGGTTTCTGTGACCATAAGCTATAAATAATAATTAAAAAAATTTTTCTTTATATTCATCAATCCCATTAATTGTCCATTAATCCAAAGAACCCAACATATTACAAAATTTAATAAATATAAATAAAAAGATAGAATTTTATTGAATATCCATTTCATAAGAGAGGTGAAGATTTTTTTCCAATTATTTTAAGAACTTAAAGATGAACTTTGTATATTATTGAATGAAACAAGACTAATAATTCTACAAATTAAAAAGTAAGTTAAGTGTTCAGAAATTTTGTCCACACACATAAGTGTATGAGAATGGCTGGTTTAATTATAGCAATGCCATTCATTTGTTTTGTTTTCCCTGGTTATATGCCAAATTTTACAAAGTGATCTATAATCACTTTAATGATTTAATGTTTTTAATGATTTAACAGTTGACAACTCTATGGTCCCTACCTGAATTTTTTAACATAAAGACTGGGTAACTATCTGGTTCACAAAATAATTTTTATAACCCAGTTATTAGAGGCATTTACTTTCTTAGCAGGAATACCAATCATTCAAATTGTCTCTTGGTTTTGTTTCCCATAAGTTTTTACAACTGGCACAAGGTGCTGAAAAGACTATAACCTTGTTTACTAAAATGGAGGAAGGACTGTTGTGTGGGGCGAGCTCTTCTTGAGTTCTCGGGCAAGTACAGTTTTGGAAGCAGTGCATTTGGAAGTTGAGCATCCAGAAATTACTTTTACTTAAACCATCAAAAACTAATATGCTTGGAAAATACATGTGTACCCTCAGGGGCAAGTCCACCCTGGTGTTCACATCACTGCTTTTGCACAAAGCCAGAGAGGTATGACTGCTTCCAGCCTCACCCACTGAGAACCGTAATCAGCCATTTCTTCTCAATCATATCCATAGCATATCGTGTGTCATGGTTCAGACTTAGAACTTCTCTGAAAGACCTACTAAGCTAGGCCTGCATAAAAGAGACATCAGTCTGATGTCCTCAGACTCACCGAAATTTATCTGGATATTTTTATTCCATCCCAACTGGTATCTCAGTCTCTAGTGGTGGCTGTGACTCCTCTGCCTCAAACCTACCTGTCCGTTTTCTCCACTTACAGTCCCAGAGAAATGTTCTCTTCTTCCTGTGGGTTAGACTTTTCTCTTACATAACACAAATAACACGCTGCTCCCCTTCTCCCGCCCCCACTTCAGCCTGGATTCTTTGCACAATCCTCCATGCTTTGTTCTTAATATGGAAATCAAGAGTTCCCCCTTAAAAAAAAACTGGGCATAAAAAGTCATTATGGATTTCTAAAAGCCAGGTAAGACTAGAATAACTCCACTGCTTTGGGGGTATGCATTTTCATTTTTAGATGAGTAACAAGCGTCATGGTTCTATTTTATGTGGACTAATTGAAGGAGGAAAACAAAATCTCACGTAAAGTTAAAGAGCAAAACAAACCTCCACGAGAAGGGAAATTTATGTGAAATCCCAAAACACCCTCCACATTCCTATAACCTTAACTATACTAATACTAAAGTGTTTACATTGTGCCTTGGCCTATGATATTCTGAGGTACAGTAATACCTTGCTTTGCGAGCAGCATTCGTTCCAGAAACAAACTACTCGTATTGCAAGACATTGCTCGTTTACCAAGTTAAAATGTACTAGAAATGTTTGCTCATCTTGCGGAACACTCGCAAACCAAGTTACTCTCAATCCAAGGTTTCACTGTATACATTTTATATTCAACAACACGCTCGGCTTAATTATGCACTCATAACCATGCTTCACGCCACTGGGACCCCAGAGGGAGCTGCCTGAGCAGTTACCAGTACACCATCCACACTGATGAGAGTGTCGCAGGAGGTGGAAAGGAAGACATGGAAGATGCCACGTCACCCACAAAATAAAGCCTATGTCCCTCAATGTATTGCAGCTAGTGCTATTGTAGAAACTAAACCCAACCTAAACCTTCCCTTGTCATTTCCAATGAAATATCTCCAATATCATAATATCTGACATTACACTTCCACTTTCTTGGACCTCTCTTTCCATGTTGTCCCTGAAAGGAGCTGTATGCACATACAGTCTTAATTTTCTCCAAAAGATTTCACTTTTCAAACACTTCCATCTGGTTTCTGCCTCCAACACTTCATCACAACTGTTCTTGCAAATTTAACTAAAGATATCTATGTTATCAAATCCTGTGGATATTTCTCAATTTTTAAAAAATTTTTAAAAATTTATTTATTTTTTTGATGTTGCAGTCTATTTTCTACTTGTCTCCTGGCTTACTACCTACCTTTTCGGCTACTCCTCCCAGGTTCCTTTCCTAACATCATCTTCTCTAGGAAAAACACAGCAGTCTTTGAGGTTCACTTCTGGGTCAGCTTCTGTCTTCACATTATATTTCCACCTTCAATGATTCACCGGTGTCTTTGTCTTCAAAAACCACGTGGTATGACTGCCAAGCTCATCTTCCACAATTGCAGGCATCCAGGGATGAGCCCAAGCGATGGGCCGTCAGGCCTGAAGGAAACGGACAGATGGAGAAGCGTTACGAAAGATGAGTCAGCCTGATTTCACTTGTCATTACTTCAAACCAACCCTGAATCGTGGAGAAACTTGCTGCATTTTAGTCCAGAGCTTTAAAAATCTTAGAGAAATGAATATTCATTTAAGTAAAAAGTCCCTCTCCTCCATCACACCATAAACCCTTTTAAAAATCCTTAGTGCCTCCTCTAAATGTGCCCAATGAATGTTTTTAACCAGAGATTGAACATCGCAGAAGATCTGTGACTATTTGTGGGTACATCACCGCAACGCGAATGTGCCTGAGCGGCCCTGGTGAGCCATCTTCCCTCCTGGCGAGGCACGTTGACATTGTTATTAACGCAGAAATGATGAAACTACCTTAGAAATGACTGGATTTTAACTTATGCCATAACTCATGCACGTTTCCTACCTACTGTCACCAAATAATGTGCTTGTTGATTAAATCAGCACAACTGACATCAATTGGCAAGGCCTTTTTGAACAGCATCTGCATTTCAGGAAGACTTAAACATGATCAAACTTTCGAGGCATCGGGTTTAAGCAAATGTTGACTGAAAATTAAATGTTTTAATTGTCTTCCTACAATATTGGGATTGTATTTTTGTACTCATGAAAATGGTATGAAGTAGTGGCAGGGTTTCAATTAAAATAATGATCATTTCCTTAACACTACGGTATTTTAATTATTGGGTTGTTGGAAAAGTCATGACGCATTTTTTCAACGAAAAACATAGAAAAAATACATCATGACTTTTCTGATAACCCAATAGTATTGCAGCGATGAAGTTATACTTTTTTTTTTCCTTACAAAGTGCTCCTTTGTATCTGAGTGAGATTACTTCAGTGCGAGAGGTGGTGTGACAGTCATTGCAGTGTCACAGATTTTCTTCGTAGCAATTCCTGTAGTTTTGATACCAACATTTGTTTAGTCCAAATAGGCAGGTTTTTTTTTGATATTTGAAGTTATCAGATTCTCAGATAATTTCTTGATTCTGTCATTGATAATGATGCAAATACTTTAGCTTCCTTTTTAGCCTAATTTTTTACTATTTCACACACTGTTTCCTAGAAATCGTATTTGATCTGAGAACCTCTGCCCTAGTTGGAAACATTTTCCCAGTGTTTGACATATTGGTGATTGCTGTTGTGTCAGCTGTTCACTCACAGATTCCTTCACACTTCTGAGCATTAGTACACAAACATCAGCTTCATCTGTGGCTCGGAAGTCCAGATAGGAACTAACAGTCAACTGGCTATATCAGCATCATACTTAAACACTTTTTAGTTAAGCATAAAAACCTGTCAGTTGTTCTATTATTTTTTAAATTAAAGTGACAAAGTCACACTTCTCCAGCCATCATATCAGCCGTGAGCAACAGTGGTGTAGTTCAGAGCGCCTTCTGTGTACAGACGCTTGAGATTCATAATCTCACTTAATCCTTATGCTAAATTTATATGTTAAACAGAATAAAACTGAGACTCAAAGAAGATAAATAACTCCCCCAAAGCCACAAACAAATGGAAATGCCAAAGCAGGTTAAAAATCATGACAGTCCTGAAGCCACAGGCATTCCATGGCGGCCATTACTTCCTGCACCTTCTGAGCCTCCCTGCTGCCACCTGGCGCTGACATTGGTTGGTTATAGTAACTTCAGGGTCACAGGGAGAAAACTCCTGAAACATTAACTTATTTAACTCTGTGCATTCTTGATTTTATTCTCCCAGGTTTCCATAGTGTTGCCCTCTTAGAGATTTTATGTCTCCTTTTAATGAAATATGTGATCTCTTAACATCATGG
The DNA here is from genome assembly GCF_001890085.2 of Hipposideros armiger. Lineage (NCBI taxonomy): Eukaryota > Metazoa > Chordata > Mammalia > Chiroptera > Hipposideridae > Hipposideros > Hipposideros armiger. The sequence goes on from NW_017731628.1 coordinate 2,025,109, forward strand.
CTAATTGCAAGGGACAGAAAGTATCCCAAATATAAACTATGTTTTGATTCACATAAAGAATTTATTTTGTGGGCCGGCCGAGTGGCGCGATGGTTAAGAACTCGCTTGGGATGCCAGAGGGCCCCGGTTCGGATCCCACATATGAGGGCCAGTGAACACTGCCCTCCACAGCTAAGATGCTGAACAACAGCTCAACCTGGAGCTGAGCTGCCAGGAGTCACCTACGGTGTAGGCTGCAGCCCCTGCTGCAGTGGGTTGCCATGGGCTACCGTGTGTAGCCAGCAGCCAGCGTGAGCGGCCAGCAGCCGCAGTGAGCGGCCGTCCAGAAGCCAGCAACTGATCTGTTTCGCCCCGGAAGAGCGCAATGATGGTGCCAACTTGGACCAGTGAAGCAACGTCCTCCACAACTAGACTGAAGAACAAAACGACAGCAACTTGTCTGTTCCCCTTCCCCAATCTCCCAGCACTGTTCCCATCCCCCCAATTCCCCAATAAAAATCTTTAAAAAAAAAAAAGAATTTATTTTGTTCACATGAAAATCATTCTCCTATAAAAATTTTTTCTACAAATTAGTTTTTTTTTAGAATTTGCATTTCCTTCAGATTTAGACATCAAAATATTTCTCAACTGAATAAAAGATGGTGAAATGGAAGACCTATATTTTTATTATATTCCCTCATTCCCTTCTGGTATCAAAACACCCAGAAGATGATATTGCCTGTATTCTGAGAATCTTTCCCTTTATTAATCGAGGCGACCTGCTAACTTTTACAGTGACCAATACCTTGAATCTCTCACTATCTCCTCCCTCTATCAAACCATGGCCCATTGTGTCCTAGAAATACTGACACCTCAGTCATGACCTGTACACTTTGCACTCATAACTTGGATTCTACATTTCATTCCCCACTAGAAGGAAACTAGGGTCCTTGGAGATAGGGCTGATTTCATGGCTGGAGCAGAGAAAGTCCATCTCGTGTGAGAGAATAGGGAAATGCTCCAAACAATGATGGGGACACATCAAAATAAGACAGGAGCTGCCTTGAAGGGGTTCTCACTTGAAAAGTTCGGGAAAATTTGAACACCAAAATAAATAAGGGCACTCAGAGAGTACAGCTAATTCAGTACAATAAGAATTATGAGTCTATACTGACAATAGATAAGCAAATAACTAAATGAGCACATAAATAAATAAGGGAAAAATAAAGTGCTTCCTTATGGATAGAATGATGGAGTCAGAAACATCACCATTTTACAACCATCATAGTAAAAATCGATTCAGATAGGAATTGTCAGTAGATGCTATGTCTAAGGGAAAGTTTTGATAATATTTTCACAGACTTAGGAGTATTGCCCCAGAAATTACTTATTAATTACACAAAGACAAAATAGTAGCTGTAGGGGTAAGAAACCAGATTAATCAAAAGATCAAAGCGAATAGCACCAATAAGGGGTAAACAAATGCCATGTGCCTCCAGATATGTTACATTAAAAACAATATCAATTCGATATTATTCCAGACAATACATCATCTGCATATAATCATATCATAAGGAAACCAAAGAAACCCAAAGTGAGATATATTCTAGAACACATATCTGCCAACTGTTTTGATAAAAGGCCCAATAGAAATATTTTAGGTTTGTGGGGGAAGGTCAGATATAATTTTTATCACAGTTTCTGTGTTTTGTTTTAAAACCCTTTAAAATATAGAAACCATTATTAGGTCTATGGCTATACATAAAATAGGCAAAGGCTGGATTTAGCCTATAGGATATAGTTTGTCAACCACTATTCTAGAGAAAAACTGTCCTGTATGCTTCAAAAATAATGGCTTGAAAGACAAAGGAAGGCTGAGGAATGGTTTCAGGTCATAGGAAAGTAAACAGAACAACTAAATTCAGTGATAATTCTGGACTACATTTTTTTTTAAGATTTTTATTGGGGAATTGGGGGGATGGGAACAGCACTGGGGAATTGGGGAAGGGGAACAGACGAGTTGCTGTCCTTTTATTCTTCAGCCTAGTTCTGGAGGATGTTGCTTCACTGGCCCAAGTTGGCACCATCATT
>NW_017731628.1:2027353-2042959 GCF_001890085.2 Hipposideros armiger
CTTAGCTGTGGAGGGCAGTGTCACTGGCCCTCATATGTGGGATCTGAACCGGGGCCCTCTGGCGTCCCAAGCCAGCTCTTAACCATCGCGCCACTCGGCTGGCCCCTGGACTACATTCTTGCTGCAAAAATAAAGGATAATATTGAGGCAGTTGATGGAATTGGAATATGCATTGTAGATTATATGATTATAAATTACATGTCAATTACATGAAAATTATAAATTACATGTCAATATTAAATTTCCTATGCTTGAAATGTGTACTATAGCTATGTAGGAGAGTATTACTCTTAGTCAATATACACTAAAGCTTTGTGTGGTAAAGGGACAAGGTATGTGCAACATATTCTCACGTGGTGTGTAGGTACACACACACACACATGCACATGCACACACACAGAGAATGAAAGCAGATATGAATGGGGCAGATGTTGAAATAGGGGGACTGTGTAAAGGGTGCTGTGCTAGCTAGATTCTGAAATGACTCCAAAAAGCCCACCCACCATTGCACATGTCCTATATAAACAGCTCTTCTTGAGTGTGGGTGGGACCTGTGACTGTGAGGATGCCACCTCGTGATCAAATTACTCTATCTGGCAAAGGTGAAATGTCACAGATGCAATTAAGATCTCAAATCAATTGTCTTAAGTTCAAAGAGGGGTTACCCTAAGTGGGTCTGACCTAAACGGACCAGCATCTAGATGTCAGAAACACCCTTCTGCCAGCTTTGAAGTCAGCTGCTGTGTTGTGAGAAGGTCTGGGAGGAGGCCCCCTGGCAGGGAGTGCCAAGCGACCTCTCCGAGCTGACAGTGGCCTTCTGCTGACAGCCAGCAAGAAAAAGGGGACCTTTCTCCTTCAGCTGCGAGAAACTGAATTATGCCAACAACCATGTGAGGGTGAATGATGATCCCAAACTCCAGAAAGGAACAGACACTACCTGACGGACACTTTGACTGTGAGAGTGAGCAGAATATCCAGCTAAGCTACGCCTGGTCCTGCGACACATAAATTGTGAGATAGCACATATACAGAGGGTGCCCTGCCCCTGCAAAAACTGTATACACATTTTGAGAAAGGAAAAAACTATTAAAATGACACTGATGGTAACCACTTTGAGCACCTCTTATAATTGCAGAAGTCAAATGTGACTTGTGTTCATCTTTTATTGGTATATATTGCATATTACAATTTTAATAGTTTTTGCCTTTCTTAAAAGGTGTATACATTTTTTGGCACCCTCTGTATGTTGCTTTAGCCTGCTAAATTTGTAGTTAATTGGTTACGCAGCCTAGGAAATTAACACAGGTAAACAGATGTTCTTTGTGCTATCCTCCTATAGTTTCTGAAACTGTTTTCAGTATAAAAAGATGTTAAAATACCCAAGCTGTGTGTATGTATATGTGTACCATTCTTTGGTTTCGCTGCTTGGAAGGCCTTAGGGTAAACTAACAACACAAGCAGTATCTCAAACTTTCCATTCCAGCGGCCCAAATAAGCATGGAAAATGAACAATCATAACCATGGCCATTAAATGTCATTGGAATCTTATATCGTGTTTTACTATTAGTGTAAATATTGTACTAAAGTATAATGGATCTGTTTAATATGCTATTTAAAGTTTATACTTTCGCTTCTGGCCGTGATGAAAAGATCAGGATTGGATTTTTCCTCCTGCCATACACAGCTAGAAAACGGGACAAAACAAGAAATAACTTCTTAAAACACTGGACAGCGAGACGTGAATAATCTTAACCCCTAAGAGAAGGGGGAAGAAAATGAGATGAGCCATGCAGTCATCCCAGCTTTCTATTCTAAAGCACTTACTGAATCTCATTTCAGGGTTGGGTATCTTAAGCAGAACCCTGAGGTTTGATGAGTTGTGGAGCTGGAAACAGAAGTTTGGGAGTGGCTGAAATGGACAGAAAAATGTGCAGAACGTCAGACAGGAAGGAAAAAGCTATGCAGAAAAGTGCTTCGAGACATGTCATGGGTTACTTTGACTTTATTTACTGAATATTAAGCTGCACACTCAGAAAGCTGAGAGAAAAACTGGGAACCCTAAATTGAACAATTCTGAGAGATCCCCAAACCTGGGAGGTGATTAGGTTCTGAGAAGGTGAAGTTGAAAGACCATGTGAAGCAACCAGGGCCTTTAGCACAAACGCCCAGGCAGTCCAGCCGCACTGGTAGGCAATGTGGTTATTGTATTTGACCTTGTATATGACCTTGCTAAACTCATACTTTAGTTCTAAAAGTCTTTTTGTAGAATCGTTGGGATTTTCTACATAGAAAATGCTTTTATGTGCATAAAAGACAGTTTCAAATCTCTAAGTCCTTAACCATAATAGTAGGACTAAACCTTAAACTATCCAATGAGTAATTTCCATAGGATTTGTCAATAATGTGTTTTTCTTCCTTTTAAATATGCCACAGAGTAGAAGAAACAAACAAAAACTATATTGACCACTGTTTATTGTCGTTGAAAAATCTCATTTTAAGTATGATTTTGCCATCTACTAAATATAGAAAAAACAAAAAGCATTTAACTGCTGTGTGCCTCCTCATTCCAATTTATAAATGTGGAAACTGATACTTAATCCACAGAACTGTTGTGCAAATTGAATGAGAAAATACATGTATAAGAGCTTTGCAAATCATAAAACTAATATAAATATTTAGCAGTGTTTTTCTTGTAAAGCTCAGCAAGAAGAGAAATGTAGCCTTTTAAAAATAAAATTTGAATATTTTTAAATAAAAATTTTCAAACTAAATAGGAGCCGCTCTTTAGAAAGAAAAGCATTATTGGTGTTTGTTTTTTTGTTTTTCTTGTTGTTTGATTTAACTAACATATAAATACAGAGGGTGCCAAAAAATGTATACACATTTTAAGAAAGGAAAGCTGTATTAAAATTGTAATACTCAACATATACTGATAAAAGATGAATACAAGTCAGGTTTGACTTCTGCAATTACAAGAGGTGCTCAAAGTGGTTCCCATCAGTGTCCAGACACTTCTGATGATGGTGGACTACTGCTTGAGCAATGCTGACCAAAGTGTCCACTTGTATACATTTTTTGGGCACCCCCAGTATTATAGATTCATTTTAGAAAAAATGTTAGAAACATAGAATGGAAATCTTAAAATAAAATTACATATTAAGAAGTAAGAAATTATATTGATGTTTGTGTTGACAGTTTATACACACACATAAACACAGACACACAAATGCAAATGGAGAGAGATATGTACACAGATGTACAGTTGTCCCGCCTTAGCCACAAGGGATTTGGTCCAAGACCCCCAGTGGATGCCTGAAACCACAGGTAGCCTGAACCCGATATGTAATATGTTTTTTTCTACACATACGTAACTTTTCACTTAAAGGAAGCACATTATGGCTTTTCTTTGTCACATCCAAATTGCCAACATCACTATTCTCGTGCTTTGGGGCCATTATTAAGTAAAATAAGGGTGACGTGAACGCAAGCACTTCGGTCCCTCAGCAGTCAATCTGGTAACAGAGGCAGCTACTAGGTGACAAATGGCAGGGTGGGTATTTGAGTCAATATAGTGAGGAGGTGAGCTAGGTTTGAGACCTGTGATTGCTGAGGTACACCGAGTGCACCGTCGATTCAAAAAATTCTAGAGATACCTTATATTTAAAATGGGGGCTGGTTTGCCAGCGGGCAGCGCTGGGATTAGGGAGATAAGCAGGCCCTTGCCTCATGTGCAGAATTTAAGGGGATGCTAAACACCCAAGTCATCAAGGTAAATGATATTTTAATTCAATATTTCAAAAGGCCAGATAATTAATGAAAAAAATGCATGATGAACAAATACCAAGCTTTAATATAAAGACCGGTTATTACTTGTTTACAACCTGATGTTACGGCCAGTGGGAACAGCCTGTGGCTCTCAGGCCTTGCCTCCCTTGCTGGCTGGGTCACTCAGCATTGACCATGATCTGCAAACTCAGTGGGCAGCTCGGGGTTTACAGGTCATGTGTACTTAGTGTAGATCTTTTATCCACTTTTCTCACTCGGTTCAGTACGTGAGCGGGTATTTTGATAAGTGTATAGGGACACACATTTTTCCTTTTGTCTCGGGCTCGGTATGGCTCCTCCTGGGCTGCCAGAGGATTTCTCTCAGCATCTCCCCTCCACTCTCAGCTGTAGGTCTCCCCTTTGCGCCGTGCCAAGGGTACCCTCACTGTGCTTTTGCCACTCTCCCGGCAACATTTCATTGCTACTTGTTACTTGATGCTTATTAGGTTGGCTGGGGCAAGGGACCGAGTCCTTCTGTTAAGTGTCACTGCGTCCCTGGCTTGGGAGTGTGGCTTCCTAGTGCTCCTGCTGGGCACCAGCTCTGGGTTTAGCTTCTGTTCCTGTCTCTCAGCCAGGGCAAGAGGGTAGTTTTTTTGTTTATTTGTTTCTCTTCCCTTATTACACCAATGGGTTTGCAGCAGTACCCTAAAGATGACAGTTTTTGTTGCCTTTTTTTCTGAAGTTTAATGCTTTGGTTCCTAGAGGAACCGGGAGAGAAGGGTTTGAGTGGGACTTTGCGCCTCCCGCCCAGGGCTGTGCTGCCGCAGGCCTGCATCGTGAGGCTCACCTCCTCAGGACTCAGTCAGTGAGAAAGAGCCTTTCAGTGGCTGCAAACTTGCTCCATATCCGCATTCCCCAGGGGCTTCGTACTCTCATCAGCCCATAGTAAGCAGCCAACAATTTGTGAACAATTGTGGCTGAATTCTTAGGTAACAGTGTCTGGCTGCATCTGTCCCAGATAAACAGGCACTCCTAATCTCTGGCCCACACACACCTGTCTTTCTTAGATTTTGAGCTAGTTTATCACCTTGCAACCTCAGCTTCTGATGAATTCGAGAGAAGTTGGGAAGTTGCGATTTGTCATTTGTCATCGTTGTTATACCGGTGAGAAAGATGCTCTTTCTAGATCTCTACAATGGAAGTAGGAACCATAATCGTGTGTGTGTGTGTGTGTGTGTGTGTGTGTTTAAATAATTTTTTGTCTCCCCTTGGCCTCTCCAAGTTCAATCTGAACTTCAATCTTACTTCATGTCTTATACCACTTAGACAGTTAACTTGTTATTTAATCACTCACTTCTTTCACTTCTTTTGTTGCTACTTTAATTTCTTATAAAATACGCATTTTTTTAACTTTTCACATAATTATAAATGTGTGGATGTCAAAAAATGTCACACTCGTCTTATTCCTTATAATAACTGATTTGTAATAGTAAATATACACTTTAAGGACTTGCTTTATTTTAGAACACCTCTGAGGTATTTGTTTAAAAAAAAATTACAGAGACTAGCCAGGCTAACAATACTTTGTCAATGACAGATATTAAAAAAGAACTTATCCTTTAAATTTTTTTCAAATGCATGCATAAGTCTAATGTAATTCTGACCACAGATAATGTTCTCTTAGGATTTGTGTGAAAAAGATTGTTTCTTTTTTTTAACCAAAATTCAAATAATTAACATATAATGAAAACAAATTAATATAGGTAATCTCAAAATTTGTTTGGTATGGAATGGTCTGTTTATTCCCTTCCCGTCTATGTAAGAAGCTAATTATAGACAGAGGTCTATATGCTAGACCTGGAGCCAAAGGAAGAAGTTACTTGGAGGATGCAATGGTTTTGAAAACTGTGTTTACTCATCAAATGCTTGAGCCCCCCAGTTTGCGCCTCTTCTCTAAGTCTGTGTCAGAGGCAAATTGATTGACCCTTGCACCCTCTGTTTCTAGATTTCATGCAGTCATAGCCTATCCTTTGTAGGAGGAAAGACTGTATAAAAAGTGAAGGGAATTTTTTCCAGGCTCCTTAGTTGTGATCACAGTATGCTTTGATTATTATTATCCTGTTTTATTTTGTGTTTTCATAGACTTCTCTATGACACGTCTTCAGAAAACCTCTTGTATTATTTCATACAGATGGCTAACCCCATTGATTAGTGGAGCTCTCTTATCTCCGAGTGTTGTGGACATTCATGACTTTTCTTTCAGTAGTAAAGGTTACACCCACACACACACACACACATACACTTCAAAATTTGGTAATAGTGGAGGAGGCTCTGCAGGTGTGGGGGTATATGGGGAATCTATGTACCTTTCGCTCAGTTTTTGCTTTGAGCCTAAAACTGCTCTAAAAAATAAAACCTATTAACAGAAACAGGTGATGCACTTATTTCATGGCACGCATATTACATTTATTTCATGTAATATTTCTAAAGGCACAGTTCAAATAATTTTCTCTTTTTTAGACTTGTGATAATTATTTGATACACTTATAATTCCAAATACATCTCCAGAGGTACTGTCTTACTTGATTCCTTATATCTAAATCTCATTAGATTTTATCTCATAATATTTATCCATTTGGATGGCTCTTATTCTGACATTGTACTTTTTCTTCTGGAAACAAAATATGTGATTGTCTTTCCATTCTCTCAGTATTAATCTACTATATTCCCTTATAGTTTTGATTTTGTTTCATTATGCATGTCAGCCTGTCAGATTTCTAACATTGCTGAAAATGGGAATTCCCCTTTGGAGCTGAAACGGTAGATAAAGAGTCTAGTTTCATTCTTTTTAAATAATACAGAGTGTGTATACTATGAGATGAGTTCTTTTGTATTTTGTTTCTCACCAAAAGACGATGTCTTATCCTAAAATCCTTCCTTCAAGGGCCTTGTTTTCTTTTAAGGTTCCTTACCTTTAAATATAGCACAACATAAAGGTGTCACAGATTAATGGCTGTAATATTACAGTTCTGGTTAGAGTGCAGTGCTGTTTTTGCAGAGATTTCCCACTATAGGATCCCCCCCCACCCTGCCTCCTATATTTCCACTGATAGTACATCTAAAACAATCACAGCAAAGCAACCAATGTCTCTTCCTTTATGTGGGTTCAGTATTCATATACTCAGGATTTGCTCATTCAAGATTTTTACCCTTTCGCAGGCTGAAGGTCATGAAACTGGTTGAGTGAAATATACAACGTTCGCATACTCTTGTGACTGCCTCCTGCTCTTCACAATTGCTAACGCCACATAATTCAAAGTGCACATTCCCTCCACCATCCTCACAGTCTCTCAAACCTGTGAAATGATGGCCCACGTATGTACTGATTCACTAGCACACCATTAGTACCATCACAGAATATCATAAATTCCATTATGCTAGCCCAATTTGAATACAGGGACTCATATACCATTCATTCTTTGGAAGTTTTCTTAAAATCTGGCAGATGAGACAGGATACTTGCATTTCTGAATGTAGGGTATTACTACAATGACAAGACGCCTTATGTGAATAGTCTCTGGAAAGTTTCCACAATGACTATGTGACCAAAAAAATGAGTGTTTATTCATCAGCATGTGATTGTTGGGATGAGTCATAGTTTTCTCCCAACTGGGGTGGAAAGTCCTGGCCCATTCTAATTTATAATAATGAGTTTTAAAACTATCCTGTTGGAAATTCCTGTTATATGCAAATTCCTTATGTATTTTATGTCTAACTTTTCACAATTAGATAGATAATATTATACCTGTTTTAATTAATGAGTCTTAGAGGGATTCCTATAAGAATTGCAGCCCTGAAAGTATTGACAGTGTTGGATCAATTCCTTTCACCCCAAGATCTATGGGTTTGCCAAAAGCTAACACAACAATTCCAACCTTCTATTACTTCAACAAAGTGAAAGCTTTATTATTTTTAACTTAAACTATAACATGTGAGGTATGATAAAAAACTACAGTGAATGTTTAAATCTAAAAAATATATATTATAGTAAAAGTCACATTGCCATTAATCCCCCTCAAAATATCCCTCCTTGCTTCTAACGCACTTATTCCATTATTCTTGCCACTTTCTGAAGCAGTTCTGGAAGTCCTCTTTCGTGCGTGTCTTTAGTTGCACTGTCATAGCTGCCTCGATGTTCTGGATCATTTTGACTTTGGGGAAGAGCCAGAAGTCTCACAGTGCCAGATCCAGTGAATAAGGTGGCTGAGGACACACCGTAATATTTTTACTTGACAGAAATTGTGATATACCCAAAGCAATGTGTGACACGGAGCGTTGTCTTGATGGAGGATGATTTACGGCACACTTTAACACAGACCGTCTCTTAACCATAGCTCACACCTGACTGACTGCACCTAACAAGTTGAAACTTGTCACCCGCTGTTACTAAGGTTCGATGTGCTGCTTCCCATATTGAAGGTCCCTGCCTTTCCATTGGATGGCACTTGGATGCAGCATTCACCGTATTTTGCGATCACACCTCGTATGTGTCAAGCAGAGATTTATACTGGCTTGTGGTGACTTGGTAAGCTCTGAGTATCACGTGACATGCACATCTTGTCATGGCCATCCATGGTTTAGCACCTGGCCTCTGTAGTGCCCACCATAACAGGATAGAATCTGCCAGGTGCACTGGCAGTCAGCTGAAATATAAAGCACTAGTCCCTAGCTCTAGTGACCCTGGTAGGCATGGTGGTTGATTTCATATGGGTCACTTTTACAGTTTCTGCTAAAATGAGGAAGTATAATGGGTGCTGCTTAGAAATGTCCTGTGGACATCCATACTCATGGGTAAGACCTAGCATGTCATACAGCTACTATTTTCACTGCTAGAAAGCAAGAAGCAGGGAGTGGCGATGAAGTCAGCTATTGGCTATACTTCAAATATAAGGAAATGTCTAGGATTGGTTCCTGCCATCATAATAACGGCGGGCATCCCAGGACAGCATGGGAACTAGTGTAATAACATCCAAAGAATAAGCCCTTGTTATATACCCTTTACATAGGCATTCCCTAAGCTCTAAGAACCAGGGTCATTTCTAACAAAGCCCATTCTTATTAGTGCAAACAGCAGGTTGCATGTGCCATCTAATAATTGAAAACAGCAAATCCTAAGTTAATGTGTGTTGGGGCAAGTGTGTGTGTGTGTGTTAAGCATTTAAAATAAGTCTGCGGACTATCTCAATAACACTTAATTCTTCAATGTCATACAGTAATAAATAGCTAAGCATGGATTAAACTCCAGGTATTTCTTACTGTAAAATTGGCATTTTAAGTTTTCTCCATTCCAGCATATCTTCTCTGTGTAGCTGGGTGTTTTTCCTTTGGAAATTAGCTGTTTATATAATTCTGGAGGTGAATACTTGATCTATGGTCTGGTTCTCAATTTTGCTTATCCATGAATTATTTTGTTAGCATACCCAGAATTAATTGGATCCAAGGAATGGAATAGGGCAACTAAACTCACAAAAGATTTACATAGAAACAAGAATGTCAATTTATTGATCTGTAATGGTTAAAATAAGTGCAAAGAGTATAAGAAACTTGTGCCAATTCATCAATTCAGTTTCACCTCTGTAGGAAATTCTACATAGGAAGTCAAATACAGCAAGTTATTTAGAACCAATTGAGTTAGAAAAAGGGACAGCAATTGTCTGATTTTAATGGCTATGATATATAATATATTTCTACTATAGGAATCTACTTGCTATAAGGATAAGACTTTAAAATTTTTGGATTAATATATCTATCCACCCTATTGAAGAAAAAGGAGAATATTTTATTCTGATTTGGATCATTTTATCATCTAAGAGCAAGAATTATATACAGGCATACCTTGGGGATATTGCAGGTTTTGTTACAGAGCATTATAATAAAGTGAATATCACAACAAAGAGAGTCACATGAATTCTTCAGTTTCCCAATACACATAAAAGTTATGTTTACACTATACTATAATCCATTAAGTGTGAAATAGCATTATGTCTAAAAAATATAGGTATGAGTACCTTAATTAAAAACACTTTATCGGTAAGCAAGGCTAAGCGTTGTTGGAAAAATGGCCCGAGTAGACTTGCTCCTGCAGGGTTGTCGCGAACCTTCAACTTGTAAAAAACAATACCTGTGAAGCACAACAAAATGAAGTGCAATAAAATGAGGTATGCCAGTTCTGCCTGGGAATAGAACGGGGAGGGGGGGAGTACCAAGCTTAGCTAGTGGACATAGAGAGGTAAAGTACTGAATTCCAGAAAAATTGTCAGTCCAACCTTAAGAAGAGAGGATAAAACACAAGAGAACAGTGGCAGAACCTGACTACAGGAGTCAGAGAGGCAAAGAACACAGCAGACGAGGAACCAAGTGGAGAGAGTTAAGGGCTCTGATACAAGTTGCATGAGCATGCTTTACTCATGGAGGTCCAAGAAGGAGACCCTCTGCCTTGTGCCAATTACGTGATGATAAGAAAAGCCTCATTCAAACAAAGTAAACAGCAACTGGGGACACATCTAGAATTGAGCTAGTGAGGTTCCTTTTAGGGAAAGGAAATCTGTATTTCCAAGGTGCAAATGTTTGGCTATGACTACACTGCAAGTGCTAATGAAGTGGTCAGTGTTTGCACCTACACGTGGAATCACCATGAGTGTGATTGCTGCAGATGTAATCTGGGGGGCAGTGTATTGCAAGTCAGATTTCATGAACGGCAGTCCCATGATGTGGTGGTTTACAGAATGGTAATCAACTCCTGGTAAATGTCCAAAGGAAGTACAGTCTTCTCTCATTTGCACAGTAGCCACATTCTTGGAATAGTCACTGTCTATCAAGCCCATGCAAAAAATATCTTCTGTGTATACTTAAAACAGAGCTATGCTATAGATTTAGGAAGTTAAAAGCTGGTATTTCATCTCTAAGAATGTCCTGTGGGATATCTGAAAGTCTTACAGAATTCAGAACAATTCTTCAATTGTATCAAACTGTCAGTGCACTTCAGCATATCTGGTACCCCTGACCCTCCGCCATTAAAGTCCGGTAGAGACTCTGATCATTGTGATAACCAAACACCCTCTCAGATTTCAGAGCACGAGAGGTCAGGACAGTGTCACTGAGGACAATGCTTCTGGTGTTAGGAATGCATGATTTGGGGGTATATTTTATGTATCAAAATGTTTAGAAAACTGGAATTTTCTGTTTGCCTTCTATGACTCATCTGTGTCAATCTGTGATTTTTAAAAAAATTAAATATCTACATGTGGTCAAAGCTACAGTTCAGGGCAGGGGTAAGGAGTTCACCAGAAACAAATATCAAAAAGAGAGTTCCTCTATGAGTCAGTCAGTCATAAGGGTTATTTATTTCTAAATATTCAAAACAAAAGGAGGTGAAGCTATTATGAACACACAGGCCTCTTTGTGGGAGGAGCCAGGTCAGAGCTAGATTTGAGATGTTGAGGTGACAGTATCTACGATCTAGAGGTTAGGTGTTTGAATCAAAGCATATAACATTTGGGAAATAATACATAAGGTTGTCGTGAGCATGTTTTCTAGAAGCCCAAGGCCTCAGAGGAGCTGCTGCTTGGAACCTGTCTAAGAACTAAGAACTTGGATTCTGAGGAGCTCTGTTTTCTCAGCTGGACGTCAGATACTGATGTTCTCTGATGACCCTGGTTCCTGTCTCAGGATCCGCAGGTTAACCATGTTTCCTTGCCGCACACAGGGATTAGTAATGGTGACCCAGAGTGGGGACCTAAAAATTCTTTAGCCTTTAGCCAGAGATATGATGTGAAAGCCAGTGTGGGCTCCTGCTGTGCCAGCCATCATGAGACCCAGTGCGAAGGCCAGAGGTTGTTACCTACTGCCTTAGGGCAGCATGGAATTTCATTTACATTCGAATTTATTTCTCCTCCTTTATTCTTTTGGATTCTTTCAGTTGTCTTTGCCCCTAATTTCTGTCATTTCTCATTTGAAATTCTGTTAACAGCCTGACAGTGTTGAGCTCGATTTACATATTTTAAAAGGCTAACAATGTCGCCATTGGGACAATTGGGCTTTGCCATTCATTTCTTTCTATTGGGGAGCATGGCTTGTTTCTCCATCATCCCAGACACCCATTTATCAGTTCCTGGAGCTTGCTCTGGTTTTAGGTTTTACTTATTACCCTCCCACAGCCAGGCTCTTGCCAACCATCCACCATATACAATATTGCAGTTACAAGCTGTTCTCAGGAAAGCCACTCAAAATAGCTGAGGAGCAGCTGCTTCTGTGATATTTTCAAAAGGAAGAAGTTTGTATATTTTCCCCCATAGGCTAAGGGTCTGTTGGTTTTGCATAGAAAGAGGCAAATGAAGTCCTTCGCTGTAACTGAAATTCTCTGCATCTCAACTCTGTCATGCCAATTTCAATGTATGACTAAGTGGGCGGGAAAATGGAAAGATGGTTCTGGAAAGAAGTATGCATCATTTGCTTCAAGACTGTTCATTTGCTTCTCATATTTTTGCAACTGATATTTACAAGTAGATTAACAAACGTTAATTTGTGGATACAAATTATATAAAAAAAATGCCAGTTGAATTCCAATCAGCATTTTTTCAGTAGTTTTTGACTCATTTCTCAGTCACCTAACGTAACACTGGTGGGAGCACTTTAATAATGTGGAAGAAACATCATTAACACGTGGCATGCTGCTGCTCCTCGTGAAATGTAAAGACTTTGAGAAATTTTGGGAGTGAAGCTAAGGATCCTTAAATTTTTTAGTCTTCTATTACAAGTCTCTTCTTTCTCCTCTCACCCTCCCCACCACACCACCACCAAAAGCAGTTGTGGCTGTCAGAGTTGGGACAGAACAATTAGATATCAAGGATGCAATTAGTCTAAGATTAGAGCGTTAGGGACTCAGAAGCATGGCATGTGAGACCAGGCAGCTATAAACTAGTAATTAAGAAACTACTTTCCACTTATTTCCTGGAAATAAATGTATTTATTATTTATGTGTTTCCTGAGAGATGATGCTTAGTCGCTGTACAATTATGCTTCCTTCGAGCACTTGACGCCTCGTCTTGATTCCGGAAGAGCAGAAACACCTCTGTGGAAGCAGCACTCCTGGAAAGGGGTGTGTATTAGCAACTTAGCCCATCGCCTTGCAAAGTACATTTTATGCTGCATATCAAACAGAGCTACAGATAATCATACTTCTTGTCACCTGCTGTGGGATCACATCAAGCAATATAAATTATTTGAGAATTCACATGGACATCATGTAATGCCACGGGAGTTCCGTTGTGATTTACCTTTAATTAACATCCACTGACTATATTTCAAAATGCTTTCACTCTGTCACACCACAGGCTGTTGGGCAAATCATAAACGCTATCAATATTCCTGCATTTATCTAAGCTCCAACCGATTAAAATGTGATTTGTCCCATAATTCCATCTTCGTTTGATATGTGAGTTAGATTGCTGACCTAACAGTACTTCTATCTCAAGTTGTCACGTAGTCAATTATCCTGAATAACTGCAGTGCTTAAGAGCACAGAGGAGAACCAGTATTGGAAAAAAACATCATCCCCATAATTTAAAGAGAGAAAAGAAATACTAGGAGGAAGAGAGCAGGTGCTCTTCTGCGCCAATGAAAACAAATTGTAAAGGATGTTAGTTTCCAGGGACACACCATAATTTAGTGTGCCCTTACAATTTAGGTGAATAGGAGATGTTTCAAGTTCAGAGAGAAAGTTTGCCTTTCTTACTCTTTTCCATTCCTCTCTCTTCTCTTTCTTTCCTCTTTCCTCACTTTTATCACCATATACTCAGATTTGTTGAATGCATATTATGTGTATTTCCTTAGTGGGCCAAGGATTAGTCAAATGCTTTAAGTGTAAGGGCACAGAGAAAGCTCTCACGCCACTCACACTAGATTACATAGTAGTCTAAAAACCGTGGACGTAACTTAACAAGTATTTGACTTGCACTCTAAAGGTATATGCCAAATAGAGTTTTATAGGATGTTATGATTGAGCATCTCCTTAGGGATAACCTAGTCTCACATTCCATCAGGAAATTGAGGCCAAGATTATCAAGTAAATGGTGCCTCCTGGTGGCAGCTACCTTGGGGTTAATTTCCAAAATGAAATAAAGTAGTTTCTGGGCATCATGCCCTACAAATCTAAATAGCTTATTTGGGGATGACAGATGTCACAATCAGTATCTTTTTTGTCATGCAAACAAACAGATATAGCATTTAAATATCAAGCAAGTTTAGAGAAATTTATCTTTGTTTACTTTTTAAAGGCTATATTAAAGGTTCAGCTGATTTCACACAAATTAATATTCATTTATTCAACAAACATTTAGTACTTTTTTCATGCCAGAACAGTTGACTGTTCAGCTGTAATGTATTTCTATATTTACATTACTTTTTTTTTTACTTTTAAAACTTAATTTTGTGTCTCAAGGATTATTTTGGGGTGTGTTGAATGAAATAATAAAAGTATTATATATTTTAAAAACATTTTTGCACGAGGGACTTTCTGATAAACTCAAGGATGACTGGAATTGAAGAATAAAAGGAAGATGAAAGGAATGGTTTAAGGGAGCGTTGGCTAGATCTTTGTGGAAACGCCACTGTGTTAAGAAGGGAGCATCAGTCTCCTGGGTAGCTCCAATAGACTGATGGCTTCCCTGCGCTCCTTTCGTTTAGATAATAGTTAAGTCACTGGGCACAGCTCCATCTTAAAGCTGGACTTGGGAAAGAATGTTTCCTGTGGCTTTTTGTCTTTTCTTAATCTCATGGAGCGCTCTCACAGAGAGTCCCCAGTTAGGGAAGACATTGGACTAATTGGATAAGGAAGTTTGATGCATCAGTGGTATTCTTCATCATTTAAGCTGCAGACTTGGAGCAAGTTATTGAGTCTGTGCACCATCTAGGTAACACATTTCCGCAAATCGCTGCCAATCTCTGGGCTGTAGAAATGGTATCTGAAGGGCTGAGGGAGTTGCGTTATCATTGCACTGGTTATCCCCTCGGAGACGCTTCTCTTGAGAAAGTTATTTAGACTCTCAGGAACATCCCTCTTCCTGGTGGACTGAGTGAGCCATACCGAGATGGGTTTTATTTTTAAGAGAGAGTGGTTATTATGCAAAAAGACAAACCCTTTGCTGAAGAAACAAGCACTCCAATCTTAAGGAGATTCCTTCTGAAGCCATACTGGTCTTACCTCCAGATGTATTGGCCATTTCTTGGAGGAGATTTTTTCTGTGGGTTAGACGAGGCTCCTCTCTGCAGCATTCGTCTTGTGTCCAACTGTCTCTGACCCCTTGCTTTAGTGTGATCAGCACTTCACTCTAGATGTGACATTCTTCTAATTATCTTGGCATCTTGATGGACATCCTTCCCCACATGATCTAAGCTCTATTTGCTACAGAGTGACCATGCTTCCTCAAGTTTTTCTCACTTGGTACAAGGAGAACCGCAACAAAGAACACACTGATCACAAGGCTTTGTATGCAGGGGAGCTGCACAGAAATGCATGGCTTGAGGATCATGCTAACAGCTCTTTTATTAACTAGTCAAAACTCAAAAATATTTGTTGAATCAATGAATCAATGAATTCAATAGTCTTTGAATCCTTACTATGAGCTGAACTTTGTGGCAGGTCCCTGAAATGCAGAGTAAAATAAGATATTCACTGACTTCAAGGGACAGTGACTAAGACATCCGTATTAACGCACAATGACAGTGCAGAGTGATAGGTGCCGACTGTGGAGCCATGGAGACAGAGGAGCAACGTGGCGAAGT
>NW_017731628.1:2045164-2046250 GCF_001890085.2 Hipposideros armiger
TGTGGTATAACGTTCAATTCAGATGAGGCTGTAAATCAGCACCATGTTCAGTTTTTCGCTAATAAAGATAGGGTCTTCTATGAACGAGGAATTATGAAGCTCACTGAAAGATGGCAAAAGGTTATCGAACAAAATGGGCAATATATCATTGATTGATCTTTGTTCTTTATAGAAATAAATGGCCTTTGAAAAACGTAGACAAAATACGTCCTGACTTTTCCGACGACCCAATAGAAGCTATAGGAAGTGAAGATTTGTTTTCAAAGACAGTAGCTTTTTATTGACAGAACCACATTTGGGTCTGGTGTGCTGACAGTGTGGCCTGTACCTTATTAAGTGTAACAATAAATAGCTGAAGTCTCCTCTGTTCAGTTAAATGGAAAGTGAGTGAAACAACTCAGCCAGCAATCTGAGCTGCATTCAGCCTGACAGTCTATTAAATTCTAATTTGTAACCTGTATCCTAGTGGCTCAATTTTCCAATGCTCTGATCTACCTGTAGTATATTATATATATATGTATATATATAGATATTATTTCCTACCATACCTGGAATTCACTTATTGAATAGATAATAATTGAGCCCCAGTCATGTGCTAAGCACTCTTTAGTGTTAAACAGGACATTAATAAGCTTCCTTTTTGAAGCTGATATTTTTAGTCCAATAGGTAATAAGAAAATATTCAATAATAAACATTGTTATGACTACAGTCAAACAAAGTATGTGACAGAATTCCTGTCAGACTACTTTAGATCGGTGGACATGGAAAAATTTTCCAGATGGCAAGAACGCTATTTGAGAACAATCTTTGAATGCTGTATTCTTGAATCAGTCTATTTCTTCTTGATGCTAGTACTTAAACAGCTGTTTCATACTGACTTGGTACAGAAAGCTTGGCCATGTTGACTGATGGTCTCAGAGTAAGCATAAGAATGTGAGGGCTTCAGAAAAGCGTTTACCACCAATCTGTACTAAGTAGAACCAGCTTCCTCATCTGAAGACAAGAAGCAGTGATTCTATTCAGGCAATTTTTCTATCTTCCTCTGTTCAGTAGGGACAAATGCTACCTTGTTTTTCTTTTAATTG
>NW_017731628.1:2047725-2049016 GCF_001890085.2 Hipposideros armiger
AAAAAGAAAATGTTATTTTCTACTTTACCTAATGATGTAATAAATTCAAACTATCCTTGCATTGCTATAGGCATACAAGTCGGGTTTTTTTGGTTGTTTTTTTTTTTTTATCATGGGCCCATATAGTAATATTCTTGGTAAACTCTGCTAGTATTTTACGTTTACTTACATTAGAATGGTCTGCAGTTTTCTATATTTTCTGAGTTATCAATTTCTGATATACTGCTTATATTTGATTTTAAGAATGATTTGAAACTTCCAGTATTTTCCTCTTATGGAACAGTTATGTCAAGATTGTATGGAGATGAACAATAATTTCTTTTAAAATTGATACTGACACTATTTTAGAGAGATTTTTTTTATCATTTATTTCTTTTTACATCTAGCATGGTTATTTTTCTACTCGTGTTTCTAATTACTATTGAATTAATTTTGATTATAGGTCATGAATTATATCAATATGTTCTCATATATAAATATGGAGACATGCAAATTGTTTCTGCAAATTTATGTTTATCCCCTCATTGATAACACTAATTTTCAAGTTATGATCTTTCTCTCTATTTTTGCCTGATAGTTTCCTCTTTTGTTATTTATCTCCCAAATGATAAGCTTGGGGATATATTTACAAAAACCAACTTTTCAATTTAACAAATTTCAGCTCTACTTTTTATTTTTGCATTTTCTTTTTGCATTTCTTAAAGTTTTTCATTTATATCCCAACATCTTATATTGCTGGAAGCAATTTGCTGACATTTTGTGGAAATTTTATGTCTATTTTCATGAGGGATATTTGTGTGTAGTTTTCTTGCAGTGGCTTTGTTGGGATCAGGGTAATTTTTGCCTCATAAAATGAATTGGTAAGTACTCCCTCTCATATTTTCTGGAAGAGTTTGTGTAGAATTGGATTATTTCTTTCTTAAGTGTCTGGCAGAATATACTAGTACAACAATCTGGAGCTAGGTTTTTCTTTGTTGGAAGTAATGTGGCAGCTCCTAGTTTGTGTTTGATTTTTGTCTAATATCTATGTAGCTATCTTATGTTCAAGCTTTCTGTGTCATTTGGTTTTGACATCTCTTTTTAGATCCCATACAATTGGACTTGCTTACTTGATTGTTTGTCTTACTCTTGTAATTTTTCCATTTATTATATAAGATAACCTGTTTAGCTATTCAGGATTACTGTCATAATTAATACGTTTAATTTTATTCTGTCACCTTATTTCTTTTTTCACTTTAATATGTATCTACAGTTGATTTCTTAGATTTATGTATTATGCTATGTAAACTAT
>NW_017731628.1:2049454-2070337 GCF_001890085.2 Hipposideros armiger
AATTGGGGGAGGGGAACAGCGCTGGGGAATCTGGGGAAGGGGAACAGACAAGTTGCTGTCCTTCTGTTCTTCAGTCTAGTTGTGGAGGATGTCGCTTCACTGGCCCATGTTGGTATTATCATTGCGCTCTTCCCTGTAGAGGGCAGTGTCACTGGCCCTCATGTGGGATCTGAACCGGGGCCCTGCTGCTCAGAGCTGGCGTCCCAAGCCAACTCAACCAACATGCCACTTGGCCGGCCCTACTGTTACTATCTTTTAAATATAACATTAGTCTAACTGCTTATTGCCTTCCTCTTTTATTGATATAATTTTAAATTTGTTGTGTATTATTAGTATCTCTGCAGTATGAGGGATAGGCTATGTCCCAGAGTAGCCCTATGATTCCCAAGTTTGTTGTTGCCACTAACTGCTATTGTGACAAAATAATATCCCCCCCTCCCAATATTCTGCCTTCCCTTCAGCACTTGTCATTCAAATTAAGAGATATGCTTGCATCTTCTTTCCTTATTTCCAGTCAGTGCAGTTCCTTCAATGGAAGAAAAGCTAAAAGTTTTCTTTTACTGTGTTCTTTGGATATGGGAGCACCTCTTAAAGCTCATGCAGTATTTCTTCTTAAGACTTAACGTCTTGTGGCTGATGGCTTCCAAAGTTCCCAGCACTTATTATAAAATACCTCCTTTCAAAAATATCATGTAGGCATTTAAATTAAGTTCTATTGTGTGAATGTGAATGTGGAGGGGAGGGGAGATGGGGGTAGAGGTGGACCATATAAGCATAGTTAGGCACCTGGATAAAATTGTGTTTGTTTTCTATTGCTGCATAATCGCCACAGTCTCAGTGACTTAGAGCAACACACATGTATCATTTCAGTTTCCATGGGCCAGGATCTGGGCACAGCTTAGGGTGGTTCTCTTATTGTTTCACAAAGCCAAAATCAACTGTCAGTGTCATCCGATTCCTTAATTACTACTCACTAACCAGGATTACTATGGAATCTATTAGTTGCCAAAAAAGCAACTTTTTTAGAAGACCTAAAGTCACCTAGACCGCACTAGAATACTGCAAAAGTGGCAGATATTGCCTCTGATTGCAAGTCAGCTAATGCTAGTAAGCAGTTGAGGCAAATAGCTTCCGGAAAACCTCTGTGCTCTTACTGTCCTGATTTGCCTATAGGAAGGGTACAGGAAGTTAATGGCGTTCATTAAGAAAAGTGCCTTTCCCTGGACTCCATCCCCAAGTGAGCTGACTGCAAGCCTGCCTGTTTTAATGTTGCAAAAGAACAAATTTTGCAAAAAAAAAAAAAGCAAACAACTTTAACAGCAGGTGGCTGAAGCATAGCCTTCAGAAGGTTGTTAGGAACCATTTTTGTCTGTGAAATAAAACATAGTTGCGAGCAATGCTATTTGCACTTATTGAGTCAGTGAAAGGAGTCACCTCATGTTTAATTCAAATTGCAGTCCTGACACGGACAGGCTTAAAACAATCATGTTTTACAAATCCGTTTGTTTAAATGATTCTCTTGTTGGCTGTTCACATTGTGCCCAGTGTTGTTATATTATCACTCACAGCAAGTGAAAAAGCAGCAATACTCGTTCCTTTAAGCAACCAAGGTTAGACTTTAGTAGAAAAAGGCAAGACGTAGTAGACGGCTGTTAATTTCAAGCTGCAGCTTTGTCATTTCTTCAACCTGTTTCAACTGTTAGTCTTCCTTTCTAGTCCCACTGGGCACCCATGGGCATAATTTTGATGGTCGTTCTTTTTTTTTTTTTTCCTTTGGGAGTTGAGATGTGTGATGAAATGGCACAAAATCTTTCAACGAAGTTTCCTGTTGGTTCTCTCTGTGTTGGACATCACAGTGCTTTTCAAAAACTCTATTTCTGTACTTTAAAAGCTAAGGTTCTGTACTAGATGGGAAAAACGCTTGTCAAAAGCTGTCAAGATGTAGTAGACTATAATTCTCAGCAACCCAATTATTCCTTCTGTTTAAGTGAGAAAATCTCCTTGAAATTGCTAAGAAATTGCTGCATGTTAAGTTTCTGCCCATTTTGTAGAAGTAATTCTTTGGATCTTAGATGCCTCCACGGAAGCGTCTCTGACGGCATTTGTGATGTTCTACAAATAAAAGGAGAGAGAAAGGTTAAATAAACTCCCTCAGATTTTAAATATGAGGAAGTAAAACGTGTACCTTCTTTTGATATGGTGCAAAACTCCAGTCAGCATGGGTGGCTGATGCGCAAGCATGCGACTGGAAACCTCAGATGCAGAATAGCTGTGCGGCCTAAAGAGCTTGATAGAAAGTCCCAATGTCAGTTTTCCAGGGCCGGGCACCAGAAAAGGGACTGCCACCGCTAGGCACAGAACTCCAGTTGAACAGGAATCCACAGGCTCAGCATGGTGCTTGCCTACATATCATCCTGCTTTTTATTTTTATGTGGTTTTTTTTCCTTCTTAATAGGCAAAAGACATCCATTTCCTGGAGCCCAGTCTACCCCAGACAAATTGTACACATACAGCCTTTTCAAAAACCAAAACAAAACCCAGTGGCTTTCATGTCAGATAAGTCCAGGTTTCTCTCCCAAATCGTCCACTTCCCTAACTGCCTGACCTGGGCAACAGGCAAGATACAAGAATCTCAGATTTCTAATCTGTGCACACTGAGATAACGCGTCTCTTCCAGGCTTGTTGTGCAGGATGAAATGAAGGCATTTACCAAATCACACAGCAGAATGCCTCGTTCGTTGGCTTCTTTCATTCATTCCTCTGATCTTGTAAAGCTGAGGAACCACAACCATGGGGACCACCCGTCATGAGACCCTGCCTGAGCACCCACTGCACCCTCTGTGACATGTATCTCCACTTGCACACAAATCGTTCTTTTGTCCATATTTGTATGAGCTAACAGTGTCTCTTGAAAAATAAATGAGCTTTCATGAGTGACAGCAGCAGCATGGCCAAATGAGATGTTCCTTGCTTGTATCCCCCTCGGCAACGTGGCATCCTTCCAGGGACAAAGGTGCCTTTCTGGGGGCTGTAAGACCCAGCACCACACACCAAGGGACATAGGAGTCTTGCTGAGCCCCGCGTTTGGTAACTGTGGGCGCAGCTATGGACCCTGCAGTAGCCACAAACCAGCTCTGGCCTCTGGGCCACAGCCTGGGAGCCCCTGGCGAACACCTCACGGAAAAGAGAGTCTTTGTGGAAGTCCAGGTTTCCAGCAGAGAAGTTTTAGTGCACCGTTGGAGCAAAAATAAATATGAGTCTGGACACACTGGAGGGGTAAGAGGAGCAGATTCACTTTATCTGCATTCCCCTCCCCAAGGTGGCACAGCTCAGTGCTGGAGAGCCCTGCTTGGCCCATGATTTTTCCCACAGGGAAACTGAGGGCACGTGAGTGAGCACCCAGCTTGCCTACCGGATGATGGCAATGATGCCCATCCTCCCTCACCTCACCCAGAGTCCTGAGATGCATGCCTGGGGGACAGGTAGAGGCTGGGAGCATGGCAGAGAGGACTTTCAGAGGTCATGAAAGGAACAAGGATCCTACTAGCTGTGTTACAGATTCTCTCAAGAAGCCCACCCATAAGCCATCGGGGATGCCTCACCTATAGATCCCCCAAAACACACAGGCACGCCCAAAGCTCTGTGCACCACACCCATATCCACACTACCTGACCCCGTGGCCAGCTCCCTCTGCACACTCCTGATGGTGGCCCCAGCAAGCTTTGGGGTAGGGCTAGTAAACATGCTCAAAAAGCCAGCCAAATCTGTGGTCCAGGGAGAGACCACAAACTTGAGCTTTTGTTTTTCCATTGAAGAAGGAAAAGGGAGGGTGTGGGCATATGGTCTGGTGTTTTGCAAAACCAAAAGAAAGCATTCAAACCTAAAATACTGCTGTAGGAGGGAGCAATCTTATTCCTGGAAGGTCTGAGAAAACCTCAGAATTGCTAGCTGAGCGGGTGGAAGGCACTTCTTTCTAGAATTCAGTCAACAAAGACTGGAGGAGGTGACTCCTACTTCAGATTTGAAGTCACAGCACAAGACTTCAAGACTTTAACCTAAAAAGCTTCTGCATGGCAAAAGAAATAACCAACCAAATAAAAAGGCAACCTACAGAGTGGGAGAAAATATTTGTGAATCGTTTATCTGATAAGGGGTTAATATCCAAAATATGTAAGGAACTCATACAACTCAATAACAACAACAAAAATCCAACAATCCAATTTAAAAAGTGGGCAGAGGAACCGAATAGACGCTTTCCCAAAGAAGACATACAGATGGCCTACATACATGAGTAGATGCTCAGCATCACTAGTCAAGAAAATGCACATCGAAACCACAATGAGATGTAACCTCTCATCTGTTAGAATGGCTATTACCATGAAAACAAGAGATAAACAAGTGTTGGCTAGGATGTGGAGAAAAGGGAACCCTGTACCCTGTTGGTAGGAATGCAAATTGATACCACCACTATGGAAAACAGTATGGAGGTTCCTTGAAAAATTAAAAATAGACTAACATAGGATCCAGCAATCCCATTTCTGGGTACATATCCAAAGGAAACAAAATCAGAATCTTGGAGAAATGTCTGCACCCCCGTATTCATTCCAGCATTAATCACAGTAGCCAACCAAGACATGGAAGCAACCTACATGTTCATCTACTGATGAATGGATAAAGAAAACATGATACACACACACACACACACACACACACAAATATTATTCAGCCAGGAGAATGAAGGAAACTCTGCCATTTGTGTCAACATGAATGGACTTTGAGGGCATTATGCTAAGTGAAATGTCAGACCGAGAAAAACAAATACTGTATGAAATATCTTATATGTGGAATCTACAAAAAAGTAAACTCACAGAAACAGAGTAGAATGGTGCTTGACAGGGAGGTGGGGAAAACTGGGTGATGTCAGTCAAAGGGCACAAACCTGTGGTTACAGGATGAATAAGTGCTGGAGATCTAATGTACAGCATAGTGGCTATAGTTAACATTACTGTATTATGTCCTTGAAAACGGCTGAGAGAGTAGATCTTAAATGTTTTCACCACAAAAAAGAAATGGTAATTATGTGAGGGGGTTGAGGTGTTCACTAACCCTGCTGTGGAAATCATTTCACAGTATATGTGTATCAAATCATCATGTTATACACCTTAAACTTACACAATGTTATATGCAAATTATATCTCAATAAAAGTAGGAAAAAAATAAATGCTGTACTACATATAAATGAAAAATGAGTTTGAGGCACAATAATTTTGCCTCAAATAGTTATTAAAATTATGTCTAACTTCTATCATCAGAAAACATACTGGGCTTGCTTCGCCATGACTGCCTTGAACAAATGGAGTCATTTGACTACTACGTAGTCATAGAATCCCCCCAAAGATATTTCTACTGCATATTTTTGCAACTACCTCAACAGCATTCCATTATATGGAAACTATCAAATAATGTGCTACAAAATAATTCCACATTTCCTTTCATCAAAAAGAGAAAGCAGGTGTACCTATGAATGTTTTAGAGGGTCATTATTTCCAGGGTAATATTTTGCTTGTTAACCAAATGAAAAATTAATTCTTATTTTATAAAAGGATGAGAAAAATACATGAATTGCCTGTGGGAAAAAAATCTTTTTAATTTAAATGAAGAGATCTCTAATTTTTACCTTTGGAGTCAACCAGACTTATGTATTATTGTTTACCATGTTTATCCCATCTAAAAAATTATTCTCACAAAGATTTTTATTAGCTTTCTTTGTATGAAATTATTTTTAAGAACTCATCAGCCTTAAATAAAATGAGTTGATAGGGGGAAAAAAATGAAGCAAAAAAAAAAAGAAGCCATAACTGTTACCTGTTCTGAGTTATATGGCATATTCCTTTAGAGTAGAAAAATACCAAACAAAAGGACAACTAAAAATATTATAGAAAGTCTTCTATTATTCAAGTACCATAACCCTCCCATCCATCTTATAAGTAGATGCATTATCAGTAAATTTTTACTCTTAAACATGTTTATTTTTTTTCAAACTTGCAATATATGCATTTTTGATCAATTAGTTATAATTGCATTGTAAACTCAAGCTGGAAAAATATATAATACATAGATCCTGATGTTAGGAAAATTTGTTAAATTAGAATTTCAACTTATATACTTTAAAAAATGAGTGATTTTTTAAGAAGTAAATAGTAGGAATAAGAAATAATCTATTTGTAGCAACACATTTAACCTGAAATTCAGTCATTTTCTTTTTTTTGTCCTTCCATCGAGTAATTGTTTTTTAGTATCTCCAATGCATATTGGAATAATTGTTTTAGGGAATACAAAATTGAATTAGCTTGTACTTGCAGTTTAATAGATGAACTAACATATGTAAATAAGTATTAAAGACATGAGAAAATGTTAAGAGCCATAAGAAAAGTAGTGATATTTTTTTAATTAGGTGCAACAATTAAATATTGATATGCCATGGTTCTTAGTTGATTAGAATTCTGAACATTGAACTCATATGGAAGAACTGCAAAATTACATCATAAAGAGAGCCAGTGAGTGTTACAGCCAATTGTTTCCACGCCTTGCCATATTTTTAAGAGGCAGGACATGGAATTGTTTTTATTTTGAGCCATCCACCATTTAGATCTTTGCATGTATCTTACACATGATGAAAATCCAAAATGTGAAAGAGAGAACAAATGAGAATAAGAAAAAGTTACTATGGCAAGAATGAAGACAGTCTAGCTTTACTTGGCATCATGAGAAAAGATTCCCAAGATTTTCCCCCCATTAAAAATTTAGTAAATCATACCCTGTCCTTGAACTAGAGCAGATTAAATTCTGGCCATATGACCTTCAATAACTTGTATAAATATGCATAAGTAAGTCTATCCTCTATTATAGTGGAAGTACATTTACAATTTTTTTCAAACTGCCTTATAATTTATAAAAACCATGTTTGATAGCCAACGTTAAAACTTATAAGTTTTGATCAAGTTGGAAAACCTAATATTTTTAAAGTGACTCAAAATTTTAAGCCTGTGATTGGGCTTAATATAGTTGTGATGGGGCCTTCATTGTCACTCAGCCAGAAGGCTGTCATTAAAATAAATTCTCAATGGGAACGTTGGCTGAGCTCTCAAAAGGATGCTTCGTATGTTTGGACAACCTTTCTGTGACCTATCAGCATCTATCTTGACAGACTCTAGAATCAGAGTGAAAAGGATCTTGGCTCATATTCATATAAAGAAAAGTGCCCCTTTGAGGTCAAATTATAAAGTAACCTCAATATGACTAATAAATCAGACTCAACTCTTTGGTTCCTTAAATTACCTAAATGCAACAGGGTAATTAATGCAGCTACAATATACAGTTCTTACCAACTTTCATTAATATTTTATAAGGGAATACTGAACAGAAGGATATGTGCATAGGAGAAAAGGAACAAATACATATAAAATATTTAGAACAGAGCCTGCACACGTAAATGCTTCAGCGCTGCTATTATCTCTAGTTAAGTATACTTTAAACACTGTCACTTAGTGAAATAAATGCTTTTTGTTTTGGTTTCTCTTATTTGGTTAGTTCATATTTAGTCAGTCAAACTTTAAGTTAAATTTGTGAGATTCTTATAAATTGAAAACATAATCATATAATTATGTAATGTAATTACAATAATTCCTTATGTTATATACTATGTGCTATAACTTTAGACCATACCTTATGTTTTAACACTTCTTAAATTTATCTCACACCTAAATAACCTTGTTAGGCAGCCAGGGAAAATCCTATTATAGCCTCTTTTTATAGAACAAGGATCGGTGTTTGGGAGAAATTGAGTTTCCAAGCGTACACAGTTATTTTAGTCCTTTAGGATCCAGAGAAGAAAAGAGGATACATTTGCCAAAGGCAAGCCTAATGATGTCTCCGTCGCCTGTGTGACCTTGTCGTGATGTAGCATTGGGCCTTGTGCTCATTTGTTTTGTTGTGTTTATAAATGAAAAGGCAAAATGGTATATGGAAGAAAAGCTTTGGGGTAAAGAGAACTTGGATTGAAGGCTCTCTCTGCTGCCCCAATAACAATTACTATCATTTCCTAAGTACTTTTTATGCATCAGACAATTCATGGAAATTTTAGATAAGTTTTAGAACAACTCTACAGTGTAAATTCTGCTGCTCTCACTTCATAGATGGAGGGACTGAACTGGAGCTGCAAGGAAAAGTCCCTTTGAAAAGTCCAGCTGCCTGTGTGGTCTGGGTTACAAACTGGTCCTCTGCTTTTTATCTTCCTATGCCTAGCAAACTGTGTGCTAACGTTCATACAATGCAATTTGCCTTATCGAACCTTAGTTTCTTCATTTATAAAATGGGGACGACACTACCCACTTTGCATGGGTTTTGTGAGGTTTCAGTAAAAATATACCTATAGAACTTAGTACAAGGCCTGTCAATAGTGGGAATTCTAAAAAAAATGGGTTGCTTTTATTTTAGCCAGCTCTGTCATTACCTTTTGTGCATAATCATATTATTTAAATCAACTATAAGACATGTAGTGCTTATAAGAAGCCTTGAATTTGTCTCGATGTGCAGTGACCACTCAAGCACTCATTTTGAATTGGAGGGGTAACAGATAGATAGAGACATTTTGATGCTATTTATTTTTAATATTAACTGTGAACAAAACTGATGTGGAATGCAAATTCTTAATTATTTCCCTTAAGAAAGTCCCTTTAGGTGTAATCTTACCTATATAAGAGCCAAGTATTTTCAGAAAATAAATTTTCCTTATTAAGTCCTATAACTTCAATATTACTTTACTTGTAGCTCCCGTTTCTTTGGGGAACATTTTGGAATCAGGTCTCAGTTTCTGAGTCTACACCTGTTTATTTGATAAATTATAAGTATCATAGAAAAACATGAGCTCTTACAGGTCTATAGAAATCTAAGACACATCATTTTGATCTTCTGGAAACTGAATAAACTGTTCAATTTCAAATAAGAAAAATTTGAAAGTAATTAGGCATTTGACTGCTTTTTCAATTGTATATCAATACATTTTAATTAGGCCACTTTAGACGTTTCAATGTTCTCTCTGTAAGAAATTACTGGCCTCTTTAAATCTTCCAAAATTTTTTATATTTGCAAATGCAAAATTTGACATGTTTTAATTACTATTGACACTGCAAATTAAATATTTATTGCAAACTGTGAGAAACTATGCTGAATGGACTCAAGGCCACATTAAGTGCTCAACCCCATTTCTGAAGCAAGCTTCGGATGACACGCAGTGAATTTTTCTCCCCAAACTGCTCCATTGTATTTATATGTAAGTTTGCTCTGTCTTCACTTAAATAAAGCATATGTTGTGAAGCATATTGAGCTAAAAACTATGAATTATATCCTCTCTTCTGACACTCAATAGAAATTTAGGGCCAATAAGGAGTTCACCTTTCAGCTAATCCAGTAACTTCATTTTACAGGTGAAGAATCTAGAAAGAGAGGGGCTAAATTAGAGTCACACGACTTATTGAACTACGAGCTACAGCTGGAAACCAGAGTTTCTGATTTTTCAGTTCTGTGTTATTTCCAGTGTACTAGACGGCTTCCCATTTAATAGCAGGACAGCTAGTTAGTTCCCTCTTATTCCACTCATCTACTTGAATAACTTGGCAAATATTTCTATAATGATACAGATACACAATAAAGGTTCTTATATATAAATGCATGTAATTGGAGAATAGCAATCTAGTCATTTCCGGTTATACTAAAAAACTCATTATAGAGCAACTTCAATATTTCCATGAAAGGACTGCATTCCAAAGAATACTTCTGGGATGTTAGTGAAAATGGCAGAGCAGGTGTCTCCAAGCAACTCTATAGCAACACTGAAAAACTGAACAAAAGCTATGAGCATCAACTTTGTGAGAATGCTGGAAAACGGTCAAAGGTTTACTCCACCCAGCAAATGTCAAATCAAGGAAAAAGGCAATTTAAAAACAGTAGGAAAGCTTTGCAACATTTTTAGTTACCCTGTCCCCCCTCAACCGCTTCCCTTCCCAGCCTAGAACTGCTCTTGAATATGGCAGCCTGCGTTCCCAGCGTGAGGTCATGATCCCTGGTTCCAAAAGGATCACACAGACCTTATTCTCAAAGAACAATGTTTGTCTGCTTTGACCTGTCTGGGGCTATCTAAAGAACTAGGGCAAGGCACTTGCTTTTGTTTTATTTAACTTTGAGTCCTCTCAGGGCAGAAGAACAGCAATGCAGAGGGTATTCTTTGTAAACATTGTAAGCCAACCTCCTGTTGCCTGGGGCAGGAGGTTACAGTGAAAGCAAACAATACACATGCTGGAAGGAAAACCTAGCGAGAGAGTTCCTTTGAGAAATTAAGGCACTGAAAAGCACTTGCCTGTACCAGGAATTTAGAAAGCTACATACATGCTCAGGGCAGGATGCATGCCTATAAGACATGAGAAGACCCTAAACTTAGGCCTCAGGCTGAGCTCTAGGCTCAGCAGAACTGAAAGTAAAGGCTAAGGCAGTTATTAACAACCTGGGTAAGCTCTGAAAGAGCGCCCCTGACATAGAGTCAGTCTGCAAAGACTGGCACATATCTAATATAACATATCATGACAGTGCCCTAAGATATATAAAGAAAAAATTGACAGAATTGAAGGGAATACTAGAAAGATCTACAGTAATACTTGGAGACATCAATACCCCACTTTCAATAATGGATAGAACAACTAGACAGAGAACAATAATGAAATATTGGGTTGTCGGAAAAGTCATGACGCATTTTTGCAACAACAA
Source organism: Hipposideros armiger (assembly GCF_001890085.2). NCBI lineage: Eukaryota > Metazoa > Chordata > Mammalia > Chiroptera > Hipposideridae > Hipposideros > Hipposideros armiger. Next base: position 2,060,273 of record NW_017731628.1, read on the forward strand.
CAAAAAAGTCATGACTTTTCCGACAACCCAATCGATTGCTTGAACGACTATGTAAAAACCAACTAAACCTCATAGACATATATTAGAAAACTCTACCACAAAACAGCTGAACGCACATTTCTCTTGGGTGCACGTAGATTTCTCAAGTGCATATATTCTGTAGGACAGACTGAATGTTAGGCCACAAAACAAGTCTCAGTAAATTTAACAAGATTAAAATTACCCAAAGTATCTTCTTCAACCACAGCAGAAAGAAGGTAGAACTCCATAACAAGGAAAACTGGCAAATTCACAAATATGTGGACATTAAACAAGACAGTCTTACACAACTAATGGGTCAAAGACAAGAAATCACAAAGGAAATTAGAAAATATTTTGAGATGAATGAAAATGAAAATAAGACACATGAAAACCTATGGAATGCAACAAAACCAGTGCTGGGGGGTGGGATTATAGCTGTAAAAGTTTACAATGAAAACAAAGAAAGATCTCAAATCAATAATATAATTTTTTACTTTAAGGAGCTAGAAAAAGAAAAGTAAGCTAAATCAAAGGCCAGCAAAAGGAAGGAAATAAAGACTACAGTGTGATAAATAACTTAGAGACTAGAAAACAACAGAATCAACAAATTCAAGAGTTTATTGAAGAGTTTGATAAAATTTAGCAAGAGTGACCAGGAAACAAGACAGAAGACTGTAATTATTAAAATTATGAATAAGTAGGGATATTATCACTGACCTTACAGAAAATTTAAAAACACAAATGATTGTATGAGAATGCTATCAACAGTTTTATGCCAACAAATTAGATAACGTAGATAAAATCCTAAAAACACAAACTACCAAAACTGACTCAAGAATACGTAGAAAACCTGAACAGATTTATAATCTGTAAAGAAATTGAATCAATAATGAGAAACCTCACAACAAATAAAAGGCCAAGAAGAGATCACTTCACTGGTGAATTTTACGGATCATGTAAACAATTAACACCAACCCTTCTCAAACTCTTCCAACAGACTTAAGAGGAGGTAACACTTCCTAACTTATTATTTGAGAGCAGCATTATGCTTAGACTAAAGCCAAAGACACCACAAGAAAACTAGAGACCATTATTTCTTATGAATATAAGTACAAAAAATCTTCAAGAAAATGCTATCAAACCAAATCCAACAGCATATTAAAAGGATGTTAAAAACATATTAAAATCCCATTTTTATAAAGACTGTTGTGTGTGCTAGCAAAATAGTTATAGTTTTTATTTTTCAACTCCTGGATTTTAGGTATGTTAACAATTGTGCTGGTACAATCTTCCATAAACTTGCTAATTTTTATCAATTCTTAAAATATGTTTTAAATCTTCTATAATGGTGAATTTATTAATTTGTCCCTGTAGTTCTGACACGCTTTTATTTTATTTAACTTGTTGGCCACATACAAGTTTAATTTTTTGTGTCTTTTTCGAGAAATGAAGCATTTATCGTTTTGTAGCAATAGCTCTCATCTATAGTAATGCCTTTTGCCATTCTTTCTGATATTAGTATAGCTCCATCAGCTTTCTTTTGTTCAGTGTTTGCCTGACACATCTTTTTCTATACTTTTACTTTCAGACACTTCTGTATACCTTATGTTTTCGATGTGTCTGTCTTAAGAGATGTATAACTGGATTTTGCTTTTTAATCCAATTTGACTTTGTCAATTAGGGTAGCCTAGATTGCTGTAAAAAATGTGTAATGGATACAATATAAGTGTATTTATTTCCCATGTAATAGTCCTGACTCTTCTCCAGATGGCTGTTCTGTAGGGCCTTTTCATCTCGTGTCAGATAATGGAAGATGAAAGAGTGTGGAAATACCTGTGTGGGATATTTTTGTGGGAAAGGTCTGGAAGCGGCACTTGCGCTCACATTTCCTTAGCTAGAGCATAATCGATAACACATACCTGAAGACATCAGGGATGTGGAGTCTTTTTGTACCCTAGAAGAAAGAAACACTGATTTTGGTGAATATTTAAGTCTTTGCCATAATGATAATCTGGCCCTTCCAATTAATAATTTTAGTCTATTTATATTTATCAGGAGTATTCATGTATTTGGCTCCATATTTCTGTCATTTTGTATTTCCTATTATTTCCTATTGATTCTATTTTTCCTAAGTTTTTTTTTTCTCTATTCTTCCTGTGTTTTATCTTCTCCCTTTACTTTGGAAGTTATACACTCTTACTCTACTCTTTTAATTTATCCTCTTAAATTATAATACTTTATATTTCTAATGATATTGAAATTGTATTCTCCCCTCCCAACAATATTATGACCATAGAATGTTTTAAATCTAGTCGCCCCACCCCATCTTATGTATGATTGTTGTCCAAGACTTTTATTTATCTTTTTTTTCTTACCCTTAAATTCAATATATTTTTTATTATTTTTCCTGGTAAATATGTTTTAAATATTTAATCACATTATAAACAATTTCCCCACTCATCTCTTTTTCTCCTGGTCTCTCAGCCTTTCTTTTTAGGAGCTGTTTTCTTCTTTCTAAAGTTTGCCTTTTAAAATTTTCGTTAGCGGGAAATTTTCAGAAGTTCACTGTTTAAATTTTCTTTCATTAAAGGACTATGGTTCAATTTCTGTTTAACTGTTGCACTTTAGCTACATGTCCTTTCCTTGTATAAATATAGATGAAGTTTAATTCCATAGTTTTATTTTTTATTTCATTATGTGGGAAAGGACAGAGGTGGGAGAGAAATATAAAGCACTATTACTCCAACATTTATTCCCAAAGCACATCCATCTGCATTGACTTTTAATTTCCAAGGGTAGTGATTAGCGGGACACAAGCTGTGAATTTAGACAAACCTGTTTTGAATATTGGCTCTGCCACTTACTATTTGTATTGATGGGAAAATTACTTGACTTCTTAACTTCATTTACCTCATCTTTAAAATAGAGACAGTAGTACCAAACTTACAGAGTAGTGGTGAGAGGTAAGTGAGATAATGTATTCGTTTATATAATACAGTATTCTGCAGGAAAGAATAGCTACCATTTATTTAGTGCTATGATGAGGAGGAGAGGGTATAAGCTTATACCATCAAGCTTTAATTCACTGGAACATTAGTGATCCTATTTTACCATAACTCTTGCATAATTAAATTTCCCTAGGCTTATGTTTCTGGATCACATTGTTTTAAATGCCCCTGGTAGAAAAATTCAGGGAAAGGCAGGTCCACCTTGAACTCCAGCCTCCCAATGGGGTATTCATCCTGAAGGTCATTTGAGTGTGCGGCATCTACAAAAGAGCTATCCTTGAAGTTATGTTTTTTTTCTGAAAATGTTTGAATTCTGTTTAAAATAGAAAGAAATGGCATTGATGTTTTATTGACCTATGCATAGAACTTACCTTTTCACTACATCCTCTCTTTTTGCTTTTTTATTATAACTTAACAATAAAGAGAAAAAAATCTTAAGTGTATAGCTTAATGTTTTACATTTGTTTAAATTATATGATCACTACATAGATCAAAACATAGAATATTTCCAGAATATCAGCAGATATTTTTATGCTTCCTCCTAGTCATTATGCTATGAAGGTAACCATTCTTCTATCTTCTAGCAATAGATTAATTTTTCCTAGTTTTTTAACTTAACATAAATTAAGTCACGCACTATGTACAATTTTGTGTGTGAGATTTATTTATGTTGTGTTTATTCTTTTACATGGCTTTATAGTGTTCCATTTTATGAGCATATCATTATTTTTTCTGCCTGATGGACATTTAAGGTATTTCCATTCTTGGACCATTATATTTGTTGTATTTATTACTTAATTCCAATATGACCAGACTCCCAAGTGAACAATATTCTCTACTCACATCGCACTCATTTTCCACTCACCAACCAATGTCCATTCCACCATACCTTTGCACGTGCTAGTTTATTTCCTAAGAATATTCTCTCTTCTTTCCTCCTTTCCTCTGATTATTTAAATATTAAATTTTGCAAAGTTCAACTCAGGTTTAAGTCAAGTATGATGAATGCGAACATGGGAGGACCCAAGACAACATACCATGATATTGTTTCCAATGACTGCCACGTGCTTACATAGTCAATATCATTCTCATAATCATCTTCAACAAAACTAAGGAAATATTTATCAAGACTACTGTATGTAGAACACAGAATATCATGTTAGAGAATAGAAAAATAAAAAAGGTCTTTCTTCGAGAACATTACAATACTCGTGGAGAGACAGTCAGGTATAATGATATTGATCTTCTATGTGCTGAAGATGTGACAGTAAGTGGTTTAGAAGCTGAGAATAAGGAATTACAGGAGGGTTTAGAGAGGCCATTGTAAAGGGTTTCAGGAGCTGGGGACTTAGAAAAAATAATTTAAGGAAGTGGAAATCACACAAGCAAGGTTATTGCTCTATGGCATGTCCGGGAAGTAATGAATCAACTAATGGGATTGCATAGGGAAGCAGTGAGAGGCAAGGCTGGAAAGAAAACTAGGAAATGTGTTTTTAAGAGAATTGTAGACCTGGTAATTAGTATAATTAGCTTTATCATCTAGGAAGTGTGTAAACATTAATGGCTTTTGATCAAGAGAGCAGTGGGAACACTATCATTTTTTTTTCAGCAAGGGAAATTATTAATATGTAGGTTGGGTTGGAGAAGGTAAAAGTGAGGTCTAAAGAAAAAGATAACAATAATCTATTTAAGAGATGTTGAAAGTCTAAAAAAAGAGAGTGGCATTTGAAACAAAGAAAAAAGAGAGAGGAACTTTACCCTATAAAAGATCAATAAAGCACATACTTAACGTAGGGAGGGAATAAAATGGAGTCAAGCATGACCCCTAGCTGTTATTGGGAGATGGGAGGTATAATAATACAATTGGACTGTGGTGCTATTATCATCATACTATTGGCATTGGATCTCTTGGAGGAAGTACTTACACAACAAAATTATATTGATGTTGGTGGCCGGCCGAGTGGCTCAGTTGGTTAAGAGCTCGCTCAAGAGTGTGAGCTCTGAGCAACAGGGCCGCCGTTCGATTCNTTGTGGTTTTTAGACTGAGTCAGGAGATTAATTTTAAGTTTGCCTGTCATGCTTTAATGCAGTCTTTTACAACTTTCTGAAAGCCATTCTTTTTTTTTTCTTATTGTTGTTGCTGTTGTTTAATTGGGGAACAGTGTGTTTTTCCAGAACCCATCAGCTCCAAGTCAAGTGGTTGTTTCAATCTAGTTGTGGAGGACGCAGCTCAGTGGCCTGTGTGGGGATCGAACTGGCAACCTTGGTGTTGTGAGCACTGCACTCTAACCAACTGAGCTAATGGGCTGCCCCCCTGAGAGCCATTCTGACATGATCCTGGAGGATCAGCTGGTCAGAGGAAGCCCATGTCGGGTTCTGCTGAGCCAGTCAGATTGCTCCCCGCAAAACCTTGGAATTGACACCCAGCCACTTTAGCCAGTCACTGCTGGATCGCTGAGAAAAGGAAATCATGGGAAGTTGAGATTGGCGCAGCCCAGTATGAGGAATAAATGACTAAGCCTAGAGAGGAAAAGCTAGGTCACAGAGGGCAAGATGACTATAGAATGAGAGGAAGCCGAGAGAGACAGAGCATTTGAATGGCTTGTTTCCTAACAGGTCACTGGTGGGTCACCTGAATTCCTGTGTATGTCCCCTGGGACTGCGCTGTCACCTGAAAATACAGTCTTCCTTTGCTTTAGCCAGCTTGAGTCAGCTCTGTTCCGTATGAGCAATTATTCCCTGTGACACGGCCCTAGGCAACATATTTATCCAAAAATACATGTCCGAAAATAGCCGCCCACATCTTGGACACCACTCCTTTCTATTTCACTTCAATTTTGGATCAAGCAAGTTTATATTAGTGATGCTTCGGTGAATTGATCCCATATACACCCGTCGACCATTTTTGTTGTAATGTTACAAAATAGTTATTTTTATAACACACATATTTACCTTCAATTAAATAAGTGAGGTTAAACCATTCCAGAACTGTCATGCTGGCTGAGATGCAGCTGCTCACTTACCAATCCGTGCAGCACAGCGAAGACACCCGATGAAAGGAATTAATATTTATTGAACCCTTACTATGTCGGGGGCAGTATCCTATGGGCTTTATTTATGTCGTCTTATTTCATTTTCACAGCAGCCTTGTCAGGTAGGTATTATTAAAAGAGGATGAATTTGAAGCCCAGAGAGGTTAAATACCTGGCTTAAAGTCCTATAGCTAAAATAGATGAGGCCAGGTCTGTTTGACACTGTGCTCTTTTCACTCCATCTTGCATTTAATCATTGAACAGTGTTTGCTGCACATTTCCTAGGTGCCAAGAAGGGTGTTGCTATGTGGGGCTGGAACAGCAGGGTTCCAATTAAGAATTTTATTCAAATGTCATTCTCGTATATGGGAGAAAGAATATATTTTTGGAGTTCTTTTCTCGTTTTTTTTGTTTGTTTGTTTTTTGGTTTTTTGTTTGTTTTTTTTTTTTCAAAATAATCAAGGTCTAAATAACATGGGAATATCTAATGGTAATTCTAAACATAAGGAATAAGAGTAATACCCAGATGTTATGTTTAAGGTCAGGAAGCAATCTTTAAAAAATTGCAGCTTAGTCAATTCGGCTCCACACCCGGATTTTTTTGGCTCTCTGGAATAAAAACGTCTCTGTGGTTGCGCAGCAAAGACTAAGCTGCGTGGCCAACTGGATTAATTAATAATGGCGAAGGATTCGGGAGCCTGATAGTTTCATCAATAACAAGGTGATTTATTTGTTTACCAAAGAGATAAAAATAAGATTAGCATGAAATGGCTCACACAGCTTTTAGAGTAGATTTATAGCATGAAGAATATAAAATACCACTTTCTTCTTAAAGTGCATCCTTCTGAATTAACTCCAATTCATTATTCACTCGAGATGGTCACTACTCTCTCTGACTGACAGTTCCTTGGTTAGATAACACCATTGATGCCAAAGTATTCCTCCTTTCCAATAATGCTCCTTAATTGACCTAATTATAGCCATAATTATACCTAATTGAAGTGGCCCCATATTGCCTTGGGGTATTATTTCCAAAGTCAACAACATCTGCCAAACAACCTCACACACAAGCACACACACACACACACACACACACACACACACACACCTACCTGCTGTGACCTTTCTCGATGACTCCTCTCAATCACCCATTTCTCTCCACATCCCAGTCACAGAAATCTGAAATTCCACCCTGAGAACATCCTTACAGAGTCACATAAATATATTTTATGTACTTCTCCTATAGAGGTCTCACTGTCACTCCAAACACAGTTTTACGCAACAAATTACCCTTAAAATTTTTTAGTTTATTGTGACAAACGCATCATTTTTACTTCAGTTCATGTCAGTAGAAACTGAAACAACCAAAATTCTACTACATGTGATTCAGTATAAAAATCGACATAAAGGGCAGATGAAGAAAATGCAAACAAGCCGAAAGTACTGTGAACTGAGTGCTCAAATAGGCAAGGGTTATAAAATCAGTTTCAAATTCACTCTGGGTCACAGTTACCTCTCTTTCATCTGAGTGTCAAATAGGTCCTCGGTGATGAAAGTAAAAATGCAACAGCAATGGCTTCAAACCACGTAATATACAAGTCATTAACACTGCACTTCCATTTTACACTAATGCCTGCAGTTCAGGTCTCAGAAACAGCACTACATGCTGGAGGATCAAAGTCGAAATTTAAGTTTGATTACATTGCAGCCTGGTAGCCCAAGCGTTGGTAATTGATATGAAAGCCAAGTTCATCACAAAGGCATCAAGCCGAGAACCCTTATAGGACACAGTCATTGAACACAGGTTTCCTTGCTTTTTTTATTTAGCCAGGTGATTTCTGACATGACATCCGAGCGATGAAAGAACTTCCCTTCTTTTGCTCGCTCTTTGCCTTTGCCCGGGCCAACTCTGAATGTAGTTCCAGGAGTTCCGTTGGCTCTCCTGGGGCCAGCCGTGTACTCAGCAGGTCATAGAACGTATTGTGTGTGCCAGAAGAGCAGATGCTGCTGTGGCCCCAGCTTCTGTGACTCTTCCGTGTAACCTGCCCTTTTGGCCACTGGAACAGGGTGGGAGCCCTGAGTCCCCTTCCCCCTTCAGCCTCGCCAGCTCCATCCCTTCTTCTGAGATTAGACGGTGCCACATAATACCCATAATATCAGATGTTAGGAATGTAAGGTGATCATATGCATTTCATTTAATCCAATATGGTATGTTTATGCAACTGTTATACCCATACTTTACATCGCTAATATGTTTTACAGTCAACAACTAAGAATTTAATTCCCATAAATAGTCTTTTTTTTTCTCTAACATTCAGAACAGTTTTACATATGTTGCTGCACTTAATTTACCAGAGATTTATGAGAAAACGGAACTTAGTTTACGATCAAGGAATGGGTTTACATTCCCACCGTGGGTTTACAATCCGGTAATTTACAACCTGAAGCTCTTCCCCAGAACACTGATTCCTACGTTAAAGTCTATCAGTTAAACTGCAGTTTCTCCTTATTTTTGTCTATCTTGAAAGTGTAGAATATCCTGTGTAGAATAATTAAAGGAATCAAATTTGGAAAAGAAATGACAACCTGCTTTTGAAATTCTATATTTCTATGACATATTCAAGAATTGAAAAGAAAATGGAGAGTGCATTGTTAACTAGAATTGGAAAAGCTGGGNTTCTTTACAATTAACAAGTTCTGGACATTTATGGATGATGGATTCATTCAAACTGTCCAGGTTCCGATAGTACACATTCAAATTGATTGTTTGGTTCCTTGGTAAAACACATCTTTAAAATCCCACCACACAGAGCAGAACCTTCCTCTGATGAATGCCTGCTTTCGGTGTCGTTTGAGGCGAATCATCACATTGAGACCAAGACCGTTTGCGCACCACATTGTTGTAAACAATCCACTTCTCATCACCAGTTACCAGTCACTTCAAAAAAGGATCGTTTTCATCATGTTTAATGAGCATATTGCAGATGTTTATATGCGCCGTCAAATGAACTCCTTTGAGTTCACACGGAGCCCAAATATCGAGCTTGCTTACGTATCCCAGCTTCTTCAGGTGGTCATGAACACTTGAATGATGGATGTTCAATGTTTCTGCAATCTCTCGTATCGTGTAATGTGGGTTTGACTCAATCAGTGCCTTTATTTTGTCGTCATCAACCTTGGTGGGCCTCCCTAACCGAGGAGCATTGTTGAGATCCACATCACCAGCATGGAATTTCCTGAACCATCGTTGGCACTGACGTTCTTGTAGAGCATTGTCACTGTAAACTTTATGCAACTTTTCACAAGCTTGAGGCACATTCTTCCCTTTATGGAAGTAAAACAGTGAAATATGGCAAAAATGCACAGTTGATCTTCCATCTTCAACTTGTAAAATCTCCAAAACTCAACCATATCGCTCAATTTTTTTTAATGAAGCTAGAACTGTCAGCTGTCAAATGACATAGCAATAACATAGATGTGAATTACTCTAGTACTTGCAAAAATGAACCAGTGCCATCTGTCACAAACATGCATCATGACTTTTCCGACAACCCAATATAATCTTGTACACCGTTCCTCCATACCCCACTCAAATATGTTAGTCTTTTTTTTATTATCATCATGAACTGATGACAATGTCAGTAATAAATATTCCTTCCCCAGAAGTACTTTGTTGACCTAATTTCTAAACCATTGCTGCAATTGACAGATGAGTTTCAATATTATATTTTAAACTTTAGCACAATTGTTTTACTTATTCTTTAATGAACATTGTATTCTCTATGTAAGCTTAGTGGGAAAACTCCCAGTTTATTCTACTTTACCCTATATATGTATTTGGACTCAGCTGCTTGCTTTACTTCCAAGAGTAAATTTGTAACAGTTCAGAATTCTTCAGGCACTTTTTGGGCACAGTTTCTGTCTCCAACCCCTGTGGTACTGCATTTACCTACATTTAAACAATATATGCAAAATAAATACTAATGCTATAGTCATTGTAATTA